>NC_067240.1:23772321-24089285 GCF_019924925.1 Ctenopharyngodon idella
GAAAAAATTAATCTTAATTATGTCAGATAACACTTAAGCAAAACATGGTCAGGCTAAAGTGTCAATAATTTTTGGTTCCAAATTTTTATCATTTTTTTCTGGTAGTCCACTGTATGAAGAATTTTTGGGTATAATATGTCACAGTTTACTTTATTTTTCTATCCTCACTTACATAAATGAACTATAGTGTCCTGCACCCACTAGTAAAAATATATCAAAAATGTCGGAATCATTTTTGGTTTGACTGTATATAGTAAATATATGTAAAGATTCATGTATTCCCAACAAAATTACCAAGCAACTCTGAATAGGGCTCCACTCCATCACGAATTTCCAAAACATCATAATCCATCTCTAAAGCAACGTCTTGAAAATGCAATTGTATATTCTGTCCTTCTTTAGCATGTAAAGTCCATGTACCTGACCAACATAAACCATAATAATCAAAACTTTAGGGGTGTAATTGTCCATTTTTTATTAGAATCTTCTATGAATTGTTCTGCATTCTTAATGATCATGGCTGAAAGTTAAATGAATCTTTTTAGTACTTACACATAGCATCGTGTCCATATCCATTGGGGTAGTTTGGAGAGTTGAATGTTGAGTTTGACTCATACAGGTCAAAGGGTCCGCCACAATCCACTATTACAAAACATTTAATATAATTACATAAATGTTACTCCTTTACAATTTTGTGCCAATAAAAATGGCATTTGCATGACTAAAACTTGTATAATATGCCCTTTTCACATGACGTCACTCAACTTTCGTTTTGAAGCGGATGGTGTATTCTTACTTCTGTCATCATGGTGGAATTCTTAGCCACTCAAATGGAGTATACCTATATATATATATAATATTTCTATATCTTCCTGCTTCCTTTAGTGACTCTTACACAGTGTTTGCTGTCTTTAATGCACATGTAGTTGATTAGATGTATTTGTCAGCATTTGTCAAAAAAACAGACGTTTCATACGTTTACATGTAGCAAAAGAAAGACTCTTCATTCCATAATTTATGTACTGCTTAATTCAGCGCCTGTATGTATAAGAATTAAGGTCAACATAATAAATTCTTTTTAAATACCAATAAAGTCTAGTTTTTTTTTTTTCAGCTTTATTTTTATAAACATGGCATATATATATATATATATATATATATATATATATATATATATATGTGTACACAGACTTTTAATGTCATAAAAACAGTCAAATAGATTAATCGTGATTAACTATATCTAACATAAAAGTTTGTGTATATATATATATATATATATACACACATATACACAGTATCTCACAGAAGTGAGTACACCCCTCACATTTTTGTAAATATTTTATTGTATCTTTTCATGTGACAACACTGAAGAAATGACACTTTGCTACAATGTAAAGTAGTGAGTGTACAGCTTGTATAACAGTGTAAATTTGCTGTCCCCTCAAAATAACTCAACACACAGCCATTAATGTCTAAACCGCTGGCCACAAAAGTGAGTACATCCCCAAGTGAAAATGTCCAAATTAGGCCCAATTAGCCATTTTCTCTCCCCGGTGTCATGTGACTCGTTAGTGTTACAAGGTCTCAGTTGTGAATGGGGAGCAGGTATGTTAAATTTGGTGTTATCGCTCTCACTCTCTCATACTGGTCACTGGAAGTTCAACATGGCACCTCCTGGCAAAGGACTCTCTGAGGATCTGAAAAAAAGAATTGTTGCTCTACATAAAGATGGCGTAGGCTATAAGAAGATTGCCAAGACCCTGAAACTGAGCTGCAGCACGGTGGCCAAGACCATACAGCAGTTTAACAGGACAGGTTCCACTCAGAACAGGCCTCGCCATGGTCGACCAAAGAAGTTGAGTGCACGTGCTCAGCGTCATATCCAGAGGTCGTGTTTGGGAAACAGACGTATGAGTGCTGCCAGCATTGCTGCAGAGGTTGAAGGGGTGGGGGGTCAGCCTGTCAGTACTCAAACCATACGCCGCACACTGCATCAAATTTGTCTGCATGGCTGTCGTCCCAGAAGGAAGCATCTTCTAAAGATTATGCACAAGAAAGCCCGCAAACAGTTTGCTGAAGACAAGCAGACTAAGGACATGGATTACTGGAACCATGTCCTGTGGTCTGATGAGACAGTATTCCAACATGATAACCTAATCCCTATTGAGCATCTGTGGGGCATCCTCAAACGGAAGGTGGAGGAGCGTAAGGTCTCTGACATCCACCAGCTCCGTGATGTCATCATGGAGGAGTGGAAGAGGACTCCAGTGGCAACCTGTGAAGCTCTGGTGAACTCCATGTCCAAGACGGTTAAGGCAGTGCTGGAAAATAATGGTGGCCACACAAAATATTGACACTTTGGGCCCAATTTGGACATTTTCACTTAGGGGTGTACTCACTTTTGTGGCCAGCGGTTTAGACATTAACAGCTGTGTGTTGAGTTATTTTGAGGGGACAGCAAATTTACACTGTTATAGAAGTTGTACAGTCACTACTTTACATTGTAGCAAAGTGTCATTTCTTCAGTGTTGTCACATGAAAAGATATAATAAAATATTTACAAAAATGCATGGGTGTACTCACTTCTGTGAGATACTGTATATATCTACACAGTTGATTGGTGACGAACATGATGCAGGGCAACAATCAGCTGCGTGATGGAGCCTACAGAATGCAGTTATATGCTGAGTGCAATATCACGAGTGCATTATCGCATGAGTGCTGTTTTACCTGTTTAGAGCCATTTACTTCCTGAATGAATGGATCAGCTGTTTGAATAAACTGATTTGAATAAATGAATTAATGACTTATTTAAACATTTACCACCACCTACTGGCAGCTTTAGTTTCTTATTTTGTTTTTTTTTTATTAAAAATAGTTTCATATTCCACTTTTTTTTTTTTTTTTTTTTAAACCCATTAAATGTATAGTTCACCCAAAAAATTAAAATTCTGTCATAATTTTTTTGATGTGATTTTTTAATTTGCGATTAATTAATCCCCACATCGTGTAATTAATTAGATAAAAAAAAATTATATATATATATATATATAGGTTCTTAAATCTGTTTGTATCATTCCACTTGAAGCGACTGTCCTGGCGGCTGAGCAAATTCACCGTATTTTACGTATACTTGTTGTACCACAAATGGAGTTTTTTTTAAAGCGAGAATATAGTTGTTTAGACCTGAAATATGTGATTCATATTTAATAATAGCACCTATTTTACAGATTCTTTAGACATTTTCGGAGATGCAAGCTGTTAAGTGCTCGTGTACCCGCTGAGAACAGCTTCATCTCGGCCAGTGCTTCGGGGATTTGCTGCTGGCTCTTATAGTGGTTAAAGATGAGATATAATTCATTTTGGGTACATAAAACAGGCAATCTTTGGTCTTATTAATCTATTACTTGTTCCTGAGCAAATTGAATTGGGCCATGTTATATTTAATAATTTAATATTAAGCTATTTAACTCACATCCTTTAGGGCACTGCTTTTGTATGTTTGACTGAATTGTACAATTGTGTTTATTTCCTATTGTCATTTATAATGGCTGTTCGTTGTTAATTTAAATATTGTTGTTCATTAAATAATAATTTATATAAATAATATGTTGCATTTGGTATTGAGAAAAGGTCCATTATTGCGTAATATGGATTGAGTGAAAGTTACATTAATACTCCATTAGATAGTGGCAAACTTTATGAATGAATGAGTCCGCCGCAAGAGACTTTTTGAACTGTTGTATAAACGCAATATCACACGAGCAGCCGTGATATATGGATGTATATCAGCACGCTGTGATTACCTAATCACAGCCGTGCAGATATACAGCCATATTGCACATGGCTACTTGTGTGATATTGCTCATATATACACACACACACACACACATATATATATATATATATATATACATAAAAACTTTTATGTTAGATGCGATTAATTACAATTAATCGTTTTGACAGCACTAATTATAAGTCTTACTCTTAACTTTTCCTTTCGTATTTCAAGTTGTTACTGCATTTTCCTGAGAAATGCGAAGGTCCTCCGGTGCGAAGGTAAGACTACAGAAACACTGCTTTACGGATAGGCAAAAGTTAACTGATGTCATTGTGAAAAGGGTCTATTGTTAGATCTTACCTGGTATGGGAGGGGGGGTGGTGGGAGAGGGGACAGGGGTTGGGTCAGGGGGGGCCTGTCCACAGGAACCGGGCACTATGCTGATGTCATCCAGGGCGATATCATTCAGAAGTCCCGCCTTCTTCTGTGCTTCAAAGACCACCTAAGAGACAAACAAAAAAGGCGAATGTATTTAATTACTTTAACCATTTAATGTTATGAAATTTAAGTTGATTTTTACATAAACTGACCACAGCATCTGCAGTGATGTTTAGTGTGGCTTGAGCATAGTTCCAGTTGTCACCATAGTTCCCTTCTTTCTGGAAGAGGACAGTGACTGATGACCCTTCCTCTTTTGTGACTGTCAGACGCCACACCTCCACCCCAAACATATGATACCTGAAAAGAGCACAGGTACATTCATCAAATGCTTACAGGTGAGTACAATCCCTTGAGAAAAAGAAGTACACCTCAGCTTACTTTTAAGGAGAGTACTTATTATGGAAATAATATAACTTTAAAAGAATATACTTAAGTGCAAATTGCTAAATGAATGATATTAAATATGGTAACTAACTTAATGTCATTTCTATTGAACTTGCATGTCATGTATTTAAATATACTGTATTTCTAATTACACATTTGTGATAATGATTAAGTTGCAATTCAGTACATATATTAACTTTAAATGTAATATCAAATAACACTACAGTTAAAATTAATATCAAGTACTTTACATGTGGTTTAAAAAAATAAGTGTACTTCTCCTATTGCATTTGGGTCTGTTTGTGACCCAAAAGTAATCTGTGTTTTTTTTATTAAATTGTAATTATGCACGTATAAGCTGAATGTTTCCAAACGTTACCCCTAATAAAAACTAACCAGAATTGCAGACACATCGATTCCTTTGCAGGAGTCAGAGGAAGACTGTAGATACGGAATTTTTTTTCCCAACTTCCAGGAGACCGAGGGGTCACAATGTAGTACCCTATGAGAGCAAAATCTGTTAAGTGCAGTACATCAGGTGTGTATATAGTAAAAGTAACATCAATCATCAATCAAAGTATAATAAAACATTAGATAGAATACATTTTTGAGTATTTGCTAACTGCAGATAAATTTGATGTACAATCTTTAATAGCAGCGTGTATTAAATGGCACCTGACTGGTTGCCCAGTGTGTGATCAAAGTTCGGGCCAGTGTCTGATGGAAGAGTAGCGCCTTGTGCTCGAATCCAGTCGCCATCGTCATCAAATTCTTGCCTCCAGAGACAGAAGTTCTCTTCAAACGAACAGCTTATCTTGTCTTCATCTACCAAAGACCATAGAGTTCAATAAAAACTTGACTTTTCACTAATAAATTTGAATATGATTTGAAAAAAAAAAAAAAAAAAACTGAAATAAAGTTAACATTCTTGCACTTCATGTTCCATTGTGCTTAAGTCAATTGGTTTTTTTTTTATGTGTTTTTGCCATAAATAATGTTTGTGGTTAAAACAAGATCAATATATAGAGATGTCGGAAGCTTAGTGATGGTGACGTTGAAGTCATGTGTACTTCGTTTAAGGCCTACATTTAGCTTTTACTTCTGCCGATTGTATTTAGGCTTCAAAATTCAGTAGTGTTCATTTGTGAAATTTATCTAAATGAGCAGAATGTGTAAGAATCAAACTTCTCTCAGTCACACAGAGCTTATTTTCTGCAATAATCCAAAAGCCATTGGAAGTATCCTATGGGGTTTTTGTCAAGAAAACCAGGGTGATGCTAATTTCCGGGTTGGCCAACAAAAATACATCATCACTTCAGCGCTCCATATGCCTCTGAATAAGCTATTTTCACACCATTATTGTGTCGAACCTTCCATAATTGTTCAAATAACATTGATTCAATGGCAGGTATGGTATTTTTGGGAAATCAATACCCACTAGAGAGCTCACTGATGTTCTTTGCCATGTAAGTAGCATTGAAGCCTTGTAAGTTGTTGCTGTAGTCTGCGTAAAATTCAACAGTGGCTTCATGAGATAATAGCCAGATGTCCCCAGGTGACGTTCCTGAGAGAGAGACTGAAAGACACAATCTGATGTCAAGACACGACTTTAGAAGTCCAAAATGTTAATGTAATACGGTTTGATTTTCGAATCTCACATGCCAGTGTTTTCATAGGGCCAGTGCCCTCATATAGCTCCAGAACATCAATATCTTGCTCTGTTTGGAAAGTGTGAAAGGCTATTTTTATGGCCAAGCCCTCAGTCACTCTGTGGGTGAAATGAAAGACTGTATGAGTTGATGAAATTTCAAAGTATGTCTAGATGTGTCTGATTATTGTATTACCGTATGATCCAACTGCAGGATGTGGGATTGTCATAGACCTCTGGAAAGTTTTTAGAGTGGAAGGATCCAGTCGGACCAAGCAGGAGAAACTGACCATCACACACTGTTGCTATGGAGCATGAAAGACATTTAATACTTCGCAGTAAGTGCATATTTTCAAAGTAAATACCAATATTGTAAATAAAACATATTAAAAGAGTCATAAATACATACCACAGACACTCTGACTCTCATCTGAGTCATCAGAGCAGTTTTGTATTCCATCACAGAAGTCAGTTTGAGGAATACATGTTGTACCGTCAGCACATGCCTTCTGCCCATCTGGACAATTCACTGGAGTGACTGACAGAGGACACACAACTATTACCATTCCAGCCAACAAGTAGAAAAACATTCACTTTTTATCCAAATCTGTCATTTTCTGTCACAAAGGTTGTTAATTAAATGCAGATACACTACCGTTCTAAACTTAAGGGTAGGTCAGAATTTTAAAATGTTTTTGAATAAGTCTCCTATTCTCTTATGCTGTTATTTGATCATAAATACTGTAAAAACAGTAACATTATGCATATATGAATAACATTTAAAATAACTGTTTTCTATTTTAATGTATTTTAAAATGTAATTTATTCTTATGATGGATGATTTTTCAGTCTTCAGTGTCACATGATCCTTCAGAAACCATTCTAATGTGCTGATTTGCTGCTCAAGAAACATTTCTCATTATTAATGTTGAAAACAGTTTTGCTGCTTAATCATTTTGAGGAAACCATGATACATTTTTTTTTTTCAGGATTCTATTTCTTACTGTTACTTTTGATCAAATTAATGCAAACTTGCTGAATAAAAGTATTAATTTCTTTTAAAATAAATGAATGAACTAGGGCTGTCAATAGATTAATATTTTTAATTCGCGATTAATCGCGCACTTATCGTGAAATTAAGCATACACCATTTATCTTGTTTAACACGTCCATTTTGCCATCATTGCCTATATCCAGCAAAGTAAACTATCAGACTGAAGTGTGATTCTCACAAAAGTGTATTTTTCAGCTTTTTTCAAGGTAAATTTAGATGTCTTTCCAAAAAAGGACACCAAATAACCAAATATTTTTTCATATAATTCATACATTTATGTACACCAAAGCACCCATGGAAAAAAAAAAAAAAAAAAATCACAGCAAAAAAACGTTTCAGAATTCACAGTGTATAGTATGTTTGTGCAACAGCAAAGAGCTTGTTTACATTTTAGACAAGTCAAGTTGCGATACTGAACAGGACCACATGGAGATGCCAAAAAACCTAAACTGCATATATACGAAGTAGCGACATACACAGGACAAATCCAAACATTATCCTGAATGTGTTAAAACAACGTGAATGTACTGAAATGTGTCTGTGCATAAATACAATGTGTGATCAGTGCGTCGAGAGCGCGCTCATACATGATTTCTTTGCCCATAAATATAACGGACTCACGCGTGCTTAATGTACGACTCCTGTATGTCACCGCAATCATCTTTACTTTGATTGCAATCCTCATCCATCAAAACTTTCATAGCAAGAAGCAGGTTTGCTTTATCCAGCCGAGAAACATAGTTTTCATATCATCTGGCCATACAGCGGTGGGATGTTTCTACGTTCCTTTCAGACAGGAACAGCGTGATGCGAGAGGGCTCGCGCTCTTTAGATACAGTGACACAATATGACAGCGCGTTTGTGTTTTAAAGCGAAACAAACACTGGAATGAATAACTCTCTCTGCCATCTCTGATATAATCAGCATGGACTTTAAGATCATCTAACTGCGTGACGTAAATTACGTTATGACGCAATTTCACATCCTTCCGTAATTTTTTTTTTTTTGCGTTAAATATGCGTTAAATTATTTTAAGGCATAAAGGATTTTGAATTAATAGCATGCGTTAACGCGTTAACATTGACAGCCCTAGAATGAACCCAAACTTTTGAACAGAATATATACACTGACATGAAATTCTTGTTGACATACCTGCGGTGTGACATGCTAGCCTATACTTCATAGCATTTTTCTATTTTTTATGGAAGCTTGTTTTTGCCACAGAAATATTTTTTTAAAGATAATTGCGACTTTTTATCTCACAATACTGACTTTTTATCTCACAATAGCGAATTCACATCTCGCAATTCTGACTTTTTTCCTCAGAATTCCGAGTTAAAAAGACAGAATTGGGGAACATAAACTCACAAATCTGACTTTTTTCTTGCAATTGCGAGTTTGAAACTTTTTTTTCTGACTTTATTTCTCAGATTTGCAAGCTTATCTCACAAGAACTTTATATCATGCAATTCTGACATTATAACTCGCAACTGCAAGTTTATATCACAATTCTGAGGAAAAAAGTCAGAATTGTGAGATAAAAAGTTGCAATTACCTTTTTTATTTTTTATTCAGTGGCAGAAACAAGCTTCCATAATTTTGCAGCTTTAATAAGCTCAAAATAATTAAGACATTACATTGAATTTACACATTTGAATTGTGTAAAATTCATTTGTTACACTGAAGGGCCATTTAAAATGGCAAAAAGGTGATTAGCAATTGTGAAAATGTATTCACATGTTCCCTTATACATTCATACTAATTCATTTTAAACATTTTGATGTTGATCAAAAAAAAAAGAAAAAATTCATGGACTTTTATATTACATTTTATATTAAAGAAATGACACTTTTTCCCTGACATGAAGTCTGTCACTGTTACCATGTCATGATGAGTGACCTCACAGCACACACTGCAACAGCAGCAATAAAATCTAAACCATATCCCACCTGGTTTTGTTGCAGATGCTGTCTGGGTTGTAGTTGGTTTATCTGAGGGTATAAGACATTTTATACAATCAAATGAATTGTTAAACAATCAACTCAATCAAATTAATTGCCTATATTCAATTAGCTAATTAAATTAAGACTACAAGGTCACATGGAGATTTTCAGATGACTATGAAATGTCTTGATAGATATGTCTTGATATTGATATTACCTGAGACCTGCACACTGCCAGTGTCAATTACAAGGCCATCATTTCCACCTTCACTCTGCTGTAAACCATCTACTAACTGTTCCTGCACCGTCTCAGAATCTAGAACGCCATGGAAGAGGACATCAAAGTGCACAACCACACTGCCTTCGCTGAGGACAACAGGAGAAAAACAGAGATTTTATGCAATGTGTTACAGACAATGACACTGCAAAAATCATATACATTTACTTGAGAAGCACTTATCCAGAATCGCTATAGTACGCCTATAAAATCCAGATTATTGTAGAGTTGTAGGTGTAGAGTTACTTGAATGTAACTCTACACCCTTGCCTCATTTTGTATACGCGGATTCATGAATATGCAAATTACACCACTTAATCACACCAGTTCAGAATACCTGATCCATGATGGCATGATGGCAAGTGGAAATACTGGTTTAATTCAGCCGTATATGTTTGAACCAGAAACTGATTCAGAAGAAGGAGAGGAAGAGTGAATTATACAGGCTCGTCTACAGGTTGATGTATCAGAATGGTAATGCGTTTTATGTATCGCTCTCTACAACGTCGGACACATAACGGTAATTGATAAGCTTTTGCTTGAGCATATGGTTCATCATAACATCGTAATATACATCACATAAATAATTCACCTGCTATATTGCCAGATGTACCTGATTTTTCATATCAACAGAAAAATATACTGCTATAACCTGGCAGACCCCCCTGCTTCACAACATAGTTAATGATATGCTAAAATCCACTGGTACATTGACAGGATTGGTTACAACGCATTCGTGATGTAGAGGACGGGGCGATTTCAAACCGCGTTTTTGAGACTGTCTTTGGTTCACTGCAGTTTTAAAGAGAAAATACTCAGCAATGGTGTTGACTGCACATGGTTGGTCTTAAAGCATATTAAAACACCACATAGACATATAAACAACATTAAAAACTTGATTTTCACTTAGTGTCATTGTTTTGTCTCAAGATGCACACCAGTAATGTTTTTTTTCTAAGGCACATTTATAAAAAGCTACTTAAATGTCCTAATTGAACTAAGGCCCAATCCCTGTCTGTGAAAACAGGACATAAAGTCTTACCTGAATTCACTGACCTTGGAACTTCTGAACTGCTCTTTAAGGGAAGTAAGACTGTAGGCTTCACTGATCTGCAAGCAGGCAGGAATACACAGAGAACACAAAATCTGCTTTATCACACTAAAATACTGATATGAAATAGTAATGATGTTAGTCAGCCAACAACTTACAGAATTAAATGGTATGTAACATAACACTATATACAAACGTTAGTCACATCTGCTGCCTTGAAGTTTGATTTGCATATAGATTCACATAATATAGATAGTTGTATAATATGCTCACATTTAAAATGATATTTTACATGATAAAGCTTATTAAGTACTATTAACATTTTTATATTCACATTGTGGCATTTTCATGACAATTAGGCACAATTAATTCTAATGTATGTAATGCATCAATATGTTTTTGCCATTCCCTTTATTTTTTATCAATGATGATTTTCCTTATTAACTTTATAAAGCAATTTCGACTGTAAACAATTAATGTAATGTTATCATTAAAGGTATAGTTCACCCAAAAATGAAAATTCTGTCATCATTTACTCACCCTCAAGTTGTTCCAAACCTGTATGAATTTCTTTCTTCTGCTGAACACAAAACAAGATATTTTGAAGAATATGCTTAACCAAACAGTTGATGGACTCCATTGACTTAGTATGGGGGAAAAATACTATGGAAGTCAATGGGGCCCATCAATATCTTCTTTTGTGTTCAATAGAAGAAAGAAATTCTTACAGGTTTGGAACAACTTGATGGTGAGTAAATGATGACAGAATTTTCTTTTTTTGGGTGAACTATCCCTTTAAAAGTGTCTTAAAGGTTTTACAACAAATATGACACCTATCCCATGATTTGTAAATTAATTTATGGTGATTTCATATTCCAGTAATTGTACAAAAATGTTTTAGTTGTCATGTAAATAATGTCACAATGCAAACATTTGCTACAATAAATAAATAAATAAAATAAATTAATAAATTATATATATATATATATATATATATATATATATATATATATTTCTCTTAAATAAGGGGTAAAATGTGACCTAAACATGTTTTGACATGCTTCATGATTCATTCAATGAAATAAAGTATTAGTTCACCCAAAAATGAAGATGCCGTCACCATTTACTCACAGTCATGTTATTCAAAAACTGTATGACTGATTTTCTTCTGTGGAACAGAAAAGCAGATGTTAGGCAGAATGAATGTCTCAGTCAACTTTCACTTTAATTGTGTGGACAGTAAATGATGAGAGTGTCATTCTGCCTAACATCTGCTTTCACAGAAGAAATAAAGTCATATGGGTTTGGACCGACATGAGGCTGAGTAATTTGTATTATTGTGTGAACTGTTTTTTAAACTTTCCAGGAATAATAATTTTGAAATAAATGGCTAATATACTGTACCTTCTGCTCAGTGTCATATGCCAGAGCTTTAAACTGTGAGCTGTTTTTGTTCAGGAGCTCCTCTGTGAAAACAGTTCCATTCGAGATGACGAGTCTCCCAGTGAACTCAGAGCCTGTTTCATCTCCTTCGCCAACTATAGCTAAAAAAATGAAACAAGAGTCACTACAGAACATCATAAGTATTCAGTATTATTCATCTGAAATGGAAGTAACAGTCTCATACCTTTGTTGTCCAGTGCGAGCGAAGTGACGACAATTAGTCCCACACAAACCGCAAACAGCAAAACAACCAGTGTTATGAGCAGAATCTCCGTGGACGACAAACGGCAAACTCTTCTAGCCATTTTATAGACAAGTGACTGACTTATGAAGACTCAACAAACACTTTTGTTCAGATGACAAACCTCCTGCATGTTACTGGAAAGTCAGAGGTGACACTGGCTTCTAGAGCTTCTAATATCTCACATTTTTGCTTTTGTCACTGTTATATAGCCTAGCAATAAATTTTTATTGAACAATAACTAATATTGTTGATTAGAGTACCATTTTATCAGCTATACCAGAAAACGTCAAACAAAAGGGAGGAGGCAGGACTGTAAGATGCAAAGCAAGGATATAAATGGAAGTTGGAGGCAAAAATATAAAGTTCAAACACTTTGACTTTTTCATTTTTCATTTTCAACGACCGTCAAATCATACCTCTAGATTTCCACAATACAAATGTATTCCAGTAGGAAGAATAACCATGTGCTGTGAAAACTGCCCACCCAACTGAACCTTCAGGAAGAATCCTGAAGTATTTCATTATTAAATAGTATTCCATTATTTAAAAAAAAAAATACAGTCAAAAACAGTAATATTGTCAATTACTATTAAATTTTGTTTATTATGTTTGAAATAGTATTGTTTAAAATAATTTTTATACATAAAAAAATACACACAAACACACACATACATATATATATATATATATTAAAGGATTTCATTATTATTATTATTATATTATTAAGAATAAGAAAAAAGTTTCATTATTCAAAAATACAGTCAAAAAAACAGTAATATTGTCAATTATTACTGTTTAAAAGAGTATTAAATTTGAAATATATCACTCATCATGACATGGTAACCAAAATATTAACATAATAAATAAAGTTCCTAATAAAATAATTATATATATATATATATATATATATATATATATATATATATATATATATATATATATATATATATATATACACACACACACAGTATCTCACAGAAGTGAGTACACCCCTCACTTTTTTGTAAATATTTTATTATATCTTTTCATGTGACAACACTAAAGAAATGACACTTTGCTACAATGTAATGTAGTGAGTGCACAGCTTGTATAACAGTGTAAATTTGTAATAAGTGAGTACACCCCTAAGTAAAAATGTCCAAATTGGGCCCAATTAGCCATTTTCTTTCCCCGGTGTCATGTGACTTGTTAGTGTTACAAGGTTTCAGGTGTGAATGGGGAGCAGGTGTGTTAAATTTGGTGTTATTGCTCTCACTCTCTCATACTGGTCACTGGAAGTTCAACATGGCACCTCATGGCAAAGAACTCTCTGAGGATCTGAAAAAAAGAATTGTTGCTCTACATAAAGATGGCGTAGGCTATAAGAAGATTGCCAAGACCCTGAAACTGAGCTGCAGCACGGTGGCCAAGACCATACAGCAGTTTAACAGGACAGGTTCCACTCAGAACAGGCCTCGCCATGGTCGACCAAAGAAGTTGAGTGCAAGTGCTCAGCGTCATATCAAGAGGTTGTTTTTGGGAAATAGACGTATGAGTGCTGCCAGCATTGCTGCAGAGGTTGAAGGGGTGGGGGGTCAGCCTGTCAGTGCTCAGACTATATGCTGCACACTGCATCAAATTGGTCTGCATGGCTGTCGTCCCAGAGGGAAGCCTCTTCTAAAAATGATGCACAAGAAAGCCCGCAAACAGTTTGCTGAAGACAAGCAGACTAAGGACATGGATTACTGGAACCGTGTGGTCTGATGAGACCAAGATAAACTTATTTGGTTCAGATGGTGTCAAGCGTGTGTGGCGGCAACCAGGTGAGGAGTACAAAGACAAGTGTGTCTTGCCTACAGTCAAGCATGGTGGTGGGAGTGTCATGGTCTGGGGCTGCATGAGTGCTGCCGGCACTGGGGAGCTACAGTTCATTGAGGGAACCATGAATGCCAACATGTACTGTGACATACTGAAGCAGAGCATGATCCCCTCCCTTCAGAGACTGGGCCGCAGGGCAGTATTCCAACATGATAACGACCCCAAACACACCTCCAAGATGACCACTGCCTTGCTAAAGAAGCTGAGGGTACCTAAACCCTATTGAGCATCTGTGGGACATCCTCAAACGGAAGGTGGAAGAGCGCAAGGTCTCTAACATCCACCAGCTCCGTGATGTTGTCATGGAGGAGTGGAAGAGGACTCCAGTGGCAACCTGTGAAGCTCTGGTGAACTCCATGCCCAAGAGGGTTAAGGCAGTGCTGGAAAATAATGGTGGCCACACAAAATATTGACACTTTGGGCCCAATTTGGACATTTTCACTTAGGGGTGTACTCACTTTTGTGGCCAGCGGTTTAGACATTAATGGCTGTGTGTTGACTTAGTTTGAGGAGACAGCAAATTTACACTGTTATACAAGCTGTACACTCACTACTTTACATTGTAGCAAAGTGTCATTTCTTCAGCGTTGTGTGAGGGGTGTACTCACTTCTGTGAGATACTGTGTGTGTGTGTGTGTGTGTATATATTTTATTATATATATATATATATATATATATATATATATATAAAATAGTACCAAAATAATAGCATAATAAATAAAATCTTAATAAAATAATTACATTTGTATGTATGTATGTATGTATGTATGTATATATATATATATATATATATATACATTTTTTTTTTTAAAATATTAATAATTATTTTATTTTATTGTACACTACCATCCAGCAGTTTAGGGTCTGTAATTTATTTTAATGTTTCTGAAAAAATTTTTGTTTAAAAATACACAAAAAATTGTAAATTAGTAATACAATTCAAAATAACTAATATATTTTCAAATATAATTTTATTCCTGTGATTAAAGCTGAATTTTCAGCAACATTATTTCAGTCTTCATTGTCACATGATCCTTCAGAAATCATTCTAATATGCTGATTTCTGATTATTAAAACTATTGTACAATTATTATTATATAAAACATTTGTGCTGCTTAATATTTTTGTGGAAAGCGCAAATCTTTTTTTCAGAATTCTTTGATTAATTGAAATTCAAAAGAACAGCATTTTTTGGAAATAGAAATCTTTTGCAACATTTAAATGTTTTTGATCAATGTATTGCATAATTGTCTCAACACCAGCACCAACTGAAATTCATTGCATTCTTGTACTTGGTGAATAAAATCTCCTTAAGTCTAAAGTCTAAAGTTAACAGTTATTGCATCTTATCATACAGGTTCCAGGTAATAAGAGTGAACGATTGAAGTTGCCCTTGGAAATGGACATGAATCATCCAATATAAATATGACATTTATGTCACATTAAGATTTTATCTCTGCCACTAAATATGTCATTGTAAAATAACAAATTGACCAATCAATCATTTTGCTATTGCTTTTCTAATAACCTCATTAGCTTTTACTGCACAAGCTACAAAGTCCTACTTGATGTTAATGCGAGATGAAGTTCATCAGCAAGTCACAAAAACAAACATTTTAGATCATCATATTTGTGCTTTAATGTTTCAAAAAACAGTAAGGTGCATTTAGATGGCTTTATCAGAGCATTCACATGAATGATTTACAGCTTACAGTCTGAATCAGTGCAACCAAAAGCGCTCACAGGAATATATAGTGCATTTTTTTTGTGCAAGGGGTGTCAGGATGCTTGTACAGTGTCCACTGTACAGTTGTTTCTGAAAATGAAACGTTTATCTGGATTTTATATTTAAACTGAGCCTGTAAAATAAGATTTACACTCGTTCTTGCTCTTAGGATCTCATTATTTCCTGCGTTTACCCTCTAAACTTACATTTGCACAACCTTCTCTAGTGCTGGCTGACCTATGGAGTAACAGATTCTCATCCAGACAGGACGTCCAAGGAGGGTATCCAGAGTTCATCCACTGCTGGAGGGGTGGACAGTACCACACAACTGGAGGACACACATCCAGAGGTCTGCTGTATACCTAAGACACAAAGAATGCAACACCTGGAGGTATTTTCATATTTTATTCTAAAGGGTGCACCGTTAGCTCTATTTGTAGATTTAAGGAAGAAACATGATGATTATATTTTCTCTTTGTGTATGTTACCATGTCACTCCAGCCACATGCTTCATTAGAGCGGTTCTCCACACCTGGACTGCCATTTAAATTCAAAACCATATTATCCTGGTGCACGGCATCAGCACTGTATGGAAAACATTGATGGGAACAGAGTATGCAAAATTACAATAAATGTCACACAGTTGAAAACAATTAAAGCACAACACAACATTTTAACATGCTAAATATACTGTTCAAAAGTCATACTGTTCAGTAAGATTTTTCGATGTTTTTGAAAGAAGTCTCTTCTGTTCACCAAGGCTGCATTTATTTGGTCAAAAATACACTAAATTGTAAAATATTATTACAATATAAAATAACTGTTTTCTGTTTGAATATATTTTAAAATGTAAATTATTCCTGTGATTAAAGCTGAATTTTCAGCATCATTACTCCAGTCTTCAGTGTCACATGATCATTCTAATATGCTGCTTTGCTGCTCAAGAAACATTTATTATTATTATTATTATCAATGTTAAAAATAGTTAACATTTTTGTGGAGGATTCTTTGAACAGAAACTTCCAAAGAATGGCATTTATTTGAAAAAGAAATCTTTTGTAACAAAGTAAAGACTTTAACAGTCACTTTTGATATGCTGAATAAAAGTATTAAATTCCTTTCAAAACAAATACTTACTGACCCCATTTAACGGTGTGTGTGTGATACATATATATATATATATATATATATACATACAGTGCTCAGCGTAAATGAGTACACCCCCTTTAAAAAGTAACATTTTAAACAATATCTCAATGAACACAAAAACAATTTCCAAAATGTTGACAAGACTAAGTTTTATATAACATCTGTTTAACTTATAACATGAAAGTAAGGTTAACAATATAACTTAGAGAACAACATTTTTAGTTTTACTCAAATTAGGGTGATGCAAAGCTAAATTTTAGACTACAAATGTCTAATTTAACAAGAATTCAACCACAGGGGAGTCTCATTATTCATTACACAGGTGTCCAGCAGACAGTTGACTATAAAAGGGTGTTAAAACCCCTTCCCATTTCATGCTGTCAGCGATGGCACCACATGGAAGAGAAATGTCACAAGACCTGAGAAAGAAAATAATTTCTTTACATCAGAAAGGTGAAGGCTACAAGAAGATCAGCAAAGTTTTACTTATCAGTCAGAATACTGTAGCAAAAGTGGTACAAAAATGTAAAAAAGATGGAACTGCAACCATCTCACAGAGACGTCCAGGTCCTCCAAGGAAGTTAACATCTCGACAGCAGCGTCTTCTGATGAGAAGGGTTGAAGAAAATCGGCATGCAAGTTCACTGCAGTTATCTAAAGAAGTAGAAAGCCAAACTGAGGTGACTATTTCCCATGACACAACACTGCACAGGAATGGCATGTATGGGTGCCATCCACTAAAGAAGCCTTTCCTAAAGCCCAGGCACAAAAAAGCCCGCCTAGAGTTTGCCAGGGCCCATGCTGACAAAGATGAAGACTACTGGGACTCTATACTCCGGAGTGAAGAGACCAAGATAAATGTTTTTGGAACTGATGACTTCAAAACTGTACGGCGTCGCAAAGGTGAGGAATACAAAGAAAAATTCATGGTGCCTACAGTGAAACATGGTGGTGGCAGTGTCCTTATGTGGGGCTGCATGAGTGCTGCTGGTGTCGGGGAGCTGCATTTCAGTGATGGCATCATGAATTCACAGATGTACTGCTCTATACTGAAATAGAAGATGCTATCATCACTCCGTGCCCTTGATCGTCATGCATTTTTCCAACATGACAATGATCCTAAACACACATCTAAGGCCACTGTTGGATTTCTGAAGAAGAACAGGGTGAAAGTGATTCAGTGGCTCCTGATCTGAACCCAATCGAACACCTATGGGGAATTCTGAAGAGACAAGTTGAGCATCACTCTCCATCCAGCATCCAGTCTCTAAAAGAGATCATTCTTGAAGAATGGAAAAAGATAGATGTTGCAAAATGTCGCCAACTTGTTCATTCCATGCCTAGAAGACTTGGTGCTGTCATTAAAAATCATGGAGGCCATACAAACTACTAGATGTAGTAGTTTTTGTTGCGGGGTGTACTCATTTTTGCATCACCCTAATTTGAGTAAAACTGAAAAATGTGTAATCCAAGTTATATTATTAACCTTACTTTCATGTTATAAGCTAAACAGATGTTATATTAAATTTAATCTTGTCAACGTTTTGGAAATTGTTTTTGTGTTCATTGAGATATTGTTTAAAATGTTACTTTTCAAAGGGGGTGTACTAATTTATGCTGAGCACTGTATATAAATATATATATATATATATATATATATATATATATATATATATAAATAACACACACTGTTAAAAATGGGGTCAGTAAGTATTTACCTTAATACCTTAGTAGTTGGCACTATGTTATCTGTTCTATATGGTATGCAATATTATAAGTATGTGCCAAATCATATATATTAAAGTGTTAATCTGTGAACGCTTTTTGAGCATATATTACCCAAAAATCCTTGTGCAAAAGAAAAGTAGCTTGTGACGGTTCACTAAGTTTTCACTTGTAGAAAATTAAGAAGCCAAAGCTGCCCAAGCAGTTTTTGAATTTATGAAGTAATTATGATTTTTAAAGTAATAATGATTTTAGCTAGATGCTAACACATTCATGGGGTGGAAGCAAGATACAACTTTTGACATCTCAGTATAGGCACACTATCTTACTACACACTCAGAAGTATGTACTTTCCCATCAACAGTGTTGGGGGTAACGCATTACAAGTAACATGAATTACACAATCGGATTACTTTTTTCAAGTTACTAGTAAAGTAACGCTTTACTTTTAAATTTACAACAAAACATCGGTTACTTTTTCAAGTAAGTTTGAAAGAAATCGTGAGTAAGTACCGAGGCATTGTGTGTGCCGTGTAAACATGATGGTTATTGTAGTTCTAGACTAAATGTGAGCATTTACTCATCTCACTTGCACACAGATTCAGTATTCCTCAAAATGAATAAAAAAAAAAAATCTCAAAAATCTCAAAAACTCAAACCTGCATTAATTAAATGTGTTAAATAACAAATATACTTAAAGGTGGTGTTACATGATGTTTGAACATAAATGTGTTTTGGCAGTGTGAACACAACCACCCTATAATGATAAAAATCCACTTACTCATTTTTTTAATCCCCATAAATCATAAGCAATGTCTCAGAACAAGCTGTTCGCAGATTCTGATCAGACTTCAGATCATTTTACACCAGACTGCTTTGTGAACGAATGTCAATACAAAGGGACAACACAAAACATAGGTTTTGCTAAAAAGTTGTTATTCAAGGATGGATCAGTACCAACTGTTCGTGATCCAACTTATAGTCTCTGGAGCGATACTGGTTACAGCAATAATGAAGGCGAGAGCACACACTTTTTTTTTTTTTTTTTTTTTTTTTTTACAGTTCATCGGAGTTGTTTTACGGATATAAAGTTTACCAGTTTATTAAGCACCCCAAAAAAGTATACGGTCTGTATATATTTGTTTACTGTTAGTTGTAATGAGCGTTTCTGTGTAATTCGTATTTTGATGATAATGCAAGGGAGAGAGAGAGAGTTTATGGGTAAGACTTTAGTGCGCACTTCTTGTACTGTGTTTTATTCAGCTCTTATGGTGATTTTCTGGAGTGAAAACTGAAGCTTCATCTTTTGTGTGATGTACAATAAACTTCATAAAACTCATCAGTAAAGTTTTGGCCATCTTTTGGACGGGGTCCGATACAACAGGCTTGTACTAAAACTGGATAAAAGCAAGATGACAACATAAATTATAACCATAATTAAACTAAACTATACCTGTTCTAACTCCATGCAGCATATATTCTCTGGTTCTGTAGGCATCATTGTCCGACTCCGGTTCGAACAAGGCTAAACACCGCTACTGACAGTTTCTGATATTTTCAGTGCGTGAGATTGTCCTGTTTTGTTGCTGCATGAGCTCTTGAAGCACCACTCTTTTCTTGAAAGGGGGCCGGGAGCAGCAGCTCATTTGCATTTAAAGGGAAACACAAAAATGGCGTGTTTTTTCACCCCAAAAAAGTGACAAGTTTAACATGCTATAAAAAATGATCTGTGGGGTATTTTGAGCTAAAACTTCACATACATTATTATAGACTTATTTTACATCTTGTAAAAAGGGGCATAATAGGTCCCCTTTAATGTATTTAATCTCACTTTATTAACCAATGTCTTTGCTGCTGAACTTCGATGATCTAATTCAACAATACTAATAAGTAAAAAAAAAATCACATATATGTACATCACAGCTGTGTTTCATTTTTTGCTTTTATTGCTAAGGTAAGAGGCTGCATCCGAAATTGCATACTTCCCACTACACAGTAGGTGAAAAACAGTATGGGACAAAAGTAGTATGTCCGAATTCACAGTACTCATAAAAGAATAGGCAAAAAGGACCTGAATGACCTACTAGGTAATGAAGTGTGCATCTGATGGAAAATGTACTATCCCATGAGGCCACGCGAGATGATTTGTGAACGCCAGTGAAGCGACGTAACTGACGCTGGTAGGTCACATTATAATGAAAGCATGGCGAATGCAGTACGTCCAGATTACATTTATACTACACACACTCATACTATATAGATCATACTTTTTAGCGGCCCTGAAATAATTACTTCAAAATAAGGACCTTCACAAGAAATATGTAATTTTGGACTCAGGAAGATTGTTGAACTTTATTCTCCTGCAATCCAGAATGGCAGCACAGCTGAACGGTCTGTTTGAGCTGCGCCCTCTACTGTACAGACGTGAAATTGCATTTCCTTCAGCCTGAGGCTTATTCATTTCACTTCTGGTGTGAAAGGGCCTTTACATTTGCCAAAAATAGATTAAAAATAGAATTAACGCAAAAGTAATGTAACGCATTACTTTCCATAAAAAAGTAACTAAATAACGCAATTAGTTCTATGTATCCTTTTCAAGGAGTAACGCAATATTTTTAAAAGTAACTTTCCCCAACACTGCCCATCCACAATGAAGTACATACTTGTAGTCTGTATTTTGACCTTGTTGCCTGAAATACCTCTGTGGTCCAGTAATTAGTAACCCGCGGAAAAAAAACAAAAAAAACAACAACAGCACTCCTGTAATACCCATAATGCCAAACTCTGCCATAAACACAAGCAGTGACAAAAGTGCATGAAACTTTAGTGTACCTTTTTTTGTAATCTGACACACCTGTTTGCTATCAGTCCATTCTCCATGTGGTAAGCAAGCATGTGATTTCTGTGATAAAGGCCACCTAAAGATAGCACAGCACAAGCATTCGGTTGTTGACATTCAAGAAAACATGTCTGCCTTCAATTCAACAGATTTTTAAATTTACCCACCAATTCTACTTTGTAACTTGATTGGCTGCCCATAGAGCCAGATTCCATTGAGAAGTTCAACTGCATACGGAACAGCTTCAGCATGCTTATAATAAACACATCCATAAGGTGCCTGATGTCCATCTCTGAATATATGCACCTTGTCTACTGGCCCAGCCTGGAAAGTGAATCATATATGAGAAAGAAAAAAAAAAAATGTAAATATATTATATATATATATATATATATATATATATATATATATGGGAAAGAAAAAAAAAAAATCACATTTCACACTACAATGAAAAAAAAAATGTTTTTCTTAAAATAAAAAAACAACAATCATAATCAATTACAATTTAAATATTAATACTACTAATTACTACAAATAAATTATTCTTTAATAGTTTATTGATTAAATTTTAGGTCAATTTGTTACTAAAATTATAGTCACATAGCCTGTCTAATTTGACGATTAAAATAACATTAGTTCCTTAACATGATGCTCTACCCCCAGGGGGCCAAAATTATTATTATTTTTATTATTATTTACAGTTTTTCTCTAGACTTTTCCACACACCCCCTGTAAAAATAAAATAATAAATAAAAATAATAAAATTAATTAATTAATTAAAAAATATCAGTTGGTTATTATCTATTAAATAGATGAAATTAAAATAAATACATTAAAATGTATTTATTGATATAAATAAATACAAATCTGATTAAAATTCAATAAATAAATTAATAATACATTTAACAGTACATTACTATAGTTACTAGACACCGAAATATAATGTAACTTAATAGAGACTCATTTTAGAT
This sequence comes from Ctenopharyngodon idella, assembly GCF_019924925.1. NCBI lineage: Eukaryota > Metazoa > Chordata > Actinopteri > Cypriniformes > Xenocyprididae > Ctenopharyngodon > Ctenopharyngodon idella. The sequence continues at coordinate 23,794,855 of NC_067240.1, forward strand.
TTATAATATTATTTTTTTCAGTGTATAAATTTGGTGTTTATAAAAAAAATAGATGCCTTTTAAATTTTAGGATCTCACAGTCACACGAGGATGATCTCTGGAGTCCGTGGCATCTTTAAACGTTAGTAAACGTATCCAAAAAACACGGGATGCAATAACCGATTTGTCAAGAAGACAAGAGAATCATTTCCCCCACTTTTGAGCACTGCATATAAATGAATAATCACTGCAAGACTCTGAACAGGTGAATGATGATGGCCTGGATGAGCTCACCTGCAGAAACAACTCAAACAGAATCTCCTCCGTCACACAGCTGTGGATGTTTCCCACGAAGATGGTCTTGTCGAGATCTCTGTCCCTGTCAAACATTCTTTAAAGCGATTTTAAGGGTTTGAAATGGGAGATTTTTGATATTTTTGTCGATTGATGTTACAGTCATGCACTCTTTTTATAAGGATGGTGCTTGGTTTGTCGTGATGAATAGCTGAATTGCGACAGCGCAGTACCACAGCGAACCACTAGATGTCGATATCGCCCCTAAAATATCTGGACAAAAAGTGTCATTGAAGAAGGTAACAAAACATTAATTTTGAAAGTGGCATTATTATTAAAGATAGCTTTTCAAATGACACCTGTGGTAACTCTAAGTCATCGGTCTGAACAAAATTAAATATAATGAAAAATTAAATTAAATCCAAAAATATTTCTTATATAATTTTACTGTTATTTTAAAATTAATTTAAATGAATTAATCGGATTACAATAAATGGTAAAAAATTATTATTTATAATATATTGTATTTTTTATATATATATATATATATATATATATATATATATATATATATATATGTGTGTGTGTGAATATATATATATATATATATATATATATATATGAACATTGATTTATATATTTAATTGTATAGTTTTCCAAAGTTATTTTGGTCAACCAACGTAAAAAATAATATGCTCATGAAGTCTATCTGTGCCTCAAAACGCATGTTTAATGAAGTGTAAAATCACAGCAAGCGTCTTGTTGAGTCCTGCATTTCTTCACAATAGGTACGACACACAATTGGGATCAGATTTCAGGAATGTGCCACCTGTAGGTGGAAGTTTGTAGGATGGTGGGTGGAGCAGTAAATGTCAAGGAGGAGTTGCTCAGTCAGTAAGTGTGTCACCTTACTATTTCCTGGTGTCTTCAAATGAGCTATCAGCAACCCTGACGTTGTCAGACATAAATGTATGGTTACTCCTCCAACATGGTAAGATGTCTCCTCATTTCATGTAAAATATTCCTTGTTTGCAGATAATAACTGCTCTTTGTTTGAATATACTGTTTATGTCCACTGGTGATCACCTGAGTACATGGCTACGTTTGTGTGATGGTTTACATTAGTGGTTTGTCAGACTCAGAGCACATTATTTAATGTACAGTCGTTTTAACTGAGAACACAGTTAACAGAGAACACAGAAATATTAATGTGATTTGTTTTGCTTGTTTGGAAATACTTATACTTGTTTGGGAAGCACATTCTTATACTCTCCCTATGACAACAGGTTAAAACCAGTTTGTCTTCTTTTCAACTTTAGTCCCTGAGATGTGCACAAAACTCACAATGACTTTATAAAACACAGAGACTGCTTGTTTGAGCTGATTGTTTAATGGTGGGGTTTTCCATTGACTTCTATGGTTTTAATGCTGAGCTAATCATATTTTGTATATTTTGTATCCCTTAACCACCTAAACCTGTTCTTCACACAAACCTTCCTGCATTTTAAAATGTTAAAATATATATATATATATATATATATATATGTGTATATGTTTGTATGTGTGTATATATGTATGTGTGTGTGTATATATATATATATATATATATATATATATATATATATAATAATAAAAATATTATATATATATATATTTATATATATATATATATATATAAACTATTTAGACATATTTAAAAAAAAATAAAACAACTAATAAAAATGCACAAAAACAAAATTACTAAAACTTTAAAATCAAAAAAGAAAACTAAAATCTAATTCAAAATATTAACAAAAACTATAATAGTATTTCAATGATACTAAAATAATAAAAAGAAAAAATGATACACACCCTACTGCACAGTAATGAGTTTCGTTGAAACTGAATGTGAGTGTGTGTTGGGGTCACTGGAAACTTATGGTTTCATCATGAGCAAAATACATGATGCGTGGCAAATAGTTTTATATGGCTTGTAATGAATAAGAAAGCAAAAGAAGTTTGCAGCTCTGCACTATAAACCCGTTCGCACTGTAAAGTGAGAAAAAAAGCTGCTAAGATGAGAACTGTGAAATCCGCGCTTAGACAACAACACATTATCTGAGGTTTTTGTCATGCTTTTTTCTCTTTGCAGTTCTACAGGACATTCTTCTTGGGGCTCTTATATGTGACGCTGATGTTGTTTGACAATTGCAGAGGTAATGTTGCAACAAATGTTTGGTTTTATAACCACATGACATTCTTCCAAATGCTCGCACTTCACCGTGGTTAACCATTGTGGCTTAAAACACCATGAGACAGTCAGCTGTGAGAAATAAATACAGTTTCTATATTACTCACAGTGGGTGCTGTCTCATTTATGGTGGGTGTTACTTTATAAGTTCTCTTGAAATGTTAAAATAATTCCATGTGTGGGCCTCACAGATGTACTGTAGCATTATTCCCACTTTTCCTGTAAACTCCAAAACATATGTGCACACCTTTACCACTCATTTTCATCTGCTTTTAAATGTAAAAAGAAAATATGTTAGGCCATTTGTAGACTACATTGTATTCCTTTCGGGTGTCTCTCTTTTACAGTACATTGATGGTATCAGATTCCAATAGTACTTTGATATCCAGTGGCCCTCAGAAGTTTTTGGACACATACGCCAATAACATTGCTTCCGTTTTAAAATGAAGTTATAGTTCCAAAGTAAAAAAAAGTCAGTTCCCTTCAAAAAAAAGGGAATGATGGATGATGGTTTTCTGCCTAAAAAACTGAAAAACTTGACAACTTTAGGTTCTCAGTTAGTCTCAGCCTTAGCCACGAACCATTGGTTGAACGTCTGATGCATATGGCAGACAAAATTGGAAACACTTCACCAGTTTCGAAGTCGTCATCAGATTGGTTGAATTCTATAGGATTTCTGGGAGACGTGTGTGTCACATTCTTTCACGGTCCGCCTTGAAACAAAGCCGATGTGAAGCCAAACCCCCTCATGGAAGAAAAAAGCCATTGTGTTTACAACTGTGACAATGAGCGCTTATCAGCATCAACTAATCACTGGTTTTTCAAGAGTATGTGAAGTTTGCAGTGCCATTGTTGCAGTAAACTTGTACGACGTTGTTAAATGAATCATTTATTAGATGCACGCCGGTCTGTTATCGTTGACACATCGATTGACTTTACATTTTCACGCCCCTAAACATGATGTGGAACAAAACAAACTGTGATTGGTTGCTTTACATGTCGGTCAGAAGGCCTCTTGGGTGGTCCTTGGCCAATGAAAGCTGCGATGGAGTCCAGACCTTCTGCCGTCAGTCTGATGTGAGAACAGTTTCCCCATGACTGGTAGTGCAGTAAATACCACAGACTTTACTTATGAAGCTATTACAAAATTATTCTAAAGACATGCTGAAATTTATGGAAGCTTGTTTCCGCCACGTAAAAAAATAAAATAAAAAGGTAATTGCACTTTTATCTCACAACATTTTTGCTTGCAATTGCGAGTTTATATCTCACAATTCTGACTTTTTTTTGTTTGTATCTCACAATTCTGTTAGAAACTCACTATTGCGAAAAAAGTCAGAATTGTTAGCAATTATAAAATTGTAATTTTATAACTTACAATTGCGAAGTTTATATCCCGCAATTCTGACCTTTTTCTCAGAATTGAGATATAAACCAAAAATCAGAATTGTGAGAGAGAAACACAATTGCGAGGGGGAAAAAAAGTCATAATTATGAGATAAAAAGTTGCAATTACCTTTAAAAAAAAAAAAAAAATCTGTGGTGGAAATAAGCTTCCATAGAAATTCTTGTGCAGTCCAAAAAAAAAAAAACCCTTACAAAGCTGAGTTTTATTTTTAAGAACCGATTATATAAGAATTATATCTGATTCTCGTCTGTGTTTATGCGTTCTAGACAGACTGTCAGTCTGTGCATTACTAGTAGGGATTTTTCAGTTACTCCTTCTGGAAGTTACGGCAGTATACCAGTAAGTAGAGACAAGTGATTGTTTTTATGAGTGAGTCATTGAATCGCTCGCTTATCCGATGCATTCAAACACACTGACTCATTCAGAAAGGAAACTCCACTATGGTATGTTGCTTGGAGATGTGCGACAGTGGATTCAGCTTTGACTCCGAATTTTTTTATTAGTAGAGCTAAAATAGACAAACTGGCAACATGTGTCTAAAATGTTTTTTCATAGGCGAACTATGCTGTGGAGCATATAAAATGTGGAGCAATAGGCAACCCAACGCCCGGGCTACTTTAAGAATCAAGAATCGGGCTACTTTAACACTGTTGCCGTGGGTTGTTTTTCACGTCCGGGGGTTGAAGCGACCCCAAATAAGTCCCTGGAATGCTAATTTTACTAGGGGAACCCCGCAAAAAACATGGATTTTACCACCCGGAACGCAATTTTTACCGGGAGACCACACCTGAAATGTGACTGGGCTAGTTTTGAGTAGCATTTGGGTGGGTTTTGTTGTGAAAATCTGGCAACCCTGATGCCCATGTTGACACAATAACACTGCATTTAATCAAATAACTTGACTTGGCTGAATAGTATCATAAGAAAGATTTTCAAATGTTATCAGAAAGATGGTGATCAGAAATATAAATATTTTTTGTATTTTGAAATTTTATCATTTTTAAATGAATGACAGTGTCTGCAAAATAATTGATTTAGTAAAATAGTGATGATTTCCACTACCAAAGCTTCGCTGTAGTATTTTAAAAAAACAAACAAACATTTGTACAAAATGTCTCCTATGAAATATTTTGAATAATCATATCATTATTTTTAATGAAATGCATTGATCGCTATCTAAGTTGTATCTTGTATGAAATTGAATAAGCCTAAAGTTTTGTTTTAACAAGTTTTGACTTGCTTTGCCTAAGAAGCCGGCCTTGAAACATTGTTTACTTTCTCCCTAAAGCTCAGGAATGTGAGGAGATGACAGACCTTAGCCTTAAAGACTCCATTGCTGGGACATCTTTGGATGTTAGATTGCTGCTTTACACACGGCCCAACATCTCCTGCGGTCAGCTGCTCTCCCACCAAGAGCCCTTCAACAATCCTCACTTCAACCTCAGCTCTCCTACCACCTTCCTTATCCACGGGTACCGGCCCACCGGCTCACCCCCAGTGTGGCTGAACAAGTTTGTGGATTTTCTTCTGAACCGCCGTGACATGAACGTTATTGTGGTGGATTGGAATCGTGGTGCAACCAGTGTGAACTACTGGAAAGTCGTGAAAAACACCCGCAAGGTGGCTGCAAATCTTACTGAGCTCATCCAGAAAATGAAGGTAAAAGAAAACATTCTTAGTGCAATATGAGATGCATAATGTTTTTTTATCGTAGGCTGCGCATACTCTCTGAGTAGGTACTTTTTCTGAATAAGTAATTACTTCACAACTGTTAAAAAAAAGTACGTTCTATATAGTATGAATGTGTGTAGTATGTTGTTGTCATTGTCATGTGACCTACCAGCATCATTTGCGTCGTTTGACTGCCATTCATAATTCCTCTCCCATGGCCTCATAGTAAAGTGACCACTGGATGCGCACTTCATAATCTCAGTGGAAGTAGTAGGTCATCCGGGTACTTTTGCCTACTATTTTATGAGTACTGTGAATTTGGACATACTACTCTTTGCATACTGTTTTTCGCCTACAATATAGTATTATGTTATATACTATGATTTCAGATCCAGCCAAATTCTGGGTGAGCTTACTGGAAATTAATAAGTGGGTGAGCCTAAATTGTTGTTGTGCTGGATGTCAACAATTATGTTATATTTAGTTGATGGACATACATTATATACATTCCTAGACTCATTTAAGGCTGATTTATACTTCTGCGTCGAACCTACGCCGTAGCTACATCGTAGCCTGATGTGGACCTCTCCAAAAATGTAACAATACATCAATTCTACGTTGACTGCAAGCACTGTGATTGGTCTGCTAGAACCCCTCCCTCAGGTCAAAAAAAAATCTGCGACAGCATCGCATTTCCTCATATGCATTTCCATTTGCGACATAACTACACCTCGATATTTAACAACTGAAGCTGCAACAAAAGTCACTATCTATTTGCCGCCGAAACTGCTGCTGCTTCTTCTTTGGCTTCTGCCTTGATACTGTGGGTTACACCATCAACATGCCCGTGGACACTGCCTACTACCAGTCTGGATGTGTAATTGCACATTGATGCGGACAATGATACAGAAGTATAAATGAAAACTGATTTGTAGAGGCTATGGCGTAGGTCCGATGCAGAATTATAAATCAGCCTTTATAGATATTATGGATGTTTTTTCTTCTTTTCAAAAATTTTAGAACTACAGAGGCTCACAATACTAAGTTTTTAATTTGTAATATGGATACTAAGTAGTACTAATAATAATACAAATTAAATCCTCATGGATATCCCATGAAATCTAAATGATTTTGTAGATTTTAGTTTGTATGTTAGTTCTATATAGTAGTGTACTCCTAAAAGTAAAAGCAAAATGTACATTTAACAGCTGTTCGCTTTTAAAGTCATGATGAAATGGAAACAACAGAAATTTTCTTTATGTTGAGTGTAGTGGATTATCAGGGGTAAAAATGTAGTGTGGGGCTTGGTTCAATCCATCAGTTGTTGATTGGATATTGAGATGTGGGTGTTGCATTAATGCAAATAAATGCAAGCTTGCAGCCGATTGTGGAGGGGTGGAGTTTAGGTGCATTAATGATGTAAAGGTCTGGCATTTGTCACCAGAGAGAAGTTTGTTGTTTTCACCGAAAGATCGAGTTATGACATTTGATTACACATTACAAGGTCAAAATAAATTTTAAAGATGAAATCTAGACGTTGTTCACAATAAAATCTATAACATGCATTTACAAAATAGATAGGGCGAATTTTCATTTCATGCCAACTTTGAAATTTACAATAATAGTGAACACAGATTTTTCAGTGAGAGTGCAACTGAACTGATTGGCAAGTAGCAAACGGCTGTGACATTCAGCTAACTGGCTGATTACAAAAAGGGACTAGCCTTTCAAAATCTTTATAAGAAATACATAAACACAGAACAGAAAGCTTCAAGCAATTTATGAGGCCTTTATAGGCAAAGAAAAAACAGGCCATTTAATTCTAAGGTTCAGAGAGAGGGTGGAAAGTGGTCATGAACAACACGAGTGGGAAAAAAAACTACCTTGGAAAAATATTAATAAAAAAATAAACAAACATCTGAGCCCTTTAAGGTTCTGTGGTCATTATTGTGTAGTCTTGCGCATTGGCAGTAGGTTTGTATGTTCACGTGAAGCATACAGACATTTTATAGTTGTGCGTTAATCGTTAACTTGCTCAAGTGGAGATTTGAATAAACAGAAAGGGACCATCTTATATTAATGCAGTCCTTATGTTGACATAATAGTCATGTTTGTGGTAGGTCAAAGTTACCTACAAGTATCTGTGGCCTTGTCTTTAAAGTTGGAATGAAGCAGAAATTGTGGTCATCTTTTCTTTCCTATTGCGATGTATAGTTGAGGGAAACTGCTTGAGAGAAAATATAGGTTTTGTTGATCAGGAATTGATTGGATAGTTGGATCATTGTCATTTGCTAATTGCTGTGTGTTTCATGTGAGTGACAGGTTTCTGAAGGGGAGGGATTGAAACTCGTCTGGCTGCCCATCTTATGGGCCCTTTTCACAGACTGTGATGATGCATTTCTACAGTTTTTAACATTGTAAATCTAGCAACATTTTAAATCTTTTTCATTAAAAAAAAAAATTACATTTATAACACTACCTTGGCATTAAATTACAGAAAACTAGATGACGTTGGTGATTGTTTCTAATACATGGCTGAGGGAGTGACAGCAAATTTTTCTCTCTTCTGACCACCATAATTAATCTCTCGATATTTTTTTCCTCTGTTGTATATTCATAGAAATGCTATCATGGATTCTTTTCTTTTTTTTCGCTATTGGAGCAAATGGGAATGCAAAAATGACAATTACAAGAATAACAAATGTGCAGTAAACCTATTTGTGCTACAAACCAGTGTGTTGATTACAATAATACATTAAAATAATATGATAACAAATACCAGTTTGCAATATCAAGCAGCATAACAGTCTATCTTTGAAAGCGGATTAAACTGGAAGCCTCGCAAATTCAAGGTAATAATGGCAGCGTCCTCTCTTACATTAAAAATAAGGTGGATTGGACAACTTTAGTTAGACAAACGAAAGTTGTGATCGTGTTTTTCGTCTCTGTTGTGACATACTCTGAGTGAAATGGCTTCGCCAGTGAGAAAAGATATAGGACAGGACTTAATTTTGTCCACTGGAATTGATTGGATGGATGAATTTTTTGATTAAAGATGACAAGATCACATGTTTGTTTTTTTTAATAATGATTACAGATAAATCATTTAAAAATAAGAATTGTCCATTTTTATTTCCATGGTGATTTTACCAAAAGTTATGGATTTCCCATTTAGCTGAATCATCTTATGTGAGATGTTCCCTACTTCCTGTGGTTTTTACTTTCTGTTACTTTCTCCCTTATTCATGTGTGAAGTACTCATGTGTGCATTGTTGACATTACAGAACAATGGGGCCAAATTGAGCTCCATTCACATGATTGGTATCAGTCTAGGAGCCCATATTTCAGGATTCACTGGGGCCAACTTTAATGGTACAATTGACAGAATAACAGGTAAGATTCATCCATTCACCTTCTAAACCTTTAAGCCAGGAATTCTCAACTCTGGCCCTCGAGGTCCACTTTCCTGCAGAGTTTAGTTCCAACCCTAATCAAACACACCTGAACAAGCTCATCAAGGTCTTCAGGCTTACTACCAAAGTCCCTTTCAAGAAAAGTCTGTTCACTCGGCCGCCTTATTTGCAACGCCTATCTATTTGAATGGGGGAATCCTGAAATCTTACAATTGCTTACAATTAAATAACATATTTCAAATCAGCAACAAAATCTGACATGAATTGTCCCATAAATGTTGTTTCTTATGCTCAAATAGCGTTAAAAAAGCTTATTTTTCAGGCTAGGCAAGTCAATGCGCAATTGTCTTTCTATATCTATAGTCTTTGTTACTACCCTGTTTCCCAATGTGCATACTATCCATCCTAAATAGTATGTGAGATTACAATAAGTGTGTCCCAAAGCATAGTATATTGAAAAGGGAATGTCAAAAGCCCCTGGATGGTCTACTATTTCCAGTAGATTTTCGAAGTGTGGATCTGTGCACACTATAACAGCTAATATTGGCCACAACCCATTGAGCTTTCGAGGAGGATTCGGTACAGAACTACAAACATGAATAAAAAGTGTTAAAAACTACAAACATAGCAGATGTGCACGATCAACGGTTAAGCAGAGAGGTTTAGATAAAGGGGTTTGAGTGACTAATAACAAACATTTAACCTGATAAGAAATATTTATTTAATGTTATCCATGTTATTTTCATATAACAACAATGTGAACTTTTATAAAGATCAGTTCCTACTGTACAACCGAAATTTAAACTAATTAAAATGACGAGTTCATTTCACTCAAATACTACTGAAATTCATTGGACTTAATAGAAAAAAGTTATGTGAACTCAAAATCTGATATTAGTAAGCAGAGCTTAAAATGACTGAGTTGCAGCAGATTTCTAGTTCCCAGCATGCTTTGCATCAGACTGTGAAGAATAAATTTTCAAATTAAGTGTTATTTTGTGTTTTTTTGCACAAGATTAATATAGGGGGAGATGTGTTAATGTTATTGTTTAATGCTGTTATTTAGGTATTTAAAGGTGTTTCTGTGATGTTGAAGTTTTGTAGGGTTACCATTGTGGTGAAGAGTAGTGCCTACAGTTAGGTCGAAGGTCAAAAATGGGCTGCAAAACTTCAAGGCTATATATACTGCATACAATTCATGCAAGTATATTGTGTTAGGCACTTTGATAGTTACATTGGCACATGCTAGTGGGCTGTTGTTAACTAACACTTAACCATAAAGATTGAGTTTGTTTATTCAATATTTTAATTAAATTGTAATTAACAAGTTTGTATAGTACAAAATAAAATTAAGTTCTACTAACATAACCATTGTTAACTTAAAAAAAATGAGTTGGTTTACTTAAATCTTTTGAGGTAATCAGTTTCCAGAAGTTTTGAGTATTCTGAACTTATCAGGTTTTACAGTGTGGCCATTAACTTTTAAATGCATCATTATGCAAAAATTTCTCCACATGAAAACCCTTGACTGGCTACTTCTTTTCTCTCCAATACAGTAGGAAATTAAAGTAAATGAAATGTGGAGGATGTTAACTGTGTCAAGATGATTGACAGGCCAGTTTATGGTGACATGATACACGTAACTATGCGACAGAGCATCCATTAAAGACACAATTTTATGACGTGATAGTATGTCTTGTTTACTCTTCTGCTGCACACACTTCTTCACAAAAAGAGTACATACTTTTTAGGGCATAGTATAAGTAGGCGAATAAGTAGGGATGCAGCACTAGAAAGTTATAGGCAGGTGAGTTTGACCAGGGTTGGAGCTAAAACTGCAGGAAAGTGGACCTCAAGGGCCTCAGAGTTGAGAACCCCTGCTCTAAGCCATCATCAGTTTCAAGTATTATGATATGTTCAGCAAAATAAATTTAGCGTCTTCTGTTTTAATCAGCGCTGGATCCAGCAGGGCCAGAGTTTAATGGTAAACCTGCCAGTGAACGTCTAGACCCCACTGATGCCAAGTTTGTGGAAGCTTTGCATACAGACATGGATGGTGCGTTTTTCTCATACATCATTGAGTCTTGGGGTGGGGCTCTTGATTCGGTTCAGGAAACAACACCCTAGCAACCACTCACAGAAGTTTTGTATTGTGGCTGTGACATTTGCAAATGCAAACACCACATGCATAATACAAAAATAAAGTCTAGGCCTAGTTAATTCATTGTTGCCATTGTCTTGTCTTGTAGCATTGGGCTATCGCAATCTCCTGGGTCACATCGACTACTATGCAAACGGTGGAGCAGACCAGCCAGGATGCCCCAAAAGCATCTTTTCAGGTCAGCTTTTATATCATTTTAATAATGTAACCTAAATGGAAAATATTCATTAAAGAAATTTGGTAACACTTTACAATAAAGGTCTCATTTGTTAACATTAGTTAACTTACATTGAGCAAAATATTTGTTACAGTATTTATTCATCTTTGTTAACATTAGTTAATAGAAATACAACGGTTCATTGTTTGTTCATGTTCACAGTGCTTGAACTAATGTTAACAAATACAGCATTTGAATTTAATAATGTATTAGTAAATGTTGAAATTAACATTAACTAAGATTAATAAATGCTGTAGAAGTATTGTTCATTCTTAGTCCATGTTGACTAATGAAGTTAACTAATGTTAACAAAAGAAACTTTATTGTAAATTTATTTATTTATATATATATAATATATATATATATATATATATATATATATATATATATATATATATATATATATAAGGTTAGATTCTGATTGGTCAACAGCTGTGTTTTATTCAGGATAAAACACAGCTATGACCGCTTTACCCAACGGTAAACTGTATGTTCTCCATTGATTATTGTTCATTGAAGCTTACTGTATTATGTAGAAGAGTGTTATGAGAAAGAGATTGAGTGAGCGAGTTTATTACCTGCATTCAGATTTAGCATTTTTCTTCAGGTCAGTCCTATGTTCATAATAAAAAATCTGTTTAAACGTCCGATGTATTATCTTGTCCTTTTAACAGTTAAGGGGTTTTCCCGTGACTGACAGTGCTAGTCAAAGCATTTGTCAGTTGCGTCTTGTTCCGTTTTCAAAACAGTTCAGTCTTTTCAATGTAAAAGTCTTCATTAATGACTGACACACTCATAAAGACAGTCTTTGCCGCCATCTAATGGCGTAATAATGTAACTTCTGTTGCTGTTCACGGTCAGGGACAAATTTTTCCGGCGGAAGGAAGGCTTTTAGTAAGAGTTTACTTCATGAAAGTTGCATTGTTACATTTTTTTGGCTTTAATATTTGTATTGTGTGGTAACCGTTTTATAAAAGCAATAAGGTACTCGAGGCTAGTGCTGTATCATGAATAAGTCACTGCTGAAGGGGTTACTCGGCTTCGCGTCGTGCCTAACAACGCCCTTCAGCCGTGACACGATACAGCACAGCCTCTTGTACCTTATTGCTTACATATATTATATTATATTATATTATATTATGTTATATATATATATATATAATTTATATATATTATTTAAAATGCTTGTCAAAATAAGGGTAAAATAAACATCAATCTTCAGTCTTTCAAGAATTTAATGTCCATTTTTACTTGCTTGTGGGGAATTTGAAGTATTCTAGAAGTAACCAAGCACACAGCTCTTTGCCATTATTGGATGAGAGGCGCGCTACAAATAATGTTTGGTGTAGGTAAAAACTGCGGACCTGGCAACCCTGGCTTAAACTACGGGTGATTCGTAGGGTCAAATATAGCCTGCTTTTACGTTGCTATTTTTTTTTTTTTTTTTTTTTTTTTTAACTGTTAATGCGTTGTTGTCGCGTTAACTTGCCCTAAATTCAAAATGACATTATCTTCACACATAGTATATAATTATTGTACATATACTGGATAAGTTGCTCTATACAGCCCTGTATCGTAACAATGTATGTATTTATACGCTGCAGAAGTATAGTGTTTTATACGCACTAGGGTGTTTTCATACGTTTGGAGCATTTGTTTCGGAACCTGGTGTGTTTTCTCTCTAAATGTCTCATTCTTCTTACAAAATTGATCTCTAATCTTCCACAGGATCACAGTATTTCAAGTGTGACCATCAGAGGTCGGTGTTTCTCTACATGAGTTCTGTGAACGGCTCCTGTCCCATTACTGCCTACCCCTGTGAATCCTACACAGACTTCCTAGATGGAAAGTGCATGGATTGTGGGAAGTTTAAGCCAGCAGGATGTCCTGTTTTTGGTAAACTCCAAACACTGAGTAAACTCTGAGTTTAATTTGATTAATTGCCTGCTCTGAGACACGCATCATTTCATTACTTTGCCTAGGTTACGATGTTGTACACTGGAGGGATTCACTGGTGAAGCTTGGACAAACAAGGACATATTTCCAAACTAATGAAGCTTCTCCATTCTGCAGTGAGCATCTTTTTAGTGCATTTCAATTACATTCAACTATTATGGTCAATTGTGACCAGATATGTTAATCAGCATTAAGACTTTTTTCCCCACTTTCACTTGTTAATTTTAAATGGTTGTGTATTGTGACATTTTTATAAGAACCGTATATTATATTCCATATAGTCTTTCTTATATGGTCCACGTTAATATTATTTTTTGTAGTCATACAGTATGATATACACTACCAGTCAAAAATGTGGAATAATTATGATTTTTTTTTTTTTTTTTTTTTATGTTTTAAGAAGTCTCTTAGGTTCACCAAGACTGCATTTATTTGATCAAATATTGAGTAAAACAGTAATATTTTTAAAATAATATTACAATTTAAAATAACTGTTTTCTATTTGAATATATTTTAAAATGTAATTTATTCCTGTGATGCAAAGCTGATTTTTCAATATCATTACTCCAGTCTTCAGTGTCACATGATCCTTCAGAAATCATTCTAATATGCTGATTTGGTGCTCAATAAACATTTATTATTATTATCAATGTTGAAAACAGTTGTGCTGCTTAATATTGTTGTGGAAACTGTGATACACTACCATTCAAAAGTTTGGTTAAGTAAGATTAAAAAACAACAATAATAACAACAAAAATTTTCAGCAAAGATGAATTAATCTGAGCAAAAGTGACAAAGACATTTATAATGTCACATGTAAAGATTTTTTTTTTTTTCAAATACAGTTCTTTTGAACTTTCTATTCATCAAAGAATCATGAAAAAAACAAAAAACAAATCAGCATAAAAGAATGATTTCTGTAATCAGTTCTTTTAAACTGTAATAATATTAATATCAATTAGTAATAATAACAATATTAGTGTTTTACTGTGTTTTTGGTCAAATAATTGCAGCCTTGGTGAGCATAAGAGACTTATTTTTAAAAAAGCATTAATAAATGGTAATTATGAAAAACCTTTTAAGTATTTTTAAAAGAATTTTGCATTTCAGTTCTGTAAAACAGACTCTAATTATTTAATTTTTCACTCCATCAGAGTTCGGTTACAAGGTTGATATTATCACATGGAACCAGAAATTGCACTGGGGATATTTAACAATTAAATTACACAATGGAAAGGAAGAGACACAAGTTGAACTCAACCAGTAAGTCCATGAAAGTCTCATATCTGACATGTATCTTTATTAAAGAGTAGCTCCAGATTCACTATTTGGGCTTATGCTAATGTTTCTCATCCTTTTTCCAGTAAATCCTTAAAGTTTGAGAAGTATGTGGAGACCAGCATTCTTGCTCAGTTTGACAGAGACATCCAGCCTGTTAAAGAGATCACACTGAAGTTCTGTCCAGCAAAAGGACTCCGGCCACGCAAGAAACTACGGGTGCTGTACATACGCCTCACTCCTCTACAGAACGACCTCAGGTGTGTTCGTAAAATTCGCTTTGCATTTTGGACACTCTTAAAAATTAAGGTTCTTTATTGTCATTCGTGGTTCCATGAAGAACCTTTAACATCCATAGAAGCTTTCCATTGCACAAAAGGTGCTTTATAGTGGAAAAAAGGCTCTTTAGATGATTAAAATGTTCTTCACAGTAAGAAAAATGGTTACTTTTCATTGAAAGGTTCTTTGGGTAACCAAAAATGCTAATCTGTGGTATTATTGCAAAGATTTGTGCTGCATCCCAATTCGCCTACTTATACTATGCCCTAAAAGTATATACTGTTTTTGTGAAGAAAAAGTACATACTTTTGAGTGTGTAGCAGAAGAGTATGCAAGCTTTGGGACATACTATTTCGTCATAATTGCATCTTTAACGGACATTCTGTCGCTTAGTTACATGCGACCTGTAACTGTTTAAACTGCCCTATCAATCATCTTGTCACAGTTAAAATCCTCCACATTCAATTAAATTTAACTTCCTACCGTTTCGGAAAGAAATGTATCATGTTGATCTGCCAGTCATGGGTCTTATATACGGAGAACTCTCTTCATGTTTGCATAATGATGCATTTAAAAGTTAATGATCAAACGCATCGTTATAAAAGTTCACAATCCTGTTGTAGATGAAATATAATGTGGATAACATTTAATAAATATTTTTTCATCAGGTTAGATACTGATTGATTATTAATCACTCAAACCCCTTTAGCTTAACCGTCGGTCTCTCACATCCGTCATGTTTGTAGTTCTAATCGAATCCTCGTCCACAGCGCAATGGGTTATAGGCAATATTAGCCGTTAAGAGTGTGCAGGGACAGAGATTGTATATAATAGGGAGATAAGAGGGTCTGTATCTCTTACCATTGGAGAAAGCGTAACGGCTAACTTAATCATGTGCAGCACCTCTCAGCCTATCGTGTAATGGCAGTGACATCAGTCGCAACATTCCCTAGTCTGCCTTCTCTTGAAAAATACATTTTTATCAAGCTAAAATCGACATATAGTTCCCAACGAAAGTATTGTTTAGTGTAAAACATGCTGAAGATTGGCAAACAGGCTGTCGATTAATTAAATGATTAGCTATTTCCCCACAAAAGCTGTTTAATCAGCATAGTGAAGCCTCTCATCCATTGACATCCATTCAAAAAACGGCCTCTGGTCTCCTTCTCTGCGTATCGCCAGCGGCAGGGTGTTAGCATTAGCCGTTATGCTTTTTTGGCTAAAGGTTGCAGGCTTGTCTTACAGTGGCTTAGGCAGGGATCTGCACTTTGGATTCTAACCGGAAAAAGTAGACCATCCGGGTATGTTTGGAATACTCATTTCAACATACTACGATTTGGGACATACTAATTCTATTTTCGAATACTATTTAGGACGGATAGTATGCGAACTGGGACGCAGCACTGCTTTTAGAACCTTTGTTCTAAAAAGAGCGTATCTTTTAAATAATTTTATTTATTTTTATTTAAAGGAAGAGTTAATCTAAAATTCTAAATACGAATAGGGACTGAACCTGATTTATATTCCAAGAGTTCAAGACCCAATGATAGCTCTATGTGAGGAACAAACTGAAATTTTAGTTATTCGCAAAAAAAAAAAAAAAAAACACTTTTTGAAAAATAAATTAATACTTCCACTAAGCAAGGATGCATTAAATTGATAAAAAGTGACAGTAAATTCATTTATAATGTTACAAATATTTCTATTTCAAATAAATTCTTCTGTTCTTTTGAACTTTCTATTTATTAAAGAATCCTGAAAAACATTTTTCCACAAAGATATTAAGCAGCACAACTGTTTTCAACATTGATGATGATAATAATAATAAATGTTTCTTGAGCAGCAAATCAGCATATTAGAATGATTTCTGAAGGATCATGTGACGCTGAAGACTGGAGTAATGATGCTGAAAGTTCAGCTTTGCATCAAAGGAATAAATTACATTTAAAATATATTCAAATAGAAAACAGTTATTTTAAATGACAGTAATATTTCACAATATTAGTGTTTTTACTGTATTTATCATCAAATAAATGGAGCCTTGGTGAGCATAAGAGACTTCTTTTAAAAACATTTAAAAATCTTACCGACCCCAAACTTTTGAATAGTGGTGTAAATGGTTCTTGCATTCCGAAATGTTCATCATTGGCATCAAACATGGGATTAGGAAATGTCACAGACTAGATTCAAACTTCTCTAGATTCTCCCGACGTGAAGATTAAATTCATGCGTGTCAATACACATATCAAACAGAATACAGACAAAACCAGTGTACAATTGACAGCCACAAAACAAATGGTTTCATTCAACTAAATATTTGCTATGCTTTTCAACAGGCCTCTGTGTCGCTATGATCTTCTGCTGGAGAAAAATAAAGATGTGACGTTCAGACCAATTCCTTGTGAAGACTCAAACTTTTGATGCACTTTCCTAAACGAGCACATTCCTGTCACAAGACCACTGCCTTTTTTAATCAGTTACTGCCATAGCTGTCGTTGTTGGTCTTTAACTTAACATGATCTGAAGTTGTTTTTCTTGTCAACATGTTGTCTTTCAGGGTTTGTCCCTTCAGAAATTAAATTTAATAATTGTTTTATTCTCTTCATGAAGGTACAGTTATACTTTGTTTTTTATGTAATGTAAATAAATATTTTTGTAAATATATATTTTTCTTGTTTTTGCCTCTTTATATCAGTCACAATATTTATGGTATTACGTGAAATCATGATATGCCCATACATGTAAATATAACAGCAATGTTAAAGCCACAATATGTAAGATTTTTGGATTAAAATATCCAAAAACCACTAGAACAGTGTTATATATTTAGATGACTTGTGTACTTACATTATCCCAGATGTTTCCAAGAATGTTTAAATCCAGAGAAATAAGCAATTTTAACCAGGACACGGACGTGTCCGTGCGTCGCCTATCAATGACATTATACCTGCGTTACCCTCGATTTCCTCGTTTTATTTTGTAGAAACCATGGAAACACCAAAGATGCTTTAATATATTACATGTTTTATTAAACAAGGGAACAACTGTTTGGTTACATTTATAAACAGGAAACTAATCATTGTTATAAAGCTCAAAACATTTAGTCTTATTGTTTGAATCTCGTTTTCTTGATTATATTAATATGATATTCTAATATCGATCTAGCTTACTGCAGTGTGCAACAAGTGTCTCATAGTAGCCGCCGAGCGAACACTCAGAGTAACGTTATAACAACTTTCAACACACAAATGTATCTAATAAGATAAAACAGCACTGCTTTACCCCACATATGCTTGACCGGAAGAAGCGGAAGCGGCGACTGTGGCATAATAAAAGCTCTGCTGCTCTTGAGGCGTGTGTCACGCTCGTCTCTCATTAGCAATCACTCCAGCGGCCTCGTTCAGCTCCAACATCACTCAGCCCTGCTTTGCTTCATACTACAGTAACGTTAATAATCTCATCCATGAACATGATTTCTGCTGGAGCCCCATCAGATCCTTTTCCACTGGCTGCGTGGAAAACCGGACATCTCCCATGATTCTGCGCTCAATCTCGGCATCATCAAGCTACACCTTTGTTTTTAATAGGTGACCTCTAGTGGAGAAAAATTACATATTGTGCCTTTAATACATTTTATTAAACACTATCATTCAAATGTTCGGGGTCAGTAAGAATTTTTTTTTGTTTGTTTTGTAAGATTGGGTTACGTTTTTTTTTTTTTTTTTTTAATTGATCAAATCAATATATTTTTTACATTGTTACTAAAAATCCTGTTTGTTTGTTTTTACTTTCTATTCATCAAATAATCCTGAAAAAACAATATTTTTCAACATTGATAATAAAAAGAAAAATTTCTTGAGCAGTAAATCAGCATATTAGAATGATTTCTGAAAGATCATGTGACACTGAAGACTGGAGAAATGATGCTGAAAATTCAGCTTTAATGACAGGAATACATTACATTATAAAATACATTAAAATAGAAAACATTTTTAAATTTTAATATTATTTCACAATATATATTTATTTACTGTATTTTTTTATTTGTGATTCAAATAAATGTAGCCTTGGTGAGAAAGAGACTTCTTTCAGAAACATAAAAAAAAAATCTTATTGATTCCAAACTATTGAACACTATTCTTAAAAGGATAGTTCACCCAAAAATGAAAATTCTATCATTTACTCACCCTCAGGTTGATCCAAACCTGTATGAATTTCGTTGTTCTGTTGAACACAAAGGAAGATATTTTGAAGAATGTGGGAAACTAAACAGTTCTGGGGCACCATTGACTTCCATAGTATTTTTTTTTCCTACTATGGAAGTCAATGGTGCCCCAAAGTGGCCTAGTTACAAACTTTCTTCAAAATATCTTCCTTTGTGTTCAGCAGAACAAAGAAATTTATACAGGTTTGGAACAACTTGAGGGTGAGTAAATGATGACAGAATTTTCATTTTTGGGTGAACTATCCCTTTAAAGCTTTAGAATCCTCTGCACGAAATGGGAAGACTTTGTTATATATAAAGAATTAACTGAAAGATCTAACATTAATCTGACATCCCAGCATGTAATGTATTGATTTTAATTGATTGAAACTACAGTAGTCAACATTTGATGTGGATCAAAACCTTTCATCAAAGTTGTCCTAAAACCTTCTTCTTAGGACAACCTTGATTAACTTTTTTGATCCACTTCAAATGTTGACTACTATATATACATTGTCTCTTTCCAGTTATCTTCAGGGATTTAAAACCCAAAACATTCTTTTATATTACCCATGTATAAAGTGGCGGTGTAAAGCATTAACACAATATGTTTTCACAATGAATCTTGATACAAATTCTCAAGAGTTCTTCCTCAGTCTCTGAAAGATTTTCATTTCCACTCTTTGAGTTTGCCAATTCCGACTCACGGTGGCGTATCTGTGTGATTTGACCGCTTCGACCAGGTGATGGATACCTCAGAGTTGGCTCACTTGGACATGTGTTTCTTAAGGCGTTCTACTTCAATCTGAAGTGAAACAGAGCACAAGTGTGAGTCAGTGATATATACTGTCAAATTATCACCTATAACCTTCATGATAGAGGACCTATTATGCCCTTTTTCCTCTCTTCCCAGTCTGACAGTAAGGCTCTGGTGAGCATTTCCCAAAAGCATCGTTAGCCAACTAACATCGCAAGTTCCGTCGTTACTAACATAGTTCAACGATTTGGTGTTTCCCGAAACCATCGTTCAAACGAACATTCGCAAACTGCATCACTTGTGTGGCTGGAAGGACAGCTCTCGAGCTGTGGTTAGAAGCATAGTTTTTGAGGCCCGCGCAGAGCGGGGCGAGTAGGACCTGGGATGAGGGGTTACATATGTAAATGACATTTGTATATATTCAAAATAAAAGATATTGTGTTTTTTTGACATGTGGACTTAATAAATAAGCAAAATAAGCAAGCTGACATTAAGTAACCTAAAATGTATATCTTTTATTTTGAATATATACAAATGTCATTTACATATGTAACCCCTCATCCCAGGTCCTACTCGCCCCGCTCTGCGCGGGCCTCAAACCCAGGTCTCCGGCGTGGAGTCAGATGCTCTAACAAGGAGGCTAAAGGCTGCAACTCCTAGCGTCAGTCGCTAGAGCATCTCTTGAGATCAGAGGAGTGAGGTTTACTCGCACAGTGACTACTAGCTGGCCTCCGTTACACTCACCCCCCTAAACCTCACTCCCATCCGGGTCACGGCACCAATGCAACCCCTCAACCCAGGTCCTACTCACCCCGCTCTGAGCGGGCCTCGAACCTGGGTCTCTGGCATGGGAGTCGGATGCTCCAACAAGGAGGCTAAAGGCTGCAACCCCTAACGTCAGTCGCTAGAGCATCTCTTGAGATCAGAAGAGTGAGGTTTACTCGCACAGCGACTACTAGCTGGCTCCCGTTACACATATTTTAGTTTGTCAAGAGATTTTAAGCACCGTATTTGAAGAGTGCGCATGTGTGTACATACATGCTCTAGTACGTACGAACGAGTCTATGAATGAATCTGGAAATAAAGCAAAATAACAGAGAAAAATGGGAATTAGTCCTTAGATGCAATGTCTGTAATTTATGGGAAAAAAATCTAGCATTAATTTGATCTCAAACCGATTCATTTAAAGAAGTTATTACTCCACCACCTGCGTGACATTATTAACCAACGTGGCTTCGGGAAACAGTTGTGATTAGCTAGCTGATTTGTTCAACGATGCATCGTACTTTGGTAGTGAAGCAGCGAGTTACGTTGTTGTACGGGAAACGCACGCCTGTTTAGTTCCTGTCTCTATGAAGCCCCTCCTTCCGAAAAGCGCAATGTGCTCCGATTGGTCGGCTGAACCAGTGTGTTGTTATTGGTCAACCGCTTCAAGCATGTTTCAGAAATGTAACACTCCTTAACATAACCGCGAGTTATTTTTCGTATGACTCTAGCGGGAATTATCTAAATGAGGAATATTGTAACATGTTCATTCCTAGAAGAAAATTAAAGACTACAATGGAGGCGTTTCAGGGAGTTCAGAAACTGAAACTGATATAGAGAATAACTCCTTTTGGAATGACTTTGTGCTTTGTAACTTTGCAGACATTTTTCATGCTCAAACAGCAACATTACACAGTAAAGATTGTTGAAAAGGTAAAAAGCATAATAGGTCCTATGGGTCTTATGGTAATGAATGAAATATTGAATAAAGAATTAACATCTGAGGCTCTTGACTTTACTTACTTGCAGTGACAAACGCATCTTCTTTTCTTCGTCCAGTTCGTTCATGAGCAGTCTGATCTCTTTTCTGAAACGCAATGCCATTACATTTACAGAAATATAAGGATAAGAATCCCAACATTTTTATTTAGTTAACATACATCCATATTGCACTAACTTCTGCTGAGTCTTCAGCGTATCCAGTTCATCTCGAAGATCTCGGAGCTCTGCTCTCATCTGCTCCAAGGTGGCGGGGCCCTGCAGGGCCGGTCGGGGTTTAGCTGCTAATAATGCTGAGAGATACGCAGGGAGCGGGGTCATGCTTGCTGCGCCAGAAGATGAAGAAGAGGAAACCGCTGGTGCAGGAGCAGAGGTACAGTTGCTGACGGGCTCCTAAAAAAATTGAAGGAACAATCCTAATCTTTTCAGTTTGTCCTCTAGGGGTCTTACACTGCCAGGGGCTCAAAAGCACAACAGAGCCCCTGAAACTGAGCACTGAACACTAAAATCCAGTTTTGAATGCTTAAGATTTATTTTAGTGTAACCCCTCTACCCAGGTCCTACTCGCCCCACTCTGCACGGGCCTCGAACCTAGATCTCCGGCGTAGGAGTCGGACGCTCTAACAAGGAGGCTAGAGGCTGCAACCCCTAGCATCAGTCGCTAGAGCATCTCTTGAGATGAGAGGAGTGAGGTTTACTTCCAGAGCAACTACTAGCTGGCCTCCGTTACACTCACCCCCCTAAACCTCACTCCCATCCGGGTCACGGCACCAATGTAACCCCTCTACCCAGGTCCTACTCGCCGCGCTCTGCACGGGCCTCAAACCTGGGTCTCCGGCGTGGGAGTCGGACGCTCTAACAAGGAGGCTAAAGGCTGCAACCCCTAGCATCGGTCGCTAGAGCATCTCTTGAGATGAGAGGAGTGAGATTTACTTGCATAGCAACTACTAGCTGGCCTCTGTTACACTAGTCTAAACATTTCCTAAATTTTTAGAAAAGGATTAGCCAGGGCTTCCCAAACGTGGGTTTACGTCCTAACCAGATGCGATGAGATAAGACTTCCAGCAGCAAGCAATTTATCCGTCCAAACCAGACTCGACAAAATTAATCAAAATCACAGCCAATCAGAAGAGCGTATGGGCGGGCTCTCTCTGCAAGCGCACTGCATTCACAACTAAATAGATAAGTACATTAGCAAATTCATAATTTGATATTAGAAAATTCATATTTTCTAAATAATAATAAATAATTAAATTAGTAATAATAATAATCAGCTTTCAGATTTTTCTAAACAAACTTACTTTGGTGTCTTTGGGTTCATCTGTGTTACTATAAAGAAACTTGAGGGCGAGCAAGTCTGGTTCCTGATTCACTTCATTCATTTCCTGTCCTGCTTGTTCCTCGACAGCCTGCAAAGGGAGCACTAATAAGTAAAAACACTCAATATCTTCATAAAGGATGAGATTTTATTCTCTAAACTTCAGTTTTAGGTTCTAAAATGTATCTTATCTCATATGGTTTCATCCTACAAACACAACATCACAATTTTATTCCAGAAATACTGTAATTAAATGAATTATGGAATTATCAGTGTTCATCCACACTTATTTGTGCACCAGTGGTTCCCAAACTGGGGCGAACCCATGGGGGTACGTGAACAAAATGGTGAGTTTTGGCGTTCATTTAATTCTACCCCACCTTAAAATATCATTAAAACCGAGCATGTATTTCTAACAGGCAAAATGCCGTAAATACATGATATCTAAACAAATGAC
Organism: Ctenopharyngodon idella; assembly: GCF_019924925.1. NCBI lineage: Eukaryota > Metazoa > Chordata > Actinopteri > Cypriniformes > Xenocyprididae > Ctenopharyngodon > Ctenopharyngodon idella. Next base: position 23,818,241 of record NC_067240.1, read on the forward strand.
CTCATCTTTTGCAGTCAAAACTGACTGCATCCACACAAGCAGCATGCATATGATTGCGTGCAAAGTATGCTGCCTTAGCAAATCACGCTACATTACTGCAGTTCTCGACAAAAAGTGGGGATTTAGCACTTACTAGCATAAAGAACAAATAGCCTACAGACACAGACTGTGTACATAGTGATTGATTTAGGACTCAAACTCTCTTCCATACAAAAACATACCCTGTGTGAGTTCTTGTTTTTAATGTTGATAATATATTATACGAGCAAGAATGCAGGTTTTCCCAAATATCCACAAGATTGCAAACGTGACCTTGATTTCAACAAACAAAACAGTCATATTAAAGGGTTAGTTCACCCAAAAATGAAATTTCTGTCATTAATTACTCACTCTTATGTCGTTCCAAACCCGTAAGACCTTTGTTCATCAAATTAAGATTTGATGAAATCCGAGAGCTTATGATCTCCCTATACACAGCAACATCATAACCAATATTAAGGCCCAGAAAGGTAGTAAAGACATAATTAAAATAGTTCATGTGACTACAGTTGTTCTGCTCCAAGCTTACTTGTAGCTAATATGGTTTTGTATAGTTTTGGCGCCCCCCAGTGGCAGTTCTCTAGAAGAATAAGTGATCACATTTCTCATGCAGTCAGCTCCTCAATCTTTGATGCCATCCTTTGTTTTGTGTTTTAAAAGCATCATCTGTAAGTTAATTCTTCTTTACATAAGTTTATTCAAAGCTTTGATTTAATGTTATTTTGGTGATAGCCTTTAGCTATTAGCCTAGCATTTTTTTGATATAGCACTCAATGTGTTGATTCCATTCTCCTTTGATAACTTCTCTATATGAGCCAATATCTGTATTTGTTGCTATTTTCTTGGTCATCTGATAATCCCATTAACGTATATTGATTACATTGATTTCATTTGGGGCAGTTTCAGAACTACTCACATGAATGTTCTTTAGTCATTGGATAATTTTTCTGATTGTTTATTTTTTACAGTTTTACTCCTAATTCATAATGTACCCGGCATCTTATTAAACATCAAAGACTAAGATGAATCCTTACTCATCTGTACTTATGAATCTTTTGTGTCGAATCATGATTTGGATCACGTGTCAAACCGCCAAACTGCTGAAATCACGTGACTTTGGCGCTCCGAACCGCTGATTCGACACAAAAGATTCATAACGCTCCAAAGCTTCATGAAGCAGTGTTTTGAAATCGGCCATCACCATATAAGTCGTTATTTTGTTTTTTGGTGCACAAAAAATATTCTCTTCGCTTTATAATATTAATATTGAACCACTGTACTCACATGAACTGATTTAAATATGTTTTTAGTACCTTTATGGATCTTGAGAGAGGAAATGTCATTGCTGGCTATGCAGTCCTCACCGAGCCATCGGATTTCAACAAAAATGTCTTAATTTGCGTTCCGAAGATTAACGAAGGTCTTACAGGTGTGGAATGGCATGAGGGTGAGTAACAGACCCATTTGGAGCAGACGTCACAGTTAAGTCACTTGCAGCTGCGCGCGCATAGTGGTTGCAGAAAAATAGCGATAGCAAGTGGAGGAAAATGTGCAAAATCCAGAGAATAAGAGAAAAATGTTTTGTTGTGCCTCTGGATGTCGGAATCGGAATGCAAAAAATATAGTCTTCATTTTTTATAGAATACCGTCGTTGAAGACGTCCTTTGAAGCTAAACGGAGACGTTTATGTTGCAAGTCACAGACTGGACTGATGGAACCTGCAATGATTAGTCTACTATTAAAGCAGGAATTTGATGCAAACAGTAAATCTACATAATATTCACATATGCAGTTCATAGAGGACATACATACATAGCAGTTACAGCAAGAAATAATATTTAAACCTATAACATTTTACATAGATAACTTTAAAGTTAATTTAAAGTTATGTTTAAATTTAAACATAGCCTATAATATTTTTATTTCACAATTCTGAATTGTTTTCTTGCATTTGCGTGTTTATATCTCCCAGTTCGGACTTTAGAACTCGCAATTGTAAGTTTATTTCACAATTCTGAGGGGAAAAAAGTCAGAATTGCAGGATATAAACTTGCAATTCTGAGGAAAAAAGACATATCTCACAATTCTGTTTTTCCTTCTAAGAAATGTGAGATATAAACTCAAAATGAACTTTTATTCTTTTATTCTGTTCCTTCCATAGACTGCTACTGATGTCGTTTTCTGCAACCAGGTAGGCTCCGCCCACAAAAAAACGTCATGGCTGTTTACAAGCACCAAATTGGTCTATAAATGACATTATTTTCATTTTTGGGTGAACTAACCCTTTAAGTCGTGACGTAAGGAACGCCGTTTCTGGGTCCAAGCCCCGGCTTGTTTCACTTGAGAATGCCATCTCAACAGGCTGTTTATGAGCGCTATTTATTTATATTAAACATTTAACATTTTAAAAAGTTAAACATTTAAAATACTTACAGTCTACACAACAGTCTCCATGCTCACTGCGTCACAGACATTAATATTTTAACGATTTATAAGATGAATCACTGTCTGGCCATCTGGGATTTTGGTATGGAGATAAAGGTTATGATTATAATTTTTTGGTAGTATTACACCACATCATGTGTGTATATTAGCACCGTTTGTTGTTTTCTTGTAGAGCGTTTGGACCCGGAAGCGCTGCCGCGTCAGACTTAACAACCGAATAGTTCCAACGAAAGCCACAGCAGAACTGCAACACACAGCGGTGTTTCATGAACGAATATGCGGCTTTGAACAAATCTTGAGAGTCAATGATTCAAAGACCCATTCATAAATACAGCCACTTGCTTTGTTACTGAATGAATTAATGACTCGATGACTCACGCATTAAAGGGTTAGTTCACCCAAAAAGTGAAAATTCTGTCATTAATTACTCACCCTCATGTCGTTCTACACCCGTAAGAACTTTGTTCATCTTCGGAACACAAATTAAGATATTTTTTATGAAATCCGAGAGGTGTATTGTCTAAAATCAAACCTTTCCTAAATCATAAAACTCTAGAGATGGCTGTTCATGCTTTTATTACCTCACGTTTAGACTACTGCAATTCACTTTACTTCGGTATTTCAAAGTCTCAAATTGCTCGTGTTCAATTAGTTCAAAATGCTGCTGCAAGATTCCTTCATAATAGTTGTAAAATCGCTCATATCACTCCAATTTTGAGGACCCTTCATTGGCTGCCTATTAAATTCAGAACTGATTTTAAAATCCTTTTATTTGTTTATAAATCCCTACGTGATTTAGCCCCCATTTATTTATCTGAACTGCTGCAACCTTACACTCCTTCCAGAAGTTTGAGATCCAGTGACCAGAACCTTCTTTTAGTCCCACATTCTGACTCAAACACAGAGGGGATCGAGCGTTTTTTGTGGTTGGACCGTGGTTGTGGAATATTCTGCCTCTAGAAATTAGGTTAGCCCCTTCCCTGTCCACTTTTAAGTCTCTACTAAAAACGCACTTGTTTTCCATGGCTTATAATTAATGTTTTTTTTATGGTTCTTGTCGTGCTTTTATGTTTTTATTGTTTTTACCTTGTTTTCTTTGGTTTTATTCTACATATTTATTTAGTTTTGTATAAATTGGGGTCTGACTTTGTTTTATTGTGTTTTAGTTGTGTTTATCGTATATTTTTTTCCTTTATATCTTTTGTCTGATCCTTTGTGCAGCACTTTGGTCAGTCGTGTGGCTGTTTTATAAGTGCTATATAAATAAATGAAACTTGAACTTGAACTTGTATATGACTCATACATAGACAGCAATATAATCAACACTTTCAAGGTCTAGAAAGGTACTAAAGACATCGTTAAAACAGTTCATGTGACTACAGTCGTTCAACCTTAATGTTATGAAGTGACGAGAATAATTTTTGTGCGCAAAAACAAACAAAAATAACAACTTTATTCAACAATATCTTCTCTTCTGTGTCATTCTCATAGGTTGTTTACGTCCAGCCCTTCCTGGTTCTACGTCAGAACGTGCTGCTCACGTGATCAGCTTTGGCCAATAATGAGTCTGTATTCAGACATAAACACGGAAGCTTTTACTGTGCTTACTGCGGCAACTGCGTAATGGTGCGTTCACACCAGACGTGAATGAAGCGTTAAGCGCGAGTGATTTACATGTTAAATCAATTCAAAGACGCGAATAGACATCCTGCGGCGCGATTCGCACGAATGAGGCAGGGCGCGAATGACGCGATTCGCGCAAATGATGCTGCGCGAATAGAGCGTTTCGGGTGTTTGACGCGCGTAACGTGTGATTCGCGCGAGTTGAAAAATCTGAATTTTGCCGAAAATTCACGTCGCGTTAACCAATCAGGAGCTTGCTCTAGTAGTGACGTGATTACGACGTAGCAAGAGGAGGCAGAAATCCGAAACAACAATGGAGGACAAAATCATCGTCGCTGTATGATACATCTTCATACTTTTATAGAAACAGGAATAAAAAGGATCTTGCTTGGAAGAAAGTGAGTGAGGAGGTCGGACAATCTGGTAAAACGCTCTTTACTCAATTTGAGCTATATATATATATATATATATATATATACACATATTGAGACTACAAGCTAGCTAAAGCCGGCAAATTGAGCTTATTCGCCGTATTTTACAACTACTTTCCCGCTGACAAGTTAATGTGTTTATTCAGAGGAAGTGTGCAGAAACGAGACTGGAGCCGCCTGGCAGAAGCCCCTCTCATGACGCGAATTCGCGTCTGTTGTGAAGTGAATTTCACGCGCAAATGAAGTGAATTTCACGCGCGAATGAAGCGAATAAACTCGAAATGTTCAAGCGTCCAACTACGCGCGAATAGCACGATTTATTCGCGCAAGTCGCGTCTGGTGTGAACACCCCATAAGGATAATGACAGGGAAAGAAGATATTGTTGAATAAAGTCATTATTTTTGTTTTGTTTTTGCGCACAAAAAGTATTCTTGTTGCTTCATAAAATTAAGGTTGAACCACTGTAGTCATGTCGACTGTTTTAACAATGTCTTTAGTATCTTTCTGGACCTTGAAAGTGTCGATTTGCTGTCTATGGAGGAGTCATATACCTCTCGGATTTCATCAAAAATATCTTAATTTATGTTCCGAAGATGAACGAAGGTCTTACGGGTGTGGAACGACATGAGGATGAGTAATTAATGACAGAAATGTAATTTTTGAGTGAACTAACCCTTTAAGACAGTGACTTGCCGCCACCTACTGTTAGTTTTAGTTTAATATTTAAAAGTTTCACTACGTTTTTACAATCATTGCCTAATTTCTCTATTGAACATTTGTATTTTTATAAAGCTATTTATAAATGTAAAAAAATGCACTGGAAAATTAATTTAAGGGGGTAAATATTGTCCCTTAATGGAAAAGTTGTGACTGCAGTCTAAGTGGAAAAGAGGGGGTTCGCAGAAAGATGTTAAATGTCTCAGGGGTTACGCCACTCTAAAAAGTTTGGGAACCACTGTTGTACACTATTAGTCATTGCAATGTAGTGAGATGTACACTGAAAAGTTAAATATAACTCAAGGACATCCTGACATAGACTCTGTGTCAAAACATGACCAACATTCTGTCTACACATTCCCAGGAGTAACAGCGAAATGATCTTATGTGGACCTACAAGAGGTTTGGTTGTCATTGGTAAATACACATCTTTATGTAATGTATTTTTCCCCTAAAATTTTAAATGTATTATAATTCAAATGCCATGGCTTGATCATGCAGTAATTTAATATCTAATAACTCACTTACTGACATGATTAACTGAGAGTGTGTTCTCCAGTCTGTTGTGTTCAGTCAGAGTACGCTGGTTCTCTAGCGTTGACACAATGGACTTGAATTCTTCAACATCTGTGATGACGAGACACAAAATGTGGAAAATAACAGACACACAGTTCCGAGGCAAAATAAAGCACCACGGGCCAAAACTATAATTAATGCAAAAATTATATTTCAATATTTTATGCTATACATATTTAAAAAATGATAAAAATCACATATACAGTATGATCTGCAGAGAAATAAAAGCAGGAAAAATATATAACAAGCACAGTATAGTGAAATACATGAAAGATCATCTTATTTTAAGTTTGAAATGCAGTTAAAATACATCAGGACTCTTGTGTATTTGGTAAATGAATATAGATAAAGGGAAGATGTCTTACCAGCAATAAGTGCGGCGTTGTAGTTGCCCATGGCAACATGAAAAGAAGGGGCTCATGGATCTGAGACGAGAACAACCTCCAAAAGCACAAAAAAATAAAAAATTAGATGTCCAATATAAAACTATATTTCATTTAAGATTCATTCAATAAATATATCTGTAGCTTTTTAAACTGTAATTCTTTTCAAGTTTGTTTTTGTACATTAACCTTCTTGTCAGCACTGTGGTCATTACATGAACCTATATATAGTTACTTCTCACACCAACTGCTCACTGTGTTGTAATTGTACACCACCATGACAGTGACTATTGTCGAGACTAAGTTTAGCCGAGGACAGAATATCTCACTCACCAGCCTGATCCGGGCCAAAAAAATACAGACAATCTGGGAAAGAGAAATAAAATAAGACATTGACATTATATTACAGTAAGTGATGCATCTAAAACCTGTTGTAGTTTCAAAGTCCAACAATGAAACACTGTGAGGTAAGAGGTTTGGCCCAGCAAACTCACCTGTCTCTGTATTGAAACTTTCCAAATCTACAGAAATACCTCCAAAACTCTCATTCCTTCACAGTCATCCTCTGATCTTTCACGATGATGGTGTTCTTCAGCTCTTCAGTATTGACACTGTGGCGTTTCTTTTCTTCCCAGGAGCCTGTTTTACTCTCTCCTTTTATGGAGCCCCCAAGACACCAATCAGACTTGGGACTGGAGTCGTACACATGTCCCAAACACTTGTCTCTTGCATTTGTCCCACAGATTCTTTCTCCATGTTGTAGAATAATAATAAAGTGGACCATTTAGATCAAATGACTCATGTTTGTCTGTCTGATATTATTACTCACTGGCAATGCAGCATACATTAAGAATATTAAAATTTAGGGTTTAGACTACATCATTTTTATTTAGCGTATTTATTAATTAAATCAGCCTAGATAATTAAAGAACTGTTGCTCAAACTGGATGTTAACAGATTTCAGGTGCGTCTCAATCAGCTCCCTATCTTCCGAGGTCGTGAATCAGTATATCATGTACACAAATTGGGGCACTGGTAAGGACAGTAAGGACCCTGGCTATACATTAGGACACTGATGACTCTATTTCCGGCAACATGGCAACATCCTCATCGTACAACATCACTACTGGTATTTATAAACAGCAGCAGAACTGAATATCTTTCTGACATAAATTTTTTATTGTTTTTTTTTAATTATTTAACCCCTAAGTTTGGTCTTGTTTTAAAGAAGACACTCAGCAGACTGTTGCACTTCAAAAAGTGAAAGTATGAAAAAGTTATATAAGTTTTAAATGACTGTAAATCAAATGTACTTGTACTAAAAAAAAATTATTTTATATAAAATATATATTTTACAAAATATTTTTTTCTCTAAGATTTATATAAAATCAAAGCCATATGTCTAACCAAGATGTATTACAAATATGTAGTTGATATCACAAAAATTGAAGTTCCCATTAGATTTTGTTTGTGTTGTACCAAAAATAGCCACCGGGTGTCATCCACATTCCATTGAATTTTTTTTATTTATTTTTTTTATGCATTGTCCTGTAACAAATAAATACATTTCTGTCTAAATATCACTTTTATCACAAAACAGATGCCAAATATGAAAGGTTGAGATTCAGACCTTTCCATTTTGTACGGAGCCCCGCACATGACATGCAAGAAAAAAAAAAAATCGTGCGCACGATTTACTAATTCGTTCCCTCGATTTATAAATCATGCACATGATTTATAAATCGAGGGAACCCTCATCCTAAAACATGTCATGTCCGGGGCTCCGTAGTTTAATATACTTTATATTTTATAAAGTAGTTCAAATAAATTTTGTAAAATGAAACATGACAACACCCACTAGGGGGAGGGGCCGCTAAAAGGATTTAAAGTACCGTTTTCATGGTAAAGCAATGTCCAATTTCAAAATATTTTACACAGGATGAATTTTTAAGCTTTTGAATGATATCTAATTCATGATGATTACTAAAATTTGTGATACAAAAAAAAATAAAAATAAAAATAAAAACAGCGCCAAACGTCCCTCTGGCAAGAAGGTGACAGTTAAAGTATTAGTTCACTTTAAAATGAAAATTACCCCAAGTTTTTTTTACCCTCATCCTAGGTGTATATAACTTGCTTCTTTCTGATGAACACAATCAGAGTTATATTAAAGGATTAGTTCACTTTGAAATGAAAATTAGCCCAACCTTTACAGTGATAGGGTTCAATGAGTATGAGCTGAACAAAGTGCTTCTATCCACATCCATCCATCATAAATATGTACTCCACACGGCTCCGGAGTGTTAATAAAGGCCTTCTGAAGCGAAGCGATGCGTTTGTGTAAAAAAATATCCATATTTAAATGAGTTATTAAGTCAAATATCGAGCTTCCGCCAGACTGCCTTCCGTATACAAGTTACAAAGAAAGTGTAAATTGGCGTCACGTCAATTACACTTTTTCCGTAAGTTGAACAGGGAAGGTGCATGACGTAGCGTAAACTTTGTGATCTGCAAGAGGTTGAATACGGAAGGCGGTCTGGCGGAAGCTCGATATTTGACTTCATAACTTGTTTAAATATGGATATTTTTTTACACAAACGCATCGCTTCGGAAAGCTTTTATTAACACTCCGGAGCTGCGTGGAGTACATATTTATGATGGATGGATGCACTTTGTTCAGCTCATACTCACTGAACCCTTTCACTGCCATTATAAAGCTCGGATGAGTCAGGATATTTATTAATATTCCCCTGATTGTCTTCGTCAGAAAGAAGAAAGTCATATACACCTAGGACTGGCTTGAGGGTGAGTAAAGGTTGGGCTAATTTTCATTTCAAAGTGAACTAATTCTTTAATAAATATTCTGATGCATCCAGGCTTTATAATGGCAGTGATGGGGATCAATGAGTATGAAGCTCAAGAAAGTGTATCCATCCAAACGTACTCCACACAGCTCCGGGGGGTAAATAAAGGCCTTCTGAAGCAAAGTGATAAATTTGTGAGAAAAATATCCATATTTAACAAGTTAAATATCTAGTAAAATATCTAGCTACAGCCAGACCGTCTTCCGTATTCAACTTAGGAAGAAAGTGTAATGACTCTCACAGTTCAGAATGCTTACACTACGTCCTACGCCTTCCATATTCAACTTATGAAAAAAACATAACTGACACGACGTCAGTTACACTTTCTTCCCAAGTTGAATACAGAAGGCGGTCTGGCGGAAGCTAGATATTTTACTTTATAACTTGTTAAATATGAATATTTTTCTTGCTTCGCTTCAGAAGGCCTTTATTAACCCCCTGGAGCCCCAGTGGAGTACATTTATGATGATGGATGCACTTTCTTCAGCTCATACTCGTTGGTCCCGTTCACTGCCATTATAAAGCTCGGATGTGTCAGGATATTTATTAATATATCTCCGATTGTGTTCATCAGAAAGAAGAAAGTCATACAGTAGGCCTATACACCTAGGATGGCTTGAGGGTGAGTAAAGCTTGGGCTAATTTTCATTTTGAAGTGAACTAATCCTTTAATAAATATTCTGATGCTTCCAGGCTTTATAATGGCAGTGATAGGGATCAATGAGTATGAAGCTCAAGAAAGTGTATCCATCCAAACGTACTCCACACAGCTCCGGGGGGTAAATAAAGGCCTTCTGAAGCAAAGTGATAAATTTGTGCGAGAAAAATATCCATATTTAACAAGTTAAATATCTAGTAAAATATCTAGCTACAGCCAGACCGTCTTCCGTATTCAACTTAGGAAGAAAGTGTAATGACTCTCACAGTTCAGAATGCTTACACTACGTCCTAGGATATTTATTAATATATCTCCGATTGTGTTCATCAGAAAGAAGAAAGTCATACAGTAGGCCTATACACCTAGGATGGCTTGAGGGTGAGTAAAGCTTGGGCTAATTTTCATTTTGAAGTGAACTAATCCTTTAAGGGGTTAAAGTACTTTATGATTAATACTTTGCTTGTTACATTTAATGGTCATTTGTGTTCTGCAGCAGAGCATCATTGTATTTTAAACGCTTTGTTTACTTTCAAAGATCGCAGGCTACGCATATTTGTGACGGTTTTTCTTACGGACGAAGCTCGCGAATATTCACTTGCTGCTCTTCACGCGACTCAAGATAACAACAGAAAATCAGATGAGAGAGAAAAACACTTCACGCCCACCGACCAAACTGCTGGACATAGACAAGAAGTCCGATGTTAGCAGATGCGCCATAAAGGGTGGGGCGGTTCAGTGTGCCCAGACTAAAAGGGCTCAGAATGGGCAGCGGTCGCATCGGGGGTCCTGCTGCTGCAGAAAGAAGAAAGGGGGCCCGACGGCGAAAACGGTGAAAGAAATACATCCTCCGCGTCCACCGAGCAAATTGCCGGACATAAAGCTGCCAACCCGCCCGAAGATTAACTGGCCTGTTGCTCCTGATTGCTACATCCCCAACTCTGTCGTCAGGAGTTTGGCACCGTTTCCTCCACGTTGTGGCGCATTGCCGCGAGTGAAGCCACAAGTAAAAGACGAGAAAAAAGACGTATTTGCAGAAAGCGTTCTATATGTCCAAAGACTGATCGAGAAGTACGGAAATATAGCAGAGCAGGAGAAGAAGAAACACAGTTGGACATTCAGAAAAACTGTGGCCCAGACATAGAGGTTGCTGCCGACGGCACAGTTGCCCCAGAAGAGTTTTCGAGGAGGATTTCCATATTCCAAAACTTAGAGACAACTTAAAGAGTCGCCTAATGCAAAAATAAAAGCTACCAAAAAAAAAAAGTAAAAACTGTTACTGCAGAATAATGCCCGAAAAACAGTAAGGTGAAGAAAGCTTGAAATCATACCCAGCTCTAAGCCATGATGCCGCAGAATAAATCACACCTTCTTCACATAAAAGTATAATGATAAATAAATGAATAGTAAAAACATATTTTTATATAATTTATAAATAGTAGAAATAATAATAATAATAATATAATCATGTTTAACAGCTTAAGATTATCACAGTTTAAAATGGTAGAAGTTTAGGCTAGGCTACTTGTCCAAAGAGATAGTCCTAACCTAAATTAGAAAATGTATGATATAGTTACATTTTAATGAAAAAAAATATTGGTAGATTTACAGCAATGGAAAAATGTGTCAGATGTAACCATTTTAAGTTATTAGCACCGTTGCAGTGGACAGCTACTGTGATGCGATTACCTGCATGATTTTTATTTTTAATGTTTTAATTTTTCATTTTATGTTCCTTGAGGTTCACTTTTGCTCAAAAAAACAAATATGCGGAAAAACAATTATTTTCTACCTTCATTCTGACCCTCTGTCTGAAATGATTTTTTTAAGGGATGGCTGAGCGGCTCTTTTAAAGAATTTATTTCCCTTAAAAATGAAAATTACCCCATGATTTACTCAAGCCATCCTAGGTGTATATGACTTCCTTCTTTCAGAAGAATACATCTGGAGTTATATATTAATAATCACCCTGATGCTCCCAAGGTTTATAATGGCAGTGCACGGAAACCACCTATTTGAAACTCAAAAAAGTGCATCCATCCATCATAAACATACTCCACACGGCTTCGGGGGGTTGATAAATTTCCCTCTTTGAATGGTTTCCCCATTCAAAGAGAGAGGAGCTGTACTTGCATGAAATAGCTGCCCGACAGGTGTTTCAAAGATGGCCACCAAATGAAATGACTTGGCTTAAAGGCCTTGAAACTCACAGCATTATTCAGTGTGTTAATGTAATTTCCACTGAAACAAGAAGACATATCAAACAGCACCTCCCCTTTTTTAAAATAGCCAATAGCATTTTATTTATATCGCAGCTCAGCCAGAGCCGTTGAGCTAGGTAAAGCCGCAGTTTCCTCATCTCCTCCATATCACTTTAAAATATAGCATTCTGTGCAGAATTCAAATGTGGCGATATGTTTTCTGGTATGCGCCGCTCGCGCATATGATCCACTCATTGCTATTGTGTCTCTGGACCGGAGCAGACTGTAGCTATGTTTCCATCATCCTGTTTTTATGCACATTTTGAAGTATAACATCAGAAACGAGTGATAGAAATGCCACATTTCTGAAAAAAAAATTTACGCTCACTTGAGGTGGTTTTTGACTTGTGCGAAATGCGAATAATGGGAGATGGAAATGCATTTCAGCACATCTCTCCTGTCTTAATTTCTCTTCAGTGGCTGCCCATGAATATTTATTTTGATTTTTAAACCACTTAATAATCTCGCACCAGTCTATTTCCCTGAGTTGAAAAAAAAAAAATGTATCCGTGCTATAGTTCCAGACTGAAACACTGTTTCTATTGCTGGACCAACTCTTTGGAACAATCTCCCTGTAGGTTACCAATACCACCGTCATCCACTTGAACAACTTGATGGGAAACACACCTAATTCGCATTTGTTTGGTTTTGTTTTTTTGCGAACTTTGAAAAGATTCACTTCACGTTTTGATGGAAACCTAGCTACTGTGCGTGCTGCAGCGGTTCACGTGACTTCATTCGCTCAAATAGAAATCTGAATCGTTCCCTATCCCCTATATAGTGCACTGTGTGCCATTCACCATGTAGAAAATAGCAAAAGTGTGAACAAGTGACTGATTTTAGCTGCAGTTTCAGCGTCTATTTATAATGTAGGAGGTGGGATTCTTCAGATTCTAGAGAGCATTTGATTGGACAGAAAATCTGATGAGAAGCTGAAGTGCAGAGTGATGTCATCAAAATCAGTGATCCATATTGGTGGAAGTGAACTATACACTATAGATAACAGTAAGGCTAACATATTCATACTAAGCCAAAAAACTTCAATTTTTATTTCATGGGGACTTTAAAGGGACTTTGATTGTATCCAGTGTAGACAGTGTCAGTGATTATAACTGGTATTTGCTTTTGACACGACGCTCACATCCAGTGTAGGCAAATGTCAGCCATTAAGCGACTGAACGTCAGTGGGCGGGGCCTATGGTGCGACGATGTATTCATCTATGTCTTGTTCTGGAGGCAGTCATGTATTTGCTTGTGTGATGTCACATGTCACCCAATATTAGAACGAGCTTGATTAAATAAATGCTTTGTTTATAATAAGGAGGACATTTTAAGCCAGGGGTGGGGAACATTGATCCTGGAGGGCCATTGTCCTGCAGAGTTTAGCTCCAACCCTAATTAAACACACCTGAAGCTAATCAAGGTCTTCAGGATTACTAAAGTTACAGGCAGGTGAGTGTTTTTTCAGGGTTGGAGCTAAACTCTGCAGGACAATGGCCCTCCAGGATCAACGTTCAACAAATTTGTCTCTCCCTTTTTATTCTCCTATGCGGTTTACGTTCCAGGTTCTATGTCAAAACACAGAACGTTGAAGCACTGAACGTAAACTGTATAGGAGAATGACGGGAGAGATGAATTTGTTGAAAAAAGTCATTAAATTCTTTTAAATTATAAGTCCTCAAACTCACTGACTCAAATACAGGACATAAAGAAGATATTTTGAAGAATGTCAGTAACCAAACCGTAAATGGGCCCCACTGACTTCATAGTATTTTTTTTCCCCTGTACTATGGAAGTCAATGAGGCCCAACTGTTTGGTTACTCATATTCTTCAAAAATAACTTCTTTTGTGTTCAGCAGAAGAAAGAAAATCATACATGTTTGGAACAACGTGAGGGTGAGTAAATGATGACAGAATTTTCATTTTTGGGTGAATTATCCCTTTAAAGGGTTAGTTCCCCCAAAAATGAAAATAATGTCATTAATTACTCACCCTCATGCCGTTCCACACCCATAAGTCCTTCGTTCATCTTCGGAACACAAATTAAGATATTTTTGTTGAAATCCGATGGTTCAGTGAGGCCTGCATAGCCAGCAATGACATTTCCTCTCTCAAGATCCATTAATGTACTAAAAACATATTTAAATCAGTTCATGTGAGTACAGTGGTTCAATATTAATATTATAAAGCGACAAGAATATTTTTGGTGCACCAAAAAGACAAAATAACGACTTATATATTGATGGCCGATTTCAAAACACTGCTTCATTAAGCTTCAGAATGTTATGAATCTTTTGTGTGTCGAATCATGATTCGGATCGCGTGTCAAACCGCTAAACTGCTGAAATCACATGACTTTGGCACTCCGAATCGCTGATTTGACACAAAAGAAAATTACATTAATCATTAGTTCAAAAATGCAGAATCATTCAAGTCTGAAACACCACTTTGTATTGCTGTTCTGCTTTGTTTGGAACTATTTTTGTTGACGAAATAGAGCAAAAAGAGTCAAAATTGCCAACATTGTGTCTAAAAAATTGTCAGTTAATATAATTAACTTATTGTTTATTGAACTGTTGTATAAAATGAATATCACATTTGGGCAGCTTTATTCATTTTGGAATTTTGGTGCATTTCCGACCTTGCACAACACTTGTGCTATTGGGCTAGCTGTATTGAGATGTTTTAAGTGGTTTAATTTCACAGCAGTGACAAACAGTGCCAAAGTTTAGGGCAAACACGACCATTACCTGGCTGTCAATTGAGGTGGGTCATGGAGAAGTGAATGCTGTGCTCTGACAAGGGATATCGAAGGGGGGCAGGAGCTTGGGGACAGCTGTCGGCGTACGCTTAACTGAGAGTTGATATGGACCCAAATTAAATAAAAACTAAAATATAAAAATAAAATACAAAATGGTTTCCGAAAAGGGCACCTATCTAGTCAGATGCAAAAAGGGCAGTTGGGGTCTATCTGCACTTACAGAAAAATTTTGCAAAAAAAAAAATAAAAAAATAGGGGTAGCCTACAACAGCTTGTCACTGAGGCATTCCGCTCAAAGAGACATCTTTGTACTTACTTTACATCTAAAGGGTTAGTGATAATATTCTATTCTAAGGTACTACTAAGCCCCTTTTAGCTGTAGATAAGGAACAAAGTTGTCCTTTTAAGGGTACCGTGGCATTGCCCCAGTGACAAGCTCTCCTAAAGGTACAAAACATTTTTTTCTGACAGCCTGTGCACGCGCCTGCTGCTCAGTTCTGATTCCTGGGCATTGATTGGACGAACGCAGCATGCGCGACTGTACAATCATAATTTTTTCCTGACTATTTCGGACTATAATAAAACAGGTGAGAATAATCTTCACTAACCCTAACGCGTTTTCCGTCACCATTTGACATTTCACAACCACCGCAAAGGGATGTTCAACCGCAATGTGCATAGAGGGTTTTTAATTTTAAATAAATTTAAAAGACTGAACTATTTAACTAAAAACTTTAAAACATGATTTAGATTTGTCATATTTGTTTGACTTGAAAAGTGATGGAAAACCGCCACTGGCAACACCCAGAGCCTGCTCTGGCAACACCTCTACAGGAGTGGAAGCATGTTGACCAATGAAAAGCCAAGTATGTCCTCCGGCGTATCCGATTGGCCGGCAAGAGTTGCTCTGGTGCGCGGTGATTGGTGGAGCGCACTGACCGCGTTGTTCGAATATGTTGTTGTCTCAGTAACCGTTGGTGAGCTCTGCGCTGTGCAGGTGGACTGATGAGTTTAGTTTAGTTACAGTACTAACTGTATGTTCAGCTTAGATGTTCTGATTTTCAAGACACATATTTAGCTTAGCTGTAGCAGTAATTTATATAACTGTAAAATCATATTTGGATCGTATTTTCCTCCAGAGGACATCTTAAATCAAGGTAAGAATGTAAAAGTCTTTTCAAATAAGCGATGCTAGCTGCAAAGAGCAAACACAGCTTCCGGTCAGTCAAATAAATGTTACTTTTCTGTCGAAATGCTGTTTCCTGCTCATCTATTCTCGCCTTTTGTTGTTAATCATATCATAATGTCTCATTGTTTAACAGCCAGCACAAAACAGCGTCTTTGAACGCGAAGTGCAGCTAAGTTAGCTGGTTAGCCGATTGACTTTGTTTATAAGTAGTTGTCCATTCATAAACGTACTGAGAGTAAATGTCTATCCTTTTATTGCGAGTATAGAATTGTACATGTTTTCATTTCTAGGTTTGTCATAATGGCTCTGGCGTCTCCATGCGGGGTTCTGTCTGATGAGGATGAGTGTGGTGCTGTCTTTGAGTCCACAGCTGCTGATATCGGAGCTCTCTTGAGATGTCAGCGGTTTGTGTCTCCTCTGCCAGAGATCTCCGTCATTACCCCTGCTGCAGATTCCCAAACACCCACTAAAGAGGTATGATAGGCAGTAGACTTAGGCTCTGACAAATGGTCTTTATATTTGGAGGCTCAGGTCTGGCATCGGTGATCATGTTTTTGTCGACTGTAACTTCAGAGCTGAAAAACTAACTATTGATTGTCAGATGCTGACTTTTTAGTGATATTTTAGTGGTAGAGTCCTTTTAATTATACAAGAAACGTGGATTGTGTACATGTTTTGAAATCAGATGCCCACAACATAACGACGTCATGTGGCAAGCTATTTGAACAATTAATTCTTAAGACTTACTAACATCTATTGTTATGTATGTTACTAGGGCTGGGTATTGACACAATTTTCACGATTCGATTTCTATTCACATGCTTGCGATTCGATTTCGATTTGATTCGATGTCGATTATTTTGGATGTAGTATATCAGATACAATACATGGCAAATTTTCTAGAGGAAAAAAGTCTCTCAACTAATGCTGTAAACTACACATGGGAGTCAGTCGGTACTACATGACTATAATATTGTTAAAATTAACTTATTTATATACAAACACTTAAATTATACTCAATGATGTTTTTTATAATAACTAAAGTTTAGAATTACATAATCATATTTCTACTCCAGTTCATTTTTTTGAAATATAAACATTTAAATTGTGGCTGTCATAACTGATTTATTCAAACATCCATTAAATATTGAAGAACATTAAAAATTACAATGAATATGTAACGGTGCATAGCTATATTTTTCAGATAGCAGACTTTCTAGAGTTCATTTTTTTAGCTGACTAACTAGTTTATGATCACTGAATATGGTTTTTCTGAGGTAAATGTGACGTTACGTGACATTGTTTACAAGCTGTTTTATTGACGTCTTTCCGAGGTTGAAACACTGATTGAGCTATTACACGAGACATGATACGGATTTCAGTAAGTTGTACTGTATATTTTAACATATCTTCAGATATTTATTCATGTTTATTTCGCGCTGTAACTGATATTAAAGTGGAGGAGAGGATGTTCACATGCTCTCCGTGCTGCCGCTTATTTTTAACTGAGGCGCTACAGCAATCTGTCACGCCACATTTAACAGCGCAAAGTATTTATTTTTTGAATCTCATAATGAGATGGATGTCATTTGAAATCTGAGACTTTGCTTCATATCAAAAGTAACAAAGCACAAAGATTATTGCGATTTATTGGATGGGAGGCGCGTTACATGTTCTGTTCATTCATCAACTGAAAACAGACTTGACTAATCGATTCTTGGGATTTAAGAATCGATATCGGTTCATAAAAATAAGAATCAATTAAAATCGTGAAATCGTTTTTTTTTTTTTTTTTTTTTTTTTTTTTTTTTAAACCCAGCCCTATATGTTACAAGCACTTTTTAGTTTTTATTTGTGACACATATTTGTACTGTACAAGCACTTATTTGAGTAGTGACAAGTATCTTCCTTTGTTACTGGTTACAATTTTATTGAAGATTTATTAGATTTTAGTACTAATTTATTAGATTGTAGTGTCTATTCCAATCATTACTAGTACGATTTTTAATTTTACTTTTTAGAGTTATAATTAAACTATACAGTAGCCATTCTGACTAGTTATTACATATGAAAAAAATAAGCAACATTTTGTGTATCACTAGTAACTAGTGATGATTGGAATTGACTAGGGCTGCACGACATCGAAGAAATGTGATATGCGATGTGATAATGCTGTGTGTAAAATAAATTTAAATATATTTAGAAAACAAAAATGATATAACCAACATGTTTCACATTCTTTTTGTAAGAAGAAAGCATCCCTACAACTTCTGAAAGACAACAGCAGTGTTTTACTGTAGTATTACAGCTGCACAGATCCAATATATTGTTACACACACGCTTTCTTTCAACTTTTTACTCCATTTAAAACATAACTAACGGTGTTTGCGTGAATACTCACAAAGACGGGCATTTTGACACAATTTTGTGTGTATTTGGCCATACAAGCTGCGGAAGAGAACTGAAATCAGGGTTATGCGCTGTCCGAGAGGCGGCTTCCTGTGCATGTAAGTACTTTGCTTATTGCACCTAATAATTAAGCATATCACACACGTGACAGTCATGTGTCCAGTCTATCCTCTGCTGTCCGCGTTGACCTAAAACTTAAAAGAAAAGACTTTTCATAATATTTTGAAGTATTAAACCATTCAGTTATCATAAGCTATTGCGATATGCATATCGTGATACGTACATTTGCCATATTTTGATAATTTCGACATATCGTGCAGCCCTAGAATCGACATTAAGTAATAAATGGATACTAATATCTAACAAATAAGTAGGCCTACTTGTCAGTTTATAACAAATAACAATGGAATTGTTAAGCTATTTTTTACTATTGGAATAAGTACTAGAATCTAATGAGTAAATGTTAGTAAATTTAGTTTGTCTTAAATAAGAGATCACGTGGAGCTGGAATGTGTTCATTTTGAAATCATGCTGACACCATCTACACTGGACGCGACGGTTGATGAGTCACACCTCAACAGCTTTAGGCTGTCAACACTGGACGCAAAGTTTAGATTCTGTGTTGATACTGTGCTGTTAAATGTTAAATCTGCTTGCCATACTTGCCCCAGGCTTACGCTTACTGTTTGTTCAGTCAACTCCTGTGTCTCAGATTGTCACATTGCCAGAAGCGGCTCCCTCACAATAATTCTTTTCATTAAAGACCGCTGTAAGTAATGTGTTTTTCCTCCGGTTAACACAAACTGCTTGCTTAATGATTAGTTCCTCACCTCAGGCTTTGTTCAGATTCAGGCTACATCTACATTAATCTGGATACATTTGAAAACGATGTTTCAAAATGCTCCTCGTCCACACTAACATTTTCAGTCATTTTTGAATCTTGCTCATCCACACTGAAACTCTGAAAATACTTAAATCTCCTTACTGTGCACCCGTAAAACTTAATAAAAGCTCACAGGATGAAACAAAGAGAGCAGACATAATGAAGTTCTCACTTCTGGCACAATCTTTTTATTTGCAAAATATCCCACTACTCACTTTTGCCCCAGGACAACAATTGCGAGTAAATTTTCTGTCATCTTTGCAGGAGTGTAATATGGATATTCTACAAAGAAACATTTATCTTTAACAGCACTATGAAACTAAATAGCAGGCACAACAATGTCGGTATAACCATAGATATTATTGGTACGAATGCATCACATGACTAAACGTGTCATAGTTTTCACATACCTCAGTTTTCACGGTCCACACTAAGACGCGAAAACAACATTTTTAAATTTATCCATTTGGAAGAGTGTTTTCTTTGTTGACGAAAACACGTCTCAGTGTGGACGGAAGGCCAAGATGAAGAGAAAAAGTTTTTTTTTTTTTCTTCCCCCAATGTAAACCTATTAAGTGTGGACAAGTTCTCAGTTCTTTCATCTGTGTGACTGGCAGCCTGTGCAGGTCAAGAGTGATGTCAGCAGAAGAGGCAGCGCTGATGATGGATCAGAGAAGCTGAAGGTTTTCCTGCGGATCCGTCCTCTTACTGAGGCAGAGAAGGAGCGGGGAGAGGAGCAGGTAAAGGAATTTGACAGACTTGTGAAACACTTTTTAAAGGAAGGAAAGACTTGGTTGACAAAGAGTGACGTCTTTATTGCTCTGTTTGTGCTGTTCAGGGTTGTGTAAATGTGCAGTCTGAGGACAGTCTGCTTCTCAGAGCACCAAAAGACTCCCGCAACATGAAGAGTGCTGAGAGAGGGGTCTCTCAAAGCCTGCACAAGTTTACCTTTACCAAGGTAATGCATCCACTATTAAGGAAATCATCAAATATAGCATTTCATAGAAATGTTTCACTGGCCAATACAATAATGTTCTTAGACTTTTTACTGACAAGCTTCACCCTGGATGCAGCATCATGTGAATTATTTATTTATTTATTTTTTTTCCCTTTTGTGCAGATTTTTGGACCACAAACCCCTCAGCAGGAGGTTTACGATCACACCATAAGGGAGATGGTACGAGATGTTCTGCATGGAGAAAACCGCCTCCTCTATACTTATGGTGTGACCAACTCGGGCAAAACCTACACCATACAGGGTAAGAGCCACAACCCATAGACTGGTCTGGATTTTAGCGTGTTGGTTTGGTACATATATTTATGTAAAACTAATAAGAGTACTGGTTTTGCTTTGATTAAACAGGGGCAGGTGGAGAGGCGGGTCTGCTGCCGCGGGCGTTAGTGTCTGTATTCCTGAAGCTGTCTGGGCGGCTGTACTCCGCCATGGACCTCAAGCCCGTACTGAGCCAGGAGGTCCGTAAGCTGGATGCTGGTGAGGTCCGTGCTGAGGAAATGCGCCGTGATGCTTTGCTGAAAGAGGTAACAAAGAATTAGAATGGTTGAATAAGTAATTTGCTAAGTGATAATTAGAGATGCTTATTTAGTCAATGCTCAACAACCCTCTACTTGAAAATTGGCAATAAAATTGCCATTGGCTAGTCATATATATATATATATTTTTTTTTTTAAACTTTACTGGACTGTTAACGTCCACACAGAAACATAGTAAATATATTACATACATTCCAAATCAATTCAGCATCTCTTTACTCGTGATGGATTTTTCCAAAATACAGGGTTCATACGCAGTTTGGAAAAGTATAGAATTTGATTTAAGTCATTTTCAGGTCTGGATAAGTATGTAAAAAGAAAAAAAGAAAACAGTATGCAAAAATATTTGTTTCCAGACTATTGCTGCTATTCAGTTTTCTGAAATATAAAATTAAGAATTTTTCAAAAATAAATGCATCACACAAGCAGAGTGTTTTCATGGCAAACGTTTAGTGATTGTCAAACGATTGAATTCAAGATGCACATTTTCATTACACAAAACTGTTTGTCTTTACCATAAGCGAGTCTGTTTTGAACTTCATTAAATAAATGTGCGTGTGCCACTCAAACCAGCAACAGAGAAAGGAGCAAACAATCATCTAAATTAGACTGTACTTTGATGTTTGGTGATCGTGCAAAATCCATCCACATTTACCGTATCAAACTGATATGTCAGACGTAAATATATGCAGGTTCTAAAGCGTTTTAGGTTTCTTCTCATCATGTAAGCACGTTATCACTTTGAGGAAGCCAATGGAGAAAAAAAGAAGAAAAAAAATATTTACAGATGACTACTATTTACCAAAAATAATGCTGTGTGAACCATTTATGTTAATTATGTTCTAAAAAATCGTTTGGAAGGAGGTTTGGAAATTTGAGTCTGGAAAAGTATGGAATTTTGAAATAGAAAATGTGTAAGGAACCTTGAAGATTTGTTCATGTCTGATATCATTTGGAAGCATAACGAAACTTAAGAAACATCAGTCAATGAAGCATTTTTATGAACTTTAGCAATTAGAAATAAAATGTGGCAACCATGTATGAAAATGTGATTTCATATGTCATATAAAACAGAATTATAAGCTGGTGGTGTTTCTTGAGATATTATTCAATGTTTCTGTAAAAACAAAAACAATATACCTCAATAGTTTCAGATTTTTTCTTGGATAGTTTCTAAATGTCTTCCTTTTGTTCAGGAGGAAAGCACAGGTGGACATCATTCTAGGCTGCGTGCAGGTTTGTCCTGGGACAGTGGCATCAGTGGACTCTCAGCAACCAGTCACATAGCAACACAGTTGGAGGGTAAGGAGCTATCTGACATTCTACCCTGAGCTACTTCATACTGAAAAAAATTGCAGAAATTGCAAACACTTGTCCCATTTGCCAGGCAGTCTTCTCCAAAACGCTAATTGAGTCAATATTGATAAGTCAGGCCACTCAAACAAAGAGATTGGAATTCCTATTGGGGAAAAAAAATTACAAATTCCAGCTTTAATTTGTCAGTAATTTTTGAGATCTCAGTGATGTTTGAGCTACATGTTGTAGTTCTCCCCATCCTATCAGGTGCAGTCACATTAGTGAAATTTTGCTGGCAAAAAAGGTCAGTTTTCCATTGCATGAAGCACTGCTTGCACAGAAGTCACTTTCAGACCAAGCAGCTTTCTGTTGGTCAGCATGGCGAATTTGTGTGACCAATTTGAAACCCGATGCAAAATCGGTGGGGAAAACTCACTCTCACTTGAAACATTCGTATTGAAATGTCAGGAATTCGAATGCAAAGTTTCACAAGCAACCATAATCCAAATGTAAAATTTATGAGATTTCTCCTAAGCAGGTGTGTTTTTGAATTACAGATTCAGATGGCATTTGTTTGGAGACAAATGGCCTGTGTCTCAGTGGTGGGGAGGACCTTGAGGAGGGGGTACAGTTCTCAGTGTGGGTCTCGTTTTATGAGATCTACAACGAATTTCTCTATGATCTCCTGGACGCTCCACCTTCACTTCAGTCCCGCAAGAGAGCCACGCTACGCCTTAGTGATGACAAACACGGAAACCCATACGTGAAGGGTAAGAATCACAAAGAGCATAGAAATGACCAATTCCAATTACTGATTTAAATATATAGCAATTTCTTCCTATTTCTTCTTAGCCGTTTTAATTATATTGAATCATTTATGTCCTTCCATTAGATCTGACCTGGATTCAAGTACAAAGTGCAGAAGAGGCTTGGAAAGTGCTTAAAGTTGGACAACGCAACCAAAGTTTTGCCAGTACTCACCTAAACCACAACTCCAGCCGCAGGTACCTGCTTAATGTCATCATACCCATTATCCTGTGAAAATTCACTCCACTTTCTGAATGCATGTTGTTGATCTTATTGTGAACAATTCATTCATGCGTATGTTTCATTTTAAAAGATATTTTGACCTTCTAATGTTTAATTAAATTGTCATAACTAGATCTTCCAGTGAAAATAGCTATGTTTTCACCCAAAGTTGTGCACAAAATATCACATAAAACATTTGCAAATAGCAGTCATGGCCAAATGGATAGAGAGTCAGACACGCACCATTATGAATGTCCGTGTGGCTGTGCGCATTTTACTTTCTCTTTCGAATAAGCAGCAATTGCTTGAATGGTGGGTTCATTATTATTCTTAATGAAAAACACAACTGACCTTCAGCAGGTTCCCTATTAGCACGGGGTTTAAATCCAAAATTTTGCCATATAGGCGCTTTTACATTTCGCTTTGAAACCAAATCTGCCATTGTCTTGTCAGTCAGCTAGTGACTCTCGTCACGTGATAAATTAAATCTGTCTGCTGCTGATCTGTGCTGCGACTCTCGTTCGGCTCACGCTGCACTAAGCAGACGCGATCAGTTTTTAATTGTAGTGTCTGTTTGCTAACTAAAGTAAATGATTATTCAAAACGACAATGGGGGGTGATGCCGCGGTGGGCAACTGATATAATCGGTGTTGCGGCTGAACACCGACTATCGCAGCGAGCCTAGTTACCATACTTGGCCTGGAACCAGCGTTTCCATGCGTTTAAGAGAACGAAATCATCACTTCCTGGGAAGTTTATGCAAAATATCTGTAATAAAAATGCATCTCTGCCACTGTGGCTCTTTTTTCCTACACCATAAATGAGTTGCATCTTAGGGTGTGCAGATGAAATGCAATAAACACTGTCATGTTATCTTGTGTTTCCATTGAATGCCTGGCATTAGGGAACGCAATCATGTGATAAACTTCTAAAAGGTCATTATACCAAATCATTCTGATGACAGACTTTGGCTCAGGCATTGCAGAATGATAAAACCAACATTTGAGATGATGTGCAATGAAATTGGTCTGCTGATTAGTCGAGTTATCCAATAACATTCTCTGTTGAAGCAAAGAGATTTATTCAGTAAACGTGTTTCCATCATAGTTTATGCGCAGGTCTTATCGAATTTATCCGCCTCAATTGAGCATGTAAGTTTATGCTCACTTTTAGAATATATGTGCATTTTGGCGTTTTCATCAAGTGTTTATGCTACATCCCAAAATGCACATAAAACAGGTGGATGGAAACATAGCTAATGACAGACTTCTCTCTGGTGACGTATGCAGGAATTCACCAGTCATTTAGTCCTCTTAAACCCTGTTCCTTCAAGCCCACGTTAATCTGCCTCCAATTTTGAGTGCCACGCCCACCGCTCAAAATCCAATCAACAACCGATACACAAAACCAAGTCCTGCCCTACATGTTTTTTTTTCGTTTTTGATAATGTTACCCTCAGAATCGCAATATGGAAGAAAAGACCAGTTGTTACTTAAGTTTCATTGCGACTAAGGTGTGGTCATATTTAACGTTGTTCTGAGAATTGTATCTAGCAAAATCCAGTCATTTAAAAAAAAAAAGTACATGATTGGGAATTTTGTGTGAGGGTGAGATATTTCCCCAACCCAGATTTTGCAACAGGTTCAAGTTGGTCATGCGGATTTGTCACGTTAAACCGCAGAAAGCTGCTTGGTTTGAAAGTGACTTCTGTCAGCTGTGCTTTAAACATCTCCACGCCATAGACAATCGACAATGTACCCTTTTCGTCTGAGAATTGCGACCACACCTACTCTTGTCCAAGTTCTGCCCAATCAGAATCTTTTTATTTGAAATATATATTTAAAGTTTACATGTATTTATCTATTTATGTATGCAAGAATACATGAAATAAAAGTATGGTTTATTCAGTTAAAAATGAATAGAATCATCATGTGTATTTCCTTTCCATTTTTAGCCATAGTATCTTTACTATCCGTGTTCTACATGTCAAGCCAAAAGCAGAGCTGGGACAGGTGACCAGAATCAGCGAGTGAGTCCTTCCACATTGCTGTGTGCTTCTTCATAAGTGAATTGTTTTTTTTTTTTTGGTAATTTTTTTTTTTTAAGCCATTTTAGTGGTGTATTGGATTGAACCCTTTATAATTACTCTGGCAATTAAAAGTCAAAAAGGTTTGATTTAGAATTATCTGCTGCTTCCGGCAGGCTCTCTGTGTGTGATTTGGCAGGTTCTGAGCGCTGTAAGACCCAGCAGAATGGCGAGAGAATGAAAGAGGCAAACAACATCAACACCTCTTTGCTGACACTGGGGCGCTGCATCACTGCTCTGAGACACAATCAAACCAATAAGTGAGTGTGACACACTTCACAATTTACACAATGTGGTGGGTCATGATGGTCCACTAGTTGTCCAACAACTGTTAAAGCGATTAGTGACGTCATTATACTGTCATTGCCACAGGTCTCGTCCTCCACTGGTTGTTCCATTCAGAGACAGCAAGCTAACCAGGGTCCTCCAGAGTTTCTTCTGTGGTCACGGGCGCTCTTGCATGGTGGTCAACATCAACTCTTGTGCCTCCACCTATGACGAAACGCTCCAAGCGCTCAAATTCTCTGCCATTGCCACACAGGTGAAAAGATGCTTTCTTTCTCTGAAAAATGTTTATACATTTCCTCTTCTGGACACCAAACAACATTTAAACAATGTCCATTTACAAATCTTTCATATTTCAGCTGGTACATGGGCCGTGCAGCAAGACGCGTGTGGCATACATCCTGTCCCTGCTTCGTGAGCAGCCAGCTCATCCTAACGACACCACTTTACTGGAGGAGGATGAGGAGGAGAGTGATGAGGAAGGAGACATCACCATGTTTGATCCTGAAGTAAATCCAGTTTAATTTGGTTAATCTTAAGAGAGAATAATCGTTGGTAATAATTTCAAGCATAGTTCACCCAAAAATGAAATTTCTCTTTTACTCACCCTCATGTCATTCCAAGCCTGTATGACTTTGAAACACTAATATTATCAATTTTTCAGAGTGATATTTTTAATGTAACCTGAGGTTTCTGTCCCTTCATTGAAAGTCCAGGTAACCAGAATGTAAAAATCTCAAAACTCAAAAAGTTGTAAAAGCGTCGTAAAACAAATCCATATAAATCAAGCGGTATAATTTAATTTAGGCTTTCATTTACATCTAAACAATGATTGAAACACATATGGTAAACATGGAAACTAGTGCATGCGTCACATGTTAGAACAATAACCAGTGGTGTTTGTTCTAGCGTGTGACATGCCCAAGCTTCCTATGTGATGTACTCTATGTATGTTAACATGTGAATAAAATCCTAATTAATCTCTTCATCAATTAAAGTGATGGTATCTCTTCACAAAACTTAAACCACTCGATTCATATGGATTCGTTTTATGATGCCTTTATGACCTTTTTGGATCTTCTAACCTCTCAGGTTTCTTTAAAAATGTTAAAAATTCAAAGATTAACCAAAGTCTTATGTGTTTGAAACAACATGAGGGTGAGTAAATGATGACACAATTTTCATTTTTGGGTGAAAAATCCCTGTAGAAAGTAATTGTAGAAAATCACTGACTGTTGTCTATATGACTGTTGTTAACTATATAACATAAGTCATGAAATGACTTTTTATTTTCTTTGTGAATGTCTCAGAAACTATATTCACCAGAAAGCATAAAAATCTTTCCTAAACCCTACTGATAGTGAAATATTTCATAATTCAGCTGGATTTTATGTTGGGTAGGCGCTTCTAAAGGCCATTGATGTTCTGAAGCGCGAGGTGCTGCGTCAACGGCAGGAGAAAGAGGAACTCGAGGCCCAGGTTCGAGAGGAGGTCTGCACTGAGATGATGGAGGTCATCAACCGCATGCAGGATGACTTCAGGTACCTGACTGATGATTTAGTGCATCTCTAGTGCATATGTACTGTAACACAATATAAGTTGTTGTTACAATTAGATGTTTTAAGTTACTCCCTTGCTGTGCAGTGAGACACTGGAGAGCGAGAGGGATCTGATGGAGAAGAGATGTGAGAACAAAATTAACAACCTGAAGAGCAGCCTGAAGAAATATTACAGCCAAGAGCTAGAGGTCAGTGATGTGAAGGGAGCAGTTACAATACAGTCTGACAATTCAACCAAACCCCTGTTTGCACCTGGTAATAGCATCCATTTTATTGGATTAATTATTAGTAATAGAACAAATTATGAAATAATTATTTTAAGGATTAGGGGTGTGCTGATAGACAATGATATCGTGTATCGATGATGGTCAGATATCGCCAGTGGCTGATGCCTTTGACGAGATCAAGATGGTAATTGGCTCATTTTTCCCATTAATGTATTAAATTATTATTATTATTATTATCATCATCATCATCATCATCATCATTATTATCAGACTAGTATTATCAAACTAATTACAATTCATTTGCCTTCCCTAATTTCATAACATCACAGCATAACCATACTGACTAGGGCTGGGTATTGATTTCTATTCACATGCTTTCGATTCCGGTTTTCGATTCAATATCGGTTATTTTGGATGTATATCAGTTACAGTATATGGCAAATTTTCTAGAGGAAAAAAATCTCTCAACTAATGCTGTAAACTACTCGTGGGAGTCAGTTGGTACTACATTACTATAATATTGAAGGTTAAAATTAACTTAAACACTTAAATTACACTCAATGTTTTTTATAATAAAAGTTTAGAATTTTATAATAAAGTTTAGTTTTTTGAAATATAAACATAATATCAGGTACTGTTTATGTGCTTTAATTAAAAGAGTCTAATGACTTTCTGATTTCACGATACGATTTTCACAATTTTTTTTAACAAAAAAAAAAGAAATTTAAGACAAATTATAAATGAAAAAGTATTATTTTATTTATCTAAGACAAAATGCTGCATATTTCTTTGTGAAACTGAAATATCTTGGGTCAAATAACAAAACTAAATTTAAATTTTAGAACTAATCTCAAAAAAAGTCCCTCCAATTAGATCTTCCGATGCTGTTTCTCGGGAGGAGGTTTGTTTCGGCTCAGCTCCTGCTGTGTCTGTCTTGTCAAGAAGCTGCAGATATAAAAAGTAAAATTTAAGTACAACAGTAACGGAGGTTTCACATCGCTATAAAGGCAAGATTTTAATATTTACTATAATTTGTATCTTTACACTTTCAAGAATTACTTTTAAACACATCTAGAAAAAAATGCTATAATAACTTATTGTTATTAAAAATTCCAGTAACATTTTACAGTAAGGTGTCATGTTAACATTATATTACATAACATGAACTAACAATGCATATGCTGCAGTATTTATTAATCTTTTCCTTAATGTTAGTTAATAAAAATCCAGCTGTTCATTGTTTGTTCATGTTAGTTCACAGTGAATTAATGTTAACAAGATTTTAATGTATTTTTAAATGTTGAAATTAACATTAACAAAGATTAATAACTGCTAAAGAAGAGTTGTTCATTCTTAGTTCATGTTAACTAAAATAGTTAACTAATGAACCTTATTGTAAAGCGTTACCAAAACTCTATGTATACATTTAGAAAGAGTACAACAAATGCAATACCTGCACAAGCACAGCTTTCTACTTCAGTCTGTGGAAAACTTACATCCTTTCACGAATGTTAGATGAGGCAGACCAGAATAACTTTCTACGATGGAAAACGACTGTATCTTTTGCCATGAAAACACAGATCTTGCATCCGTCGCCGACTGCTATTAGTGTGTATTAGTGTGTTATTAGTGTATATTAACGTCTTGCGGTATCTGCACCTTAACACTTTCATTTTTAGTCTTTGTAAATGCCGCCAATCCTGCATTTGAATGAGGATGGGTCGTCCTTAAAGGGGACCTATTATGCAAAATTCACTTTTGCATGGTGTTTGGACATAAATGTGTGTTGGCAGTGTGTGTACACAACCACCCTATAATGATAAAAATCCAACCACTCCTTTTTTTCTTTTTTTTTCTTTTTTAATCCCCATAAATCATAAGCAGTGTCTCAGAACAAGCCGTTTCCAGATCCCTGGCAATGTGACATCACTTTAGCCACAGGCCCCGGCCACGAATGTTGACAGACACTGCCGTTTTAACATAGAACCGCCCTGAGCGAGTTCACAGCCAGTTGTACAGTCCGCCATTGCTGCACTGTTGAGAATGTCTCCCAAGCGTTTTAAGTGTCCTGTGGCTGGATGGATTAATCCAAATCTGAGCCGCTGAAGACGTGGATTAATTTTGATTTCCAAGAAAATGCTCCCTCAATTCTACCGAAATTCGTTTGTCTGTGGGAATCATTTCACACCAGACTGCTTTGTGAACGAATATCAATACAAAGGGACAATACAAAACAGAGGTTGTGCTAAAAATGTGCTACACAATGATATAGAAGTACAAACTGTTCGTGATCCAGCTTAAGCTGTAATTACAGTCTCCAAAGTGATACTGGATACGCCAGTAATGAAGGTGAGAGTACTTTATTACAGTTCATTGGAGTTGATTTACGGATATAAAGTGTACCAGTTTATTGAGCACCACCCGAAAAGGCATAAGGTCTTTATATATTTGTTTACTGTTGGTTGTAACAAGTGTTTGTGTACTTCGCTGTGTATGTTGATGATAATACACGGGTTTATAGATAATATTTTAATGCACAATTGCACTGTTTTTTATTAAGCTCTTACAGTGATTTTCTAGAGTGAAAACGGACACTTCTTATTTTGTGTGAAGTACAACAAACATCATAACACTCATCTGTAAAGTTTTGGCCATCATTCGGACGGTACAACAGGCTTGTACTAATAAAGTGGATAAAACAAGACAATGTAAGTTATAAACGTAATTAAACTAAACTATGCCTGTTCTATCTCCATGCAGCATATATTCGCAGTTTCTGACATTATAGTGCGTCCTGACAGCGGAGAATGAGCTCTTGAAGCTCTGCCCTCTTAGGCTGAGCACAGCAGCGTGTTTTTGATCAACTACAAAAAAGTGGCAATTTTAACATGCTATAAAAAATGATCTGTTAGGTATTTTGAGCTAAAACTTCACATACACACTCTGGGGACAACAGAGACTTATTTTACATCTTGTAAAATGGGGCATAATAGGTCCCCTTTAACATCAGCGTTTACCGCTTGATGCTCGACTTGCTCGCTGCTCTCGTGCCTGTAAAGCGCGTCACAGTAATCAGCTTCAGCGACAGCGCCCCTGCGGTTTAAAATGTGTATCGTGATTCATTTAACATCTCAACCGACTTGAATCGTCACATATTTTCATTGATTTTCAACCGACATCCCTAGTGCTTGTATCATTCTTATACAGTTGTTGTTAGGGGTGTGACAAGACACGAGACACAAGATGAAACAAAGTAAATAATTAAATAAAATGAGTAATAAGTAAATTAATGATCAAATAAATAAACTATTGCACCCCAATTTTTTTTTCCAGTAAACCTCTGTTGTGTGTTGTGGCAAATTTGATGTCCCTCCACTTCTGGTCTCAAAGAAAACTCTGAGTCGAATCTCTAGGTCCCAGAAGTTTTTTAACTTTGACAAACAACAAAGTGAGATGCCAGCTGCACATCTGAATCTGTCTCTGGCCAGGGCGTTGTTCTTAAACATTTTTCTTGTTAAATCACAACAAAGTGGCATAATTCTCTGGTAAGATTCACCCCTACAGTTCTTTCTCATGATCTCATTTCCAGATGCTCTTCTCCCTTTTCCTTCCTGGAGTCTCCCAAGTACTCCCCAACATTTTAACCACAGTCACTTCATTAATTAAACTGTAGGTGTTGCTTACGCAAGAAATAATTATCTTTGTAAGGGTGGCCGACTGCCAACTAGTCTACAACTTTTGACTTACTCCCTAATGGTGGAATTCTGCCAATTGAGGCAAAATGAAACATTGTATCAAAGACAATCAACACTCCCCGGAGGCAAGAAGCCTTCATGTGACGCCTTTAAAATAATGATCTTATTCATTTCACAGCCATCTCATAGCCTGTTGTCTAGTGGAAAACTACCAGCAAAATATGCTTAGGGGCCAAGCTAACTTCTCAGATACATTTGACCCTTGTAATCACAGTCATGTAGGCCAGTAAGCAAACTAATTCTACAATTGATAAAATATTTCATCATGTGTAGCACTTTGACAAAAAAAAAGAGAATGCAAAGATTTTGTGATTACTTTTTTAAAAAAGTCTCTAATACATTTATTTGATCAAAAACACAATAAAAACATTTCTATTTATTTAAATATAATATTAAAAATTACCTTAATGTAATTTATTCCTGTGAAGCAAAGCTGAATTTTCATAGTTTGTCACATGAATCTTCAGAAATCATTCTAATATGCTGATTTGCTGTTCAAGAATCATTTCTTATCATTATCAGTGTTGAAAATTGTAAGTTTGAACTAGACATGTGTCGATATTCGGTAATGTGATATATCACGATAATGAATATGCACGATATTGTCATCGTGGGCACTTCAAAATACCGTGAATAATAATTTATTACCAGTTATTAATTTTTATAATGCATTTAAGAATACTTTCCCCATCAACCGTATAAAATGCACAACACCGCTGTATTCTGCGTCAAAGGGACACGCGCTCCGATGTAAACAAGCCCAACATGCATGAGTGAAGGAGACGCGCTTAATGAAAGTGCACGTTCACTCTCTGACAGCAACTACGCTAGTGAAGTTTTTAAAATGATTACAATTTTTTGTAATCTCATTGTTCATCACAGCACCAAATACTTAATACTTAAAGACTTAATAGGCTATTTATTTTCAAACTTAAACATTTTTATATTTTAATCTGGTCTACAGCATGCCCTAATCATTATAAATGTTCTGATTATTTGTTATTGTTCAGTAAAACTTTGAGACATACGGCTTCATTAGTTAACATGTTAATTCATTATTACCAAACTGACAATGAAAAATACTTATAAAGCATTAAGTATTCTTAGTTAATGTTAATTTCTTAGTTACTGTTTAATAACATTACTAAAATCAAAAGAACTTATTTAATGGACCTGAGATAAAACTAACAATGATCAGTTGTATCTCTTAACTAACATTAATAAAAATAATACTTTCTGTAACAAATGTAGCTATTACTCAATCTCAGTTAATGCATTAAATAATGAGACCTTATTGTAAAGTGTTAACTGTTATTCTTTATAGCCTAATTGTTTTGCACTTTAATCTTTTTGAAAATTTTACTTCATATATTTTTTGTGTATTGTACTATTGTATTTAAACATTCAGAGTTCTTTTTATTACAAAAAGAGTTCTTAAACCTGTTATACTATGACAACACTTTTTTTTGCAACTTATTTCAATATTGTGATACCGTATACCGTGATAAAAGCTTCAGCAATTAATCGCAACATGAAAATTTGATACCGTCACATGCCTAGTTTGAACAATTTAATTCATTGTTGCTGAACAAGTGTTAATTACTAAAAAAGAATTCTATATTTATTATATTAACCTTTTATATATTTATTGTTTTTAAATACAACGGTGTGAGTGAACACTGTTTCCAAAGCTGATGTTATTACTGTACTGGACAAATTAAAAGATGTGATTTTAATAGTTTTGATTTTCATTTCTTGAAGGAGCGAGATGATGAGATCAGAGAGCTTACAGCTGCTCTTAAGGAAAAGGAAGAGGGTAATATTGCCCCAGCTCCTGTTTTCCCACCTCTGAGTGATGTCAACGGTCCCCGGCGCTCACGGCGCTTGGCTTCAACACACAAGCGAGACACGGATCATGAGAGCGTGGAGCTCATGCAGTGTAAAGCCGAGCTGGAACAGTGCAAAGCTGAGCTGGACCTGAAACAAACAGAACTGCGCCTGAAAACACTTGGTAAGTTTTGCGTATGACATTGGATAATTTACAGGTAAGGGTTTAATAACTAAATTTTACAAGTTAAAAAATCAATTTACCTGACTTTTCTACAACTAAATCCACACTCTTCTTTAGAACTGAAGCGTTTCCAGGAGAACCTTCCACTGACGGGCATCACAGGCAACCTGACAACTACAGCTGAGAGGAAACTGGAGGAGGGTCAGAGGGTCAGTTTGAACAAATTAAGCTTACATGTATTCATTTGAGCTATAAAAAAATATTAGATATTAATATTTCTTTGATTCACATGCATTGATATAGTCAGATATTTTCTTTCAGCTGCCGCCTTTTGCTGCAGCAGCAGTGTTTGTTCCTGCCTTGTAAATGCATTTAACTTCTTGATATTTGTTCATAGTGATCTCTTAATCTTTAGAAAAGAAGTGTATTACGCCATCTCTCTCGCGAGAAGTGAATCAAACTGATGCTCTGCATGTCCCGTGTCATTGGCTGTTTGCCACACGTGTCACACTTTCAGGTGTACGCACTTCAGAGTTAATTGCAAATTCTGGATCAATCAATCAGTTAAAGGTGC
Source organism: Ctenopharyngodon idella (assembly GCF_019924925.1). Classification (NCBI taxonomy): domain Eukaryota; kingdom Metazoa; phylum Chordata; class Actinopteri; order Cypriniformes; family Xenocyprididae; genus Ctenopharyngodon; species Ctenopharyngodon idella. The sequence continues at coordinate 23,851,852 of NC_067240.1, forward strand.
CCTAGAATTGACATTTTACAAGATGTAATATGAATGAATGAATGATGCATTTATATAGCGCTTTCATATGTACTACTGTACACCCAAAGCGCTTTACAATCGTATCGGGGTCTCTCCTCATCCACCACCAGTGTGCAGCATCCACTTGGATGATGCGACGGCAGCCACAGTACAATGGCGCCAGTGCGCTCACCATACACCAGCTGTAGGTGGAAAGGAGAGAGAGTGATAGAGCCAATTCAATGGATGGGGATAATTAGGAGGCCATGATTGGTAAGGGCCAATGGAGGGAAATTGGCCAGGACACTGGGGTTACACCCCTACTCTTTACGAGAAGTGCCATTGGACTTTTTTTTTTGTTTGTTTGTTTGTTTGTTTGTTTTTTTTAATGACCACAGAGAGTCAGGACCTCAGATTAACGTCTCATCCGAAGGACGGTGCTTGTTACAGTACAGTGTCCCCGTCACTATACTGGGGCGTTAGGACCCACACAGACCACAGGGTGAGCACCCCCTGCTGGCCCCACTAACACCTCTTCCAACAGCAACCTAGTTTTCCCAGGAGGTCTCCCATCCAGGTACTAACCAGGCTCAGCTAGGGTTGCAAAGGGGTGGAAAGTTTCCGGTAAATTTCCGGAAACTTTCCATGGGAACTTAACCTGGGGAATTTTGGAAATATTCCAATTTGGAAACTTAACGGGAATTTATGAGAATTTATGGAAATTAATTGGAAATTTTGGGAAGTTTATATAAATGTATAATATTTATATAAAATGTATCATATACAAACATAAATATAAACATTTGGTTTGGTCATAACATGAAATTTTTTTCGCATTCAATTCTAACTTAGTAAATATGTAAAATAAATATTTTTATTGCAGCAATTATGTGTTATTTATTTCAGTGTCACATGATCCTTCAGAAATCATTCTAATATGTTGATTTGATACTCAGTTATTGTCAATGTTGGAAATAGTTGTGCTGCTTAATATTTTTTTGGAACCTGTAATACTTTTTTCAGGATTCATTGATGAATAAAAAGTTAAAAAGAACAGCATTTATTCAAAATAGAAATCCTTTATAACAGTATCACTTTAATATCACTTTTTATCAATTTCACACATCCTTGCTGAATAAAAGTATTAATTTCTTTCAAAAAAAAGGAAAAAAATGACCCCCAAAATTTTGACCGGTAGTGTATATTGTTACAAAAGATTTCTATTTTAAATAAATGCTGTTCTTTAAATTTTTATTCATCAAAGAATCCTGAAAAAAGTATCACAGGTTATAAAAAATATTAAGCAGCACAACTATTTCTAACATTGATAATTGAGTATCAAATTAGCGTATTAGAATAACTTCTAAAGGATCGTGTGACACTGAAGACTGGAGTAATGAATCTAAAAATTCAGCTTTGCATCACAGAAATAAATTATATTTTAATGTATATTAAAATAGAAAACCATTATTTTAAATTGTGGTTATTTCACAATATTACTGTTTTTTTCTGTATTTTTGATCAAATGTGTATGTTATGGACTGGGGGAATGCACAGTGCATGCAGGGGGTGTGGCCTCAATAGCCCTGAAGTAGTGTGCTGTGTGAATGTCAGGGTAAAAATTCAACTGAAATTGCATTAAATCTGGTTGTTTTAACCAAAATTATGCTGCAAGATGGGTTTTTTTTTTTTCTTTTTTTTTTCCAAACTACATTTAAGTACCCTGTTATAGGCTAACCTGCAATTTTGCAAATTCCCTGTTTATTCCCATTAATTCCCGGAATTTTGCAACCCTAGGCTCAGCCCTACTTAGCTTCAATGGGCAACCGGTCTTGGGCTACAGGGTGATATGGCTGCTGTCAAATATAATATAAGTAAAATAAGTCTCTGGTGTCCCCAGAATATGTCTATGAAGTTTCAGCTCAAAATACCCCATAGATTTTATTATACCATGTTTTAACTGCCTATTTTGAGGTGGAATTAAAAATGCTCTGATTTGGTGTGTGTACACCTTTAAATGCTCGTGCTTCCCGCCCCCAAGCTCGCGACTCCATTAAACATTGCATAAATAATACTGAAGTTCACAATATAACACTCAAAATGGATCATTACAAACTGTTTGTGATGCAGCATATCAGATCACGTAAGTATGGCATGTATTTTGTGGATGTTTGTTAACATTTGATTCTGAATGAGTTTGATAGTGCTGCACGGCTAACAGGGCTAAAGCTACACACAGTTGGAGAGACTCGATAAGAATGCAGATGCGTTTATAATTTATACAGACTTTCGGGTTAAAAATGAAAATAACGACATGGCTCTGGTCTCCGTCAATAAAGTAAGAAACAATGGTAACTTTAACCACATTTAACAGTACATTAGCAACATGCTAACAAAACATTTAGAAAGACAATTGACAAATATCACTAAATATATCATGATATCAATGGTCTTGAACAGTTATTATCGATCCATCTGCCATTTTCGCTATTGTCATTGCTTGCGTGCTTCACAATACCTGCAGAACATCTGATGATTCGGCTGTGCAGCTCCACGACGTTAATACTGCCTTGAACATGGGCTGGTATGTGCAAAAGTTGGGGGCGTACATATTAATGACCCCGACTGTTGCGTCACAGTCGGTGTTATGTTGAGATTCGCCTGTTTTTCCGTGGTGTTTTTTACGCACAAGATTTACATATGAAGGAGGAAACAATGGTGTTTGAGGCTCATGGTATGTCATCTCCATGTATAGAACTCTTATTATTCAACTATGCCAAGGTAAATTCAATTTTCAATTCTAGGGCACCTTTAATAGAGAATGTTTATATAGAGTGTTGTGAGACTGCTGAACCTGGTCTAAATCAGGTTGGATTTATCTGGATTTGTCAACTCTAAACCTACACTGAAACTCCGAGTTTGTTCAGCTAGCTTCATACAACAGGCCACAGGAAGCACATTTTAATACCAGGCATAAACGCAGTTTGGCCTACTGCACGTACTGTGATTGTCGTCTCCCTGTCTGGGACAATCCACATGAACTTCATCTCCAGAGCTGCTCTTCTTTAGCATTTCAACATTTCATTTGATACTATTGTCATGTACAGCACAGAAATTCAAATGTCTTCACTTAAACCTGCCAAGATGATAATGACTAAATTTTTAGCCTACTACTGTATAGTAAAATGTACTTAAAGTAATAATGTTTTAAAAAAAAAACAAACATATAATTTATAATTATTTCATGTTCATTGATAACGGGCGGAAATGTTGCTAGCTAATAACTTTTTTCCTATTGTAGACAAAGTGCCTCCGATGTCTTTCTTCAGGGGGCGCTTGATGGCACAAAGTCTAATCCTCCACTGTTAACTATTTACATGATCATATTCTTTTTTTTTTCTGCTGTACATTTTTGAAGGGAGAAATGGATTATCTCATATATGGGACTGTGTTACGAGTGTGTTTGTGTTTTGTGTGTAGAACCTGAAGCAGCTGCGGATGGAGCTTCAGACGTTGGGAATGAAGCTGCAGTCAGGAGAAAGAGCATGCTGCCGCAACACGGATGGAGAGAAACTCCGTCACGCTCTGTCCTCAGCAGACAGTAAACTGGCCAAACAGGTAATGAACACAAATACACAAGAAAGATGTGCCACTTTGTCACATCATGTTTACATAAATTCACCCAACAGTTTGAACATTTACTTTTAAAGGGCACCTATTATGCTTTTTTTTTTTTTTTTTTTTTTTAACTTTTCTTTAATGTGTAATATAGCTGTTTGTGCATGTAAACAATCTGCAGTGTTGCAGAGCTCAAAGTCCTCACCAAAGGGAGTTAAACTCTAACAGAAACACCAGCCTGAAACGCCTTGTCTGTAGTCCGCACCATGCCACCATGAAACATTTACGTAATGTCCGCCTGCTGGCTATACGAGACAACTGATGGCATAATTAGCCATCATTAGTTAGCATAATTTCAATAGTATTTACAGCGCCTCAGGAGTTACCCCCCAGTTATGGTAAGGACACGTTCTCTAAGCAATAAATCAATCACAACAGACTGGGGCTGACCAATCAGAGTTCTTATCGAAAGACAGGTAATGAAACTGAAACCAGAGCATTCAGACAAAGGGTGAAAACAGGTGCTACAACAATGCAAATTATAAGAAATTTTTTTAATTTTTTTATTTAAATCATGTAAAGTATTCTAATAGACCCCCTGAACAAAATTATGAAGCTGTAATACGGGCCCTTTAATTTTAGCTGTGATTTGAGTTCACTTACATTAGATTGTTGTAATAAAAAAAGAAAAAAGTACGTTTTTTTTTTTTTTTTTTTTTTGCTGTTAATGTGGGTATTCAATAGGGCTGGGTATTGAGACAAATTTCAGTTTCAATTCACAAGCTTGCAATTTGATTTTGATTCAACTTGATTCGATATCGATTAATTTGGATCTGTATCAGGTACAGTACGTGGCAAATTTCCTCAAGGAAAAAAACTAATGCTGCAAACTATACAGGGAGTGAGTTGGTACTACATTACATGACATACTGAAGGTTAAAATTGACTGATTTGTATACAAACACTTAAATTACAGAAGGAACTTTTTATAAACTTTATAATTGCATAATGTTTCTACTCCAATTCGTTTTTTGAAATATAAACATTTAAATGGTGGCTGTCATAAATTGACTGATTTATTCAAACATTAAATATTGAAGAACAATTAAAAAAAAAAAAAGTACTATGTAGTGCATATATTTAGCAAAATGCTCCTCTCTAGAGTTAACCTTTCTAGCTGACTAACATGAAAAGCTTTCGTGAGGTAAATGTTCATTAAGTGACATTGTTTACAAGCTGTTTTATTGACATCTTTTAGCAGTTAAAACACTAAGTCCATGTGTTCACCAAAGCTTTTTTTCCTGCGGCTGGTGTTTTTTTTTTTTTTTTTTTTTTTTTTTTTTCCCCAATTGTTTTCAATGGGAGCACCACATTTTTAAAAAGGCAGGAGCATAACGAGGTGCTGAGTGTCTATTTCACGCTGAGCACTCAACGTTTTTTACCGGTCGTCTTGGGTTGAAGAATGTTCAACGTTTGGTAAATAAAAAAAATAAAAAAACGGTCCTCATCACTGTTACTTTGTACACAGTCGTCCAGTCACAGCGGGGGAGGGGCAGGACAAATACTACACAAACCAACCGCCATATTCTGCTTGTAGAACGTCAACAGATGGCAACAACAAGCAAAATAACGGAATAAAATAATTAAAATCAAGAGCCATATAGAAATAGCCATTTATATAGAAACATTACAGAAACAAACTATCTGTGAAATGAGATCCTAGTAAGACTCCTGCTATCATCTGGCTAAAAACACTTCAGTGAACACACAGCCTAATTGAACAATAACATGACATGATACGGATTTCAGTAAGATGTATTGTACCTTCAGATGTTCATTCATTCATTAGCTGCTGTAACTAGTAGTAAAGAGGAAGAGATGATCAATTCAGTTCATGTGCACTCCACGCTGCTGCTTCGCTTGAACTGAGGCACTTCAGCGATCTGTCACGCCACATTAGAGAGCGACAAATTGTTTGAATTTCATAATGGACAGAATTTCAAATCGGAGACTTTTTCATATCAAGCGGCACAACGCTTATTGTGATTTATTGGATGGGAGGAGTGCTACAATGTTCTGTTCATTCATCAACTGAAAACAGCTTAGACTAAAAGATCAAATCTTGGGATTTAAGAATCCATATCGGTTCATAAAAATGAGAAAAGATTAAAATAGAGGAATCAAATTATTATTTATTTACTTAAACCCAGCCCTATTCAACACAAGTTGACATGTCTGCCTGGAGAGTTAGTCTGTACCACATCAACACCTTTCCCTCTTTGTTTCTCCCTATATTCTCTCTTTAACCCCTTTCACTCTAATTTAGACTTTGGTCATATTTACTAAGAACAAAATCCAAACAATGACATGCGAATGATGCACAAGATTCACACATCCCTTTCTCTAAACTACTTCCTCTTAATTACTTTACTAACATGCTGTTTCTTGTTCTAAACCCTCTTTTGGATGTTCCTGACTTTAACCAGATATCTTATCTAATAGGTGTGATTTGAAAGATGAAGAATTAATGACAGTTAATTCCAGTTTCCACCTCACCTTTTGCCCTCTGGCCTCTCTAACCCTGTTCGCTGCCCTCTCCTCCCTGTTTTCTTCACCTGTAGGATCAAATGCTGGTGGAGCTGCACACCAGCCTGCAGCTGGTCAAAGCAGAACTACGCAAGAAAGACGAGATGCTTGCACAATATCAGAGAACGCAGCCGCCTCAGCCTCCCATGGCACCCGGCTCCTGCAAAAAGAGGGGCTGCGGGGTAGCAGTAGCTTACGTGGAAAACCAGCCTCCTGAAAAACGACCCTTCTTCCGCTCGCTGTTCCCCTCCCGCACACCATCAAAGACCCCCTCGCGACAGACCCGGCAGCGAGCTGAAGTTACCACGCCATATGCCCGTGTGTTGCGCACACGGCAGCCCTCTCCTCCATCCACTCCCATCCAGCTCAGAGTCAAATATTAAGAGCTGTACACTGAAAACCAAGAAGCTTTTTTTTTTCTTTTTTTTTTATCTTGCAGTCTTTAGATTTCTGTTTTTAGACAAGTCTTCTTTTAATATAATCAGGTGGCCTTGTTGACTCACAAATGGGTCTTATTTTGATAAGAATGATTTTTTTTTTTATGGGTATTTGGGCATTTATATCTGTGCTCAAGGTTTTTCATTGTAAAAGCATGGTCATGTACTACTGTCATTTACTGTTTCTACGTTTTTTTTTTTTATTTTAAACATTATGCAAACCAAATCAAACTGTAAATATATAAAATATATAAAATTAGTGATTCCAAATAGTAAACCTGCATTCCATGTGTTTCCCAAATGTATGATATACATAAATCTGAGCATAACGCTAGTCCATTCCATGCTTTTCAGTTAGTTCATTTTAAAATGTCATGCTTGCTGCTTTCTTTTGAAGTTTGAGAGTGATTCTTTAGGAATTCAGTGTTACTGTCACCAAATAAGCATACAAGTTTTTCTTCTTCCTTTGTCATGTTTGTAAGTGGCCAAATGCACAGATTTAAGCACTACATTCTTGCATTAGCTACTCTTTTGCACATTTTGCATGAGTTTGAGACGTTTGTTTTATGGTTTGTCACTTTTGAATGTGTAAGTGTTTTCTCTCCACTGTATAATCAAAACCAAATGGGTGAGTTTTGTAATAAAACATTGAACTTTAATGTTTTAGCATTTTATTTAACACACCACCTTTGTCTGTACAAGCACTTATTTACAATGAGGCATATGTGTAAGTAAAGATATGAACTGATGTTACTCGGCATCAAAATTTAAAGTTTCTGTCTAAGTGGAAAAACCGACCCAAATGTGTTAGGGTGTAACAGACGACAGATCGAGTGGCGATACCCTCCTGACTGGTGTGGTGTTGTTGGACAGAGGGTTGAAGACGCAGGGTAAAGACAAGTCTGTAGATGAAGGCTCTCCTTGCTCCCGCACCGCAGAGATTTGCCTTAACAAAGCCTTGCCTTCCTCGCGAGCCTGAAAAGCAATAATTAGCAAACAAGTTTGACTTGTAGCGTAAGCTTTGATGCAGAGGTGGAGCTTGAGTTTATTGAGTGAGTGCAGGTGAGAACGCAAGCTCCAAAAATTCTATATTAAACAGCTACAAAGGAAATAAATGACCAGAAATTGACATTAGACTAAAGGTATGTTTTCCCCCAGACATGATGATGTAGTCCTTGCTGTAGGATATAGCCAAGTGTGCACATCCTGAAAACCGATGCCAAAACGTTTCGATGGCTCCGGCTGGCTGCAGTATGTCATAATCGTGAACCCAGTATCGAGATACGTCCGTATCGTTACACCCCTAACTAGCACTAGTGTACCTGTTTGCCAAACAGAGCCATACACACCAGGCTAATTTTTATGATTGCTATCAAATGCTGTGAATGGTCTAATATTTTTTCCAGAATATTGCTCAGATAAAAACGCTCCTTTTTTAGCAGTCGAGCTTGCCAGGGTCAACTTGCAGGTTATCAACAAAATGATGGCGTCGTGGGTTGAAACGTGCAGATTAAGGTGCAGTAATACAATAAGATAATCCCCTTCCTATGTCACAAGGGGAGCGAAATCTGAGCGGCTTGTTTCTTCACATGCTTGCAGAGAAAGACTTGCCAAAACAAAGTTACTGGGTTGTTCTTTTTCACATTTTCTGGGTTGGGAGATGCATCGGAGACCCGATTATAGCACTTAAACATGAAAAAAGTCAGATTTTCATATGCCCCCCTTAAAGGATTAGCCCAAGCGTTACTCACCCTCAAGCCATCTGAGGTGTATATGACTTTCTTCTTTCTTATAAACACAATCTGATATATGTTAATAAATATCCTGACGCATCCAAGCTTTATAATGGCAGTGAACAGGGATCACAAGTATGAGCTGAAGAAAGTGCTTCCATCCACATCCATCCATCATAAACATACTCCACACAGCTCCAGGGGGTTAATAAAGTCCTTCTGAAGCGAAGCGATACATTTGTGTTAAAAAAAAAATAAAATAAATAATAATAATCCATATTTAACAAGTTATGAAGCAAAATATCTAGCTTCCGCCAGACCGCCTTCTGTATTCAACGTACAAAGAGTGTAAAACTCTTGAAGTTCAAACCACTTACACTACATCCTATGTCTTCCCTATTCAACTTATGGAAAAAGTGTAACTGACGTGACGCCAGTTTACTCTTTCTTTGTAACTTTAATACGGAAGGCGGTCTGGCAGAAGCTACATATTTTACTTCATTACTTGTTTAAATATGGATTTTTTTTTTTACACAAACGCATTGCTTCACTTCAGAAGGCCTTTATTAACCCCCCGGAGCCGTGTCGAGTACACGTTTATGATGGATGGATGTGGATGGAGACACTTTCTTCAGTCATACTCGTGACCCGTTCACTGCCATTGTAAAGATCAGATGCGTCAGGATATTTATTAATATTTTTCCGATTGTGTTCATCAGAAAGAAGAAAGTCATATACACCTAGGATGGCTTGAGGGTGAGTAACGCTTGGGCTAATTTTCATTTGAAAGTGAACTAATCCTTTAAGTTCTTTTTTGAATCTTATCACGCTGAATGAATGATAGCGTGATCATATAATGTGAATGATGTAAAAGAACAGATGCTGCGTTAATTGCATTAAATATTTTTAACGTGTTAAACCGGACACATTAAACAGCCCTATTTAAAACCACTTCAATCTTAAAAATACTTAAAACCTGCAGACTTAAAGCTTATTAAAATTACTTTCTGGCTAGGCTTTTTCAAGTCAACATCAAATTCGGCACTTCATTATCTAGCTAGAGTTAATTAATCCGAAATAATAGTTTAATGAACTGTGATGACAGGAAGACTTATTGAGTGGATTGGTCAAATGAAACTCACGTCATTATAGTCGCAGCAGCGCTGAGCGCAGAGAGACGCCTCATCGTAAAGTTTGTTCTTGAAGTAGTACTGGCCTAGATAACGCAGAGCAGTGCTCACCTCAGCATGCTCCAGCTGCTCCTGAGATCACAAAAAAACACATCTGATGAGTCTAAAGTCATATTTCTTCTAATCATGTGACTAACAACATCTGTGCCACTTTAACATCAAATCAGATTTTGATGTTACTGTGCATGATGTGCAAAAACTTGGAAATCCAGTAACTTACACCACATGAGAAAATATCCTGGATGTAGATTATGTAGCACTGTGCAGCATCGTCAGATTCATTCAGTTGCTCGTGAAGCCTAAAAACGAACATACCATTTCACCAAAACAGGTAACAACAACAGGACAGCCATTACTACTACTCACACAAACACAATCCTGAACAAAACCTCACTCACTTTGCCAGCTTTAGAAGAGCCATTCTCTCCACATCCCCAACAGAATAAGCCCTCCAGTAACACTGAACCCACAAAAACAAAGATAATAGAATCACTGGACCACAAATTCACATTCTGAGAGGAAATGATCTATGCTGAATAATCATAACCGTTTACCTTTTTGGCCTCAACTTGCTGAGACAGTTTCTCGTAACATTCACCAAGAGCTACGAGCATCCGCGAGTCATTAGGCCTGATAAAAACACAGCATAAGTGAACTTCCTCGGGTCAATATTGCATTAAACAGACTAAATGATTCATGTACATGATGCACTCACCTGAGTTGATGGGCCTTCCTGTAGTAGTAGAGCGAGTAGAAAGGCATTTTGAGGATCTCGTAGGTCTGTCCGAGTCCGTACCAGGCCCGGTAGTCCCTTTTGTTTACTTCAATTGCATGTCTAAGAGACAAGAGAACTTGTAAACTTGTAGACTAAAAATGTAGCACTTATTAACATGACTTTAGTATGACTTTCTGGTCAAAAAAAAAAATTAATTAATCAAAATATATAAATAAAAAGAAATTATTAGGAGAAATAAGGTCAAGTTATGAGGTGAATATTTTTAAATAGGAATTAAAAATAATTATATATGCCAATTATATAAATTTATTTATTTTTGTTTTATTTTGTATTATTATAATAAGAAGAAGAAGAAGAAGAAGAAGAAGAAGAAGAAGAAACACATATACACATCATATATAATATAATAATAATGCATATATTTGGAGCGGGTACAATTTATGTTTTTGAAAGAAGTCTCTCACCAAGACTGCATTAATTTCAACAAAAATATATATAATATATTTTTATATTTATATATATTTTTTAACCTGTCTATCCTCCCACAATTATTTAAAATATTAATTTTATTAAATTAAAAAAATCATACATACAACTGCACTGTAAAATTAAAAAGTGAGTATTTAATAATCATCATCATAATAATGTTATATTATAATACAATATATGTTATAATAAAAGTATCATCAGAATTATTATTATATTTTTATTTTATTTTACAGAACAACAGTAAAATTACAATACTAACATTTATGGTTGTCTTAATTTCTTTGCTTTCAAACGTTAAACCACTGAGCTTTTATTTTGGGGGAAAATCGCAGGGAGACCTTAATGCTTTTCTTTGTTGACAACAATGGATTTATAAATGATTTACAAATTTGTAAAGATGGTTGCACATGTTGCATTCCCAAATGCAAATTATAAGCAACTCAAACACAGCACTTGTCGTATTTACTGTGAATAGAAACTGAAAATAAACAGAGTTGGCTTTGCTCTGAAACATGCAGCACATCAGACTATATATATATATATTTATATAATTACATCATAAGTGTTGCGATTTGATGATCGCACTAAGCCATATTGCATTCTCACAACCATGATTTGTCAAAATTCATAAAAAGTTACCAGGCAACTGGCGAGTAACACCATTTCAACCATGATTTTTACTTGCATTTGGCACTTTGAACCTTGGCTAACATGCAAATGGTGCCGCAAGTTCGGAGGAGCTGTCAGAAGCAATCCGTGCATGAAATTATTAGAAAACGTAACATTTTGTAGTTTATTAAATAATTGTTTAAGCCAATTTCGTGATTTCAATCATTCTACAGTAAACATCATACAGTAACACCAAATACCCCCCAGCCAATTTTTTCTCGGATGTACACAATTCACGTGGGTCATACTTCTCAGGTCAGAAAATACAAAAATCCATATAAATATGGAAAAAACACAGCCCTGGTACCTGTAGGCCTGAATGGCAGCGGATGTGTTTTTCATCTCCATGTACTCATGACCCATGAGGGTCCAGGCCCCCAGACAGCGTGGATTCAGCTTCAGAGCACGCTGAAAATACAAGGCGGCTTTCTCATGCTGAGACCGCAGACTGTAGTAGTTACCTGTGAGCACACAACAAAACAGTTTTCAGAAGTGACTTTATGGCTGATGTTGTTTAATTTCAAGGATATATTATGAAAGTGGCATGTGAAGGCCAAGTATGGTAAACCATACTTGGAATTTGTCCTCTGCATTTAACCCATCCAAGTTAGTGCACACACATTAGGAGCAGAATCCACTTTTAAAAATTTGTCATCCGCCCGCCACCCACCCGCACCTCTGATTTTCTCTGATTTAGATATGCGCACCCGATCGTCACATTACAGTTATTCAAATTCTTAGTGTTAAAGGGTTAGTTCAACAAAAAATGAAAATTCTGTCATTAATTTCTCACCCTCATGTCGTTCCACACCCGTAAGACCTTCGTTCATCTTTGGAAAACAAATTAAGATATTTTTGATAAAATCTGATGGCTCAGTGAGGCCTCCATTGCCAGCAAGATAATTAACACTTTCAATGCCTAGAAAGCCACTAAAGACATATTTAAAACAGTTCATGTGAGTACAGTGGTTCAACCTTAATGTTATGAAGCGACGAGAAAAGTTTTTGTGCGCCAAAAAACAAAATAATGACTTTATTCAACAATATCTAGTGATGGCCGATTTCAAAACACCGCTTCATGAAGCGTCGAAGCTTTATGAATCTTTTGTTTCGAATCAGTGGTTCGGAGCATGTATCAAACTGCCAAAGTAGCAGTGTTTTGACAGCAAGCAGTGTTTTGAAATCGCCCATCACTAGATCTTGTTGAATAAAGTCGTTATTTTGTTTTTGTCTTACGGGTGTGGAACGACATGAGGGTGTGTAATTAATGACAGAATTTTCATTTTTGGGTGAACTAACCCTTTAAACATGATATGGTAACATATTACACTGAAGTAGTCTGCTTTTAAATTAATTTAGATATTTCAAATAAAAAGGTCTTCTTTGGCAAAATTAGAAGCTTTACTCCCTTCAAACTTAAACTGGAATGTCATTGTTTCTGTCACTGCAACTTCCCGAACACACACACACACACACAAGTCATTAAATACGTTCAGCCTCAGGCAAAGGCTGGATGTAGGCTTTATAAGGTTATTATCATATACATAAAGCGTTTCACAGCCGTTACACATCACATACCCAACACTTGAGTCGTCCTGGTTAACCACTAAAACACTCCCACATGATGGCTACTTTTCTTTCCTTCCCTTTGTTTTTAATTCTCCTTTTTTTTAAATTTCTCTCAGATCTGTTTTGCCTCCATTTCTGCTTAACAAGTGTCTGCAAATTAGTGCCTGACAAAAAATTATACTATAAACACGCTAATATTTACATTGTGTTGAAAAACACTCTTCTCATAATAATGTCAGTTAAGTTTGTGTAGATTTTGTGTATATTTTAGTTTAAACTGCTGCGTTAGTATTAAGCAATTTCTCATGTAGGTTTTTCCCCTTTGTGCTCTATATAATGTCCACTAGGAGCTGCTCTAGACAAATGTTTTCCTTTATTGGTTTTCCCTGAAGAAGTAAGAGTGGGGCACGTTCATTGCATTTTACCGTGAAATGAGAGTTTGTCTATTTATTAAAATCAAGAACTAGGGCTGCACGTTTTATCGCACGATATGAAAAATAACATTTAGCTTAAACGCAATTATCGCTGAAACACGATTCTTAGTGCAATTTATAAAAAATATAAAAAACAATTTTTATGCGCAGCTTGTCAATTAAGTATGGCTCCAAATGCTAATCCATCTGAAAGCACTGCGAGTTTGAGTCGTTTATAATGTACATTTGAAAAAGTATCCTAATCGCAGCCTTTGCCAAATCGCATGCGGATTAATCGCGATAAATTGTGCAGCCCTAATCATTACATTCATGATTCATCTCTCATCCACCCGCAATGAATTGGAATGTTATTTTTTATTACTCGACCCGCAGATTATCTACAGTGCCCCCGAAACACCAGGAGCAGCGGGCAGTCATTTTTGCTGTGGCGCCCAGGGAATGACTGGGAGTTAGGTGCCTTGCTCAAGGGCACCTCAGTCATTTCCTGTCAGTATTAAGACTCGAACCTGCAACCTTCGGGTTACCAGTCTGACTCTCTAACCATTAGGCCACGACTGCCCCAGACTATTTTTTATTATAGACTATTGCCTTACCAAAACTTGTTTAACTGGAAGGCAGTTTTATACACAAGCACTTTCTTGGAAAAATTAAATTCAACGGCATCCTCTTATCAACCACCTGTCCAGATCACTGATATCGATATGGACCATAGTGTCACTTAACCAGACTCGATTCACTGCTCTTTCTCATCCTCACCTATGACACAGCATGTTTCCACTCTGTACTTATCTATCTCCACCAGATTATGGGCCAGATAACTGAGCTCCGGCTTCATGCTCTGAAAAATAAGACAAACAAACAGAGGAACTTAACACAATATTATCTACTACAACTGCCGCTCATTTCTACTTGCATTTTCTATTATCCTGTATTTTTCATTGTTTGATATAATATCATCAGATAATCCGTCATTAATATTTTACTGTAATATAATCTGACCCAAAACCCCACATGTGACCCTGGACCACAAAACCAGTCATAAGTAGCACGGGTATATTTGTTGCAATAGCCAACAATACACTGTATGGGTCAAAATTATCGATTTTTCTTTTATGCCAAAAATCATTAGTATAAGTAAAGATCATGTTCCATGAAGATATTTTGTACGTTTCCTACCGTAAATATATCAAAATTATATTTTTGTGAGTGGGTATGCACTGATAAGGACTTAATTTGGATGACTTTAAAGACGATTTTCTCAATATTTTGATTTTTTTTTTTCACCATCAGATTCCAGATTTTCAAATAGTCATATCTCAGCCAAATTGAGCACGTTTACATGCACACCAGTAAGCTGATAACTCACAAATATCAGCTTATTTCCCCATTTACATGCAAACCAGTAACCTGACAATGCAAGTAAACCGTGCTTACATGACTTGATTAATAAATCGGGTTATTTCCCTGTAGTGATGTCAAAAAATAATTTGCGCATCTTACTCAGAGTATTTCATATGTTATGTCAGTTGTGATGTTAAATAAAGCTTGCAACATGTCAGCAGGAAACTTACGGCTCATATATTATTCTCTCATGCAGTTACAGATGCAGCGTTTTGACTGAACCACTTCTACTTCTGATGCACAAGAGATGAGAACACAATTATCTGGGTCTTGAAAGAGTCTGCGTTTGTGATATTTTCTTCTTCCTTTCCCGCAAAATGCTCGCTCTGTCTGGATGCGTTTAAATCTACACTAAGTATGCGTTTCTGTCACGTATCACACATGTGCACTTCAATAAGCTGACAGAAAACAGGTTCATGCCTTTACATGCCGTGCAAAATCGGGGTAAGAGGCAAAAAACGGCCTGTTCCGACCGGTTTATGCTTTATGACCTTACTGCGATAAAAGAAAACGGGTTACTGCGTTTACATGACCACGTTCGTTGTCGGCTTATTAAGCATAATCGGTTTAAGAGCGTGCATGTAAATGCACTGTCCTATCCTAACCCTCCAGGGTTGTGTCTAGTAGGGATACAGCAATGGCTGGAAGTGAGGCAAAATTTCAGGATAAAATAACAGTAAA
Organism: Ctenopharyngodon idella; assembly: GCF_019924925.1. Lineage (NCBI taxonomy): Eukaryota > Metazoa > Chordata > Actinopteri > Cypriniformes > Xenocyprididae > Ctenopharyngodon > Ctenopharyngodon idella. Next base: position 23,867,395 of record NC_067240.1, read on the forward strand.
TTATTTTGCTACTTATCAGATTTGTTTATTAACGACTACACCTATCCCAACCCTAAACCTACCGTTACAAATAATGCAAATACAGTAATTAAATGACCTAATATTAATTTTGCGCATGCCCAGTGTCCGTAGCTGTATCCCTTCTAGTCTTTACCGTGGTCCAGGATCACATATGGTTCTGATATCCTGCAAGATCTTCCAGCACAGTCCAATCCCCTTGAACCCAAAAGCTATTCCATTGGCTGAGACAACTTTGTATAGGCACTCTATTCTTTGCCTGATTAGAAATGATAGAAAATCACTTCATGGTTCATTTAGTGTAAAAGGCACAAAATGTAAGTTTCACTTAAACCAAATAAGCTTTTATAACCAAAGCTTATAAATATCATATTAAACATTTCCCTTTTTGTCAATCATAAGAAAGAGGTGGGTCTAAGCTTAATAAATAATTGGAGAAGTCCTGCATATGTCAACAGAAAAAAGTCTGTTGTTTTCACTGGAAGATCAAGTTATAACATCATGACTAAAACATATACATATCAGCACACACACACACACATATACATATATATATATACATATATATATATATATATATATATATATATATATATTTCAAACCTGATCAGTGGTTTCTTACCCTGACATAAAGCAAGTTGGAGAAGGTGTCCATGTTTTCGATGCGAAAAGGATCCTGTTCCCGGAGTTCATTAAACAGATATAAGGCTTGATCAATATCTGGGAAAAGAAAAATTGGCAACACTTAAAAATAAGGTCCCATTAGTTAATGTTAGATAATGCATTAACTAACTTTTACTATCAATGAGCAATACATTTGTTACAGTATTTATTCATCTTTGTTAACGTTAGTTAATACAAATTCAACTGTTCATTGTTAGTTAATGTTTGATTAGGTCCACTAAAAATTAAGAGATACAACTTTATACACTTTACAGTAAGGATTTGTTGACATTAGTTAACTACAAGTGTATTATATTATATTATAATTATATTATTTATTAAAATTACAAAATAATATAGCAATATTACACTATATTGTTTATACTATATTATTATTAGTGCTGTCAATCGATTACATTTTTTAACTAATTAATCGCAATTTTTTTTTCTGTAATTAATCACGATTAAAAAGTTACATTGGAGTTTTTAATATTTTTATATTGTAATAGTTTTACAGTTACTCTCCAAATTAATGTAGAAACAACTTAAAGACAGTATATTTTAAATATTTGTTTAATGGCATCTTTTTATGAATGAAGGCCAGTATCACTGAGTCTGCTACTAATGTCTCTATGAAATTGATTTAAAAAAACAAACAAACCAAAAAAAAACATTATAGACATTCAGCAGTACAGTATAACTGAAAGCTATAAGTTTCAACATTTATTAGGCTTTAAAAAATAACTTTTAATCTAAGTGAACTTAAAATAATCTTCACATAAACCCATTATAATAAATGGCATATTTACCTGTGGCCTTGCTATCTGTCTAACAGGTAGGAAATGTACAGAAATTGAACTGTACAGTCTTCACTGCATAAATTATAAATTAAATACAGATTAATCCTTCTTAAAGCTACAATTTCTCTGTTACTTTTGTTCTTTGATTAACATTAATGACAGACATCACGACATTCACAGACAGCGCGTTCTTGTTTGTTTTGTGGTGCTTGAATGATTTAAAAGCATTTGCATGAATAAGAGCACGATCATATCATATCACGCTACCCAAGTTATGACAGAAAAAAAGGGATGCTGCGTTAATTGTGTTAAATATTTTTAATGTGTTAAACTGAAAAAAATAATCGCATGTCTTAATTTTGACAGTCCTAATTATTATACATTTTAATATAATAATTATCTTAAAAAAAGGCAAAAGGTAGTAATATGCTTAAACAATCAGTAAAAGCATAAAAGAATTTCCTGATTTAGGAATATATAATTTGCTGCAAATAACGGTCACCTCGTATGTTATGGTAAGCCACGGCGATCTGGGAGATGATGTAGGTGCTCTTGGCAAATCCTGCTTCCATAAGGCTCTGATATTTCTGCAGCGCCTCTTTGATCATCTGCAGTTCAGTGTACATGTGTGCCATGAAGAAATCCCTCACCCAGCAGTCTGGCAGAGACAGGGACTTCAGCTGAGAATGACAAACCAGAGAAGCTATTTCAGTATGTTTGTATTTCAGTGTACCTGCAACAAACTGTAAAGCATGACAGAGCACAGTTGGCTGGGAAAAAGATGTACCATTTCAATGTTGGTGATGAGATTGCAGAGCTCCAGCCATGATCCCCAGTGCAGAGGGAGAGCGTGTGTCGCAGCGACAAAGATCTCTACTGCCTCCTTCAGCAAATCCAGTTTCCGAAGAACAACCCCATAACTGGTGAAAAACAAGATTAGATGAACAAAAAGTTAACAAGCAGTCCTAGAAGATCACGTTTTTTTTTTTTTTTTTTTTAAACTAGAGGTTCTCAAATATTTTTCTAGTATTTGCAAACCAGACCTGCGACCCATTTTTTGGGTCACAACTCACCATTTGAGAACCAATTTGATACCAGTGTTGGGGAAAGTGATGTGTTACTCATAAAAAAAAAAAAAAAGTAACATTGTGTTTCTTAGTTACTTTTTATGGAAAGTAATGCGTTACATTACTTTTGCATTACTTTTCCTCACCTGGGCTGGCTTCTTTGTTTTTTTTAAACAACAAAAAACCCTTCTATTTTTGGCAAATGCAAAGGCCCTTTCACACCAAAAGTGAAATGAATAAGCCTCAGGCTGAAGAAAATGCAAAATCACTCCTGTACAGTAGAGGGCACAGCTCAAACAAACCTTTCAGCTGTGCTGCCGTTCTGGATTACAGAAGAATAGGATGAAGGAAAAGAAAGTTCAACACTTACTTCAGCGATACAAAAAAAGAAAAAAAAAGAAAAAAGAAAAAGAAACACAAATGTGATGTTTATCTAAAGTAATTTTTGCTTATTAGTATGGCTGAATTGGATCATCGAAAGTCAGCAGCAAAGACATTGGTTAATAAAGTGAGATTAAAGACAGTCATTTGTATTTAACATACTTAATTATTGCAGGTTTGCAGTTGACGGTTTTTATTCATTTTGAGAAATACTGAATCTGTTTTTGTGCAAGCAAGATGAGTAAATGTATGCTCACATTTAGTCTAGAAGTACAATAATCATCATGTTTACACAGCACACACAACGCCTCTGCACCTTAATCACGATTTCAACATGGGGAAAAGAGGCATCAGTCAATAAATGGGAAAATCGAGTAACTTGAGTTACTTAATTGAAAAAGTAACTCCAATATTCTGTTGTAAATTTAAAGGGGTCATGAATCGAGAAATCAACTTTTCCTTGAGCTTTTGATATATAAGAGGTTGTCGTACTATAAGAATATCCTGCAAGTTTCAGAACTGAAAACTTCTTTGTTAGTCCAATAAAAACTTTTATTGACACCAGGCCCAGTGAACGACTCATCCTGGAATGTGCCTATTTATGAAGTGCCACCTCTGCAGAAGAAATCAACGCCTATTTCATCATTGCAACGTTAGCCCCACCCACGGGCGTATTAGTGAGTGACGAGGAGAGAAGAGCGATACAGGACTAAAAATAACATTACCTTTCAAAGGATCCTAATGCTAGGAATATGGTTATTTATTTTCAACAATGTGAACTTCTGAGTTAAGCTTTATTAATTTGTATTCGGTATTTCAGTGTGGATTCTTTGGTAAATCAATCGCATTTCAGCGCAGGCTTTGCAAACAGACTTTTATGATATGGACTCGACAGTAATGCAACAACATGTAAGTAACTGTGTTAATTCTAATGCTTGATCTGATATGTGATGATTCATGTACAGTCAGATGTTCTTTGTCTATGTGTCAGTAAATCAAACCAGTGACTAAACGGTCAATTTCACATTGTTTCTCTTAGTAGGAAGACAATAAGTTATTTAAATGGTGATTAAATTATATATAGAAAATCAAAGAACGCTCCCTTTACAATCGCTGGAGCTGTCAATCAAACAGCGCAAGTTTATCAGTGACTGAGTTCTGGACTCGCCCAAAAACTCCTGTTTTATTCAACGAATCTCTTAGTTACATAGAGTTTGCATTGTTATGATGAAAGCATTCGTTAGTGTGCAGAAATTGAGTTGCAATGACGAGATCGCTGCTTTCATGCACTCAACAACATCTGTGATCGGCTACGATGTTCATCACTGCAAACTTTCATGCCACGATCTAAATATAATGCCATAAATCTAAATGTAATGCTATAATCAACACTTTTCATGATTAGTTAACACTGAGAGCTGTAATAGTAAAAATGTGCTAAAAGTTGGCTGTTTATGTCAAGTACATGATTGTTTATACCACATTTGTCTGCAAATAAGATAATCAATAAAGTACAAATCATAAAAAAAAAAAAAAAAAAAAAAAGTGCTAAAAGTTTCAAGAGTGATACTAAAGATTTTAGCCAATCACAGCAGTGGGCGTTTACACTGAAGTCTCACAGCAGACACGCCCCTTGAAACAAAGCATTCAAATCAGAGGGCTAAAATCAGGGTAGGAGAAATGCCTTTTTTTTTCTAAATTATGACCATTTTTGATGTAAAAAGCATACTAATATTATAAGAAACATTATAAAACAATAAAACAACAGTTCATGACCCCTTTAAAAGTAATGCATTAATTTAATAAATACTTGGAAAAAAGTAATCTGATTACATAACTCAAGTTACTTGTAATGCATTACATTTGATACATACAGATAAAGCGCAAATCCATCCAGCTCTCCTGCGCTATGTTTTTTGCTCAATTCCACCCGAAGTTCTCGCAGGGCTTCGTTTCGGACCTGACCCTTTTCCAATGGACCTGCAACCAAATACATGCTTATGATAGGAGCAGTGGAGACCATCTGTGCTGGAGGCGCTGTTTAAAATGTTTCTCTTACCAAGGCTGTCAACTGTCTCGTCATCTTTCTTCTTTTCCCCTGACTGGGAGAATGAAAAAGAATATAGGTTCTTCCACATTAAATCTCCAAAGAGAAGGGATAGAAAACATTTACAAAACAATAGTGAAACATCTTACCAGGTAGCGTGAATACATATACAGGAAATATGCTTTCTGACTCCGGCAGCCGCGGAGAAAATATGCAGCTCGATCATATTCCTTCAGGTCAAAATATGATTTTGCCAGACAAAGAGCATCCAAATCTTGGGCGTCCTCCTGGAAGAATGGGCAAGACAGTCAATGTTTACACCTGCATGTCTTCAGGCAAAACAGATTATCGTCTACACCGGTTATTAACATGTGTCTCAATACACATTTAACAATTTCCTCATGCTCTGAAAATACTGTATAGCCAGTTCTCAACTGTTTTATACCAGAAACGACAGAAATTCTAACTAGCACAGACATGACAAACATAATTACACCATGCAAAGAGTCTCCAGACTGACCTCAGTTAGCTCCGGTGGTGGAGGGATCTCATTCAGAGGAAGGGGATCCAAAGAAAATGCCAGTTCAGATGCCCTTGAACACAAATGACAGGTATATTGTTAACTTTTTAAACACTGCAGAGCAATACATAAAAACTAAATATACATATATGCAAGGGACTTTATTTATAAACACAGAAAGTACTAAAAAAAAAAAAACAAGACATAATAAAAACACACACTATAAATATATATGTGGAAACTATTTAACATATAGGATACATTAGGTAAACATTTAGCAATATATACTATAAATTTTAGACAATAAATTAATATATTATTAAATAACACAAAATATCAAACAGCACAATACAATATAAAACAACATACAGCACAGTTTTGAACGGTGAAGAACAGATGATCAGTAAATTTTGTTATTATCTTCTCGTCCTGTACCATTGTAATACTATAGTATTTATTTACTATGGTGCTGAATGACTGTCATATTTAGTCTTTACATGGTACACCAAGGTCTTTCGAAGAATATAGTTGTATTACTGTTGAAGGTACCACTATGTTACAACGGTACGTCAAACAACATGGTATTACCATCGTAGGTGTTAGTGTATGAAAGGCTAACATGTTATAGACGCGCCTAAATCATGTGCAGAAACGCTGTCTATGTAGGTTTTAAGATACAGCCATAATTTCTGTTTATTCCATTGTGTTAGCTGGCATGCTAACTAACTGTCACCTATTAAGACAGTGCAATTAAATAACTGGCAGTATTCTTGATGTGTTGAATTATAAATATAACTGCTTTTACCATTTCACGCTGTGGACGAGTCCTCTTTCCTTACACTGCGCTATAATAGAAATAAGTTGCTTTTTAATTTGAACCAAGTCACCAAACTCACTGCTGCGGGTAGCCGCCATTTTTCATAAATACGTCATGCCGACGCACCCACAGCGCAAGAGCTGATTGGTCACTGATGGATCAAAGAAAACCTTTTTCGTACTTTGAGTTTAAAATCTAAAAGAAATGTTATCTTGTTGACTGGCTTGTAATGAAGCATCTGTGAGGCGTTATTTAGGCCTCTTATGCCTTTTTATTCGGATTATGCAAGCCATATAAGAATCGGTAAGATGAAAAATAATGATTTAATTTATTTAAAATGACTTATTGCATTATATTTAAAATAAGTGATGAAGTACTTAATATGAAAAGTTTCTTTAGTGAATATTTATCAGGGTAGGTTGATTTAAATCATATTTAAATAACATAAAATCTGAATTATAAATATATATTTAATAATGCAACAGCACGTAGGCCACAGTTTTATTGTAAAATACCCATAAACATATACAGTATCTCACAGAAGTGAGTACACCCCTCACATTTTTGTAAATATTTTATTATAACTTTTCATGTGACAACGCTGAAGAAATGACACTTTGCTACAATGTAAAGTAGTGAGTGTACAGCTTGTATAACAGTGTTAATTTGCTGTCCCCTCAAAATAACTCAACACACAGCCATTAATGTCTAAACCGCTGGCCACAAAAGTGAGTACACCCCTAAGTAAAAATGTCCAAATTAGGCAGAATTAGCCATTTTCTCTCCCTGGTGTCATGTGATTCGTTAGTGTTACAAGGTCTCAGGTGTGAATGGGGAGCAGGTGTGTTAAATTTGGTGTTATCGCTCTCACTCTCTCATACTGGTCACTGGAAGTTCAACATGGCACCTCATGGCAAAGAACTCTCTGAGGATCTGAAAAAAAAGAATTGTTGCTCTACATAAAGATGGCGTAGGCTATAAGAAGATTGCCAAGACCCTGAAACTGAGCTGCAGCACGGTGGCCAAGACCATACAGCAGTTTAACAGGACAGGTTCCACTCAGAACAGGCCTCTCCATGGTCGACCAAAGAAGTTGAGCGCACGCGCTCAGCGTCATATCCAGAGGTTGTGTTTGGGAAACAGGCGTATGAGTGCTGCCAGCACACTGCATCAAATTGGTCTGCATGGCTGTCGTCCCAGAAGGAAGCCTCTTCTAAAGATGATGCACAAGAAAGCCCGCAAACAGTTTGCTGAAGACAAGCAGACTAAGGACATGGATTACTGGAACCATCTCCTGTGGTCTGATGAGACCAAGATAAACTTATTTGGTTCAGATGGTGTCAAGCGTGTGTGGCGGCAACCAGGTGAGGACTACAAAGACAATTGTGTCTTGCCTACAGTCAAGCATGGTGGTGGGAGTGTCATGGTCTGGGGCTGCATGAGTGCTGCCGGCACTGGGGAGCTACAGTTCATTGAGGGAACCATGAATGCCAACATGTACTGTGACATACTGAAGCAGAGCATGATCCCCCCCTTTCAGAGACTGGGCCGCAGGGCAGTATTCCAACATGATAACGACCCCAAACACACCTCCAAGACAACCACTGCCTTGCTAAAGAAACTGAGGGTACCTAAACCCTATTGAGCATCTGTGGGGCATCCTCAAACGGAAGGTGGAGGAGCGCAAGGTCTCTAACATCCACCAGCTCTGTGATGTCGTCATGGAGGAGTGGAAGAGGACTCCAGTGGCAACCTGTGAAGCTCTGGTAAACTCCATGCCCAAGAGGGTTAAGGCAGTGCTGGAAAATAATGGTGGCCACACAAAATATTGACACTTTGGGCCCAATTTGGACATTTTCACTTAGGGGTGTACTCACTTTTGTGGCCAGCGGTTTAGACATTAATGGCTGTGTGTTGAGTTATTTTGAGGGGACAGCAAATTTACACTGTTATACAAGCTATACACTCACTACTTTACATTGTAGCAAAGTGTCATTTCTTCAGTGTTGTCACATGAAAAGATATAAAATATTTACAAAAATGTGAGGGGTGTACTCACTTCTGTGAGATACTGTATGTATGTTTGTCACATTCACAGCCATTGATGTTGATGTGTGAACAAAACATATTTAAGCACATGAATTTCCATAAACATATTTAAACACATAAATTTCCATAAACAGGTGGTTTATGAAAATTCAGATGTTTTATCCAAAGTAGCCTCTTAGAGCGCTTTAATTTACCAAAATGACTGTAGACAACTCTTCCTTACTCTGCCTTTAAAGTTCCGTCTGTTGTTCATTATGATTATGGAGCCCCTTGTTTGCCCCTTTCCAGGAACTGGAACATAATCACGCACAGCTGAGGTTCTGTGAGGTTCTGAGTCAGGTTCTGTGGTTGCAGTGAGATAAAAATGTGTACCTAAATTTCACTGTCATAGTGTCATTATAACCCTTGGATCTATATTGGTTTGTAAATACTGACAGTGTGTAAATAATAGGGCTTCTACATACAGGACACATCCCTGAACTTCAATATTTAAAGTCAACTTTATAACAAAAAAAAAAAAAGCAGCAACAACAACAACAACCTGTTAGTCATCAGGCAGCATCCTCCTCCATAGCTTGAATCAGATGTGTTGGAGCTTAGTTACTTAATAAGGGCTGAACTGAATGCAACCAATGTGTCATCGCTGGAGGAGGATTTGAAAGGTTTTGTGGATGAAAAAAATTACTTCATCTAGAAAATTATTACAACACATGTGGTTTACCAGATTGTGAAAGAATAATTATAGGACAAATGCATGACTTTGCAGCAGACAGATGATCTTAAAGGGATAGTTCACCAAAAAATGAAAAATCTGTCATCATTTACTCACCCTCATGTTGCTCCAAACCTGTATGAATTTCTTTCTTCTGCTGAACACAAAAGAAGATATTTGAAAAATGTCGTAATCAAATAGTTGATGGACCCCATTGACTTCTGTAGTATTTTTTTCCATACTATGGAAATCAATGGGGTCCATCAACCCAAATTCTAACAGGTTTGGAACAACATGAGGGTTAGTAAATTATGACAATTTTCATTTTTGGGTGAACTATTCCTTTAAGTGGGCAAAACAGAAATCTGGTGGGCAACTTGTGTGTCTGTGTGTGTGTTTGTACTTGCCAGCTGGTGAGGACATTTTACTGGTCCTCACTAGTTAAAAAAGTCTTGTAAATCGGCCAAAACATGTTTTTTATTTAAATCTATGTTTTGTACAGGTTTCTGTGATGGGTAGGTTTAGGTTAGGGTTAGGTGGTAGAAAGTATCATTAACCTGAATATAAAATATAATAAAATCAATGGAAGTCTAAGAAATGTCCTCACTAAAACTTTAACACAAACTTGTGTGTTTATATATGTGATAGATTATAAAATAATATTTTAAATGGATCAGTCAGTTTAATGTTGAAAAAACTGTGTGATCTGTGTGAATGATTAGCATATCTGATCATAAAGATAGCTAAGAGCAAATGTATAGGCTACTACAGAGCAAAAAAAAAAAAAGTGTTAAACATCAGGATGTTGAACAAGACGCATCATAACACATTTAGCCTAGCCTACTAAACAAATGCGTCTTTTTCTTTTGTTCGCAGGCTCGTGGAACACCCGCTATGTTTGTGAGTTTTTGTGGTTAACTCCACCCCTTCACCCTTGCCTCTTTTAGTCAATAGTTAGTCACTACTAGACGCTGTTCGGACGCACAGGTAAACAATGCAAATTTGTGTTTTTTGGTTTTATGAGGATCAGTGCTTTCATGTAAAACGTCAGACAATCGCGTTTTGGAAGCGTTCTTATCTTGTTGCGTCACTCCTTTGCCTCATTCAGTTTAACGCTGTGTTTCTTTCTCAGGTGTGTGGCTGATGATGGATTTAAAGGATAAAGTTGCTGTAGTGACGGGAGCAGCTCAGGGTTTGGGCAGAAGCTTTGTCGAAATACTTCTGAAAAATGGGTCAAAGGTAATATAAAATAAATTTTTAAAAATTATTAAAAACGTTTTTTTGTTTGTATTTGTACAAACGCCAAGTACCCCAAATCAACCATCTTATAAATCAATTCAGTGCTGTGAAGACTCGAAGGCTTTTAAGGTTTTTTTAAAGTCAGGGCTTCCTCGAGCCGCTGTGAGTCACACGTAAAAGCGTTCCAGATACAAATGCGCGTCACAGAATGACAAATAGCTATACGAGTTTATTAGGTAGAAAAAAAATCGTAAAGTCTAATGAAATTATATTAAAAACATACGCTGGACCTTAGAAAAGCAAAAAGTTCTGTTTTAAATCGCAGAAAAAAAGGCCAACACCAGTCTCGTTTTGGATAGCAGGCTGCAGGGAAAGTTAAAGTGATGCAGATAAGATAAATTATTTTAAAAATTATTATTATTATTATTATGCAGTCGGTGTCCTTTCGTAACGTTTGATCTTTTAAAAATCTCGTTGCTTTGTACATTTAAAAAACATTAATGATTAAACAGGGAAAAATCATTTCTGGAAAAAAAAAAAAAAAAAAAACGTTGAACCTGACATTGCAAACACACACGTTACATAAGCAAGTATTGCGCAAGTATGATCATTGGCTGCGATAAGATTGGCCTCAGATGGGGTCAGTTAGAAAGCGTTATGGTGACCTGTGATAGTATAGCCTACCAAATTCAGTGACCTATCGAATTCTGTGACCGTAGTAGGCGCTGTTGTCACCCTAATCCCAACAGAACCGAACTGTTAATTCCCTGTCATCAAATTTGATTATGTGGTACGTACGCCTGAACAGTAAGGGTTGACTTTTACAGTTCATAGGCCACGTACACACTGTAAGTTTCAGGAGTGACAACCGCATTTAAATGCGGGAGTGAATCCCCTAAATTATCGTTAAATGTGTGTACGGAACACAACTCACTCTCGAAAATGCGATGATTGACAGCTTGGAAACCATAGCGACGTTCTGGCGTCTCTAGTGTTTGGTATCCGTTATGGTGACCAAAGTAATATTAAAGTGACAAAACACTCGTTATTTTCAGCAATTTAAACACACTAACACAGTCGACGGAGGCGTTGTGTTTTGTTTATGCTTGTATATCCAGTTTCACACAGCGTGCGCTCTTTGTGTGTTGCCATGGTCACTCACTATAAGCGTTTTTGGACTTGTTGTTTAAGCTCGTCTCATAAAGCGAACAGGTTTATGGAGTTATTAAAGTGAGCAAACATGAATCGCGATTTTCAGCATAAAGCATTTGGATAGGCTTGTGCTTTCCCTGTGATTCGCCGCGCATACGCAAGAGACACACGTTACACCGGTGCGCGTAAACGTCATTAACAACTAGTTGTTCAGTTCGGTTCCGTACACACTGCATAGAATTACTGTAAATGCGGTTGTCACTACCTGTGTTTTTCGGGAGTTAATACGGTTGTAGAATGCGGTTGTCACTCCCGTATTTTACTGAACTGTGTGTGTAGGCTACAGAACGCGATTAAGCACTAAATGGTGAACTGACAACCGAATTTAGCTGCAGTGTGTACGTGGCCTTAGATATTACTAAGTCCTGACAGTTAGAATGAGAATTCATGCTGTTATTCCTTCAAAATGTTCTGTTTTCAAAAGTAAGGTTGACCCATATACTGGGGACACAATTGAAATCTTTTTAATACATTATTCTATCACTTAAAATCTAAAAAATATACATTGTAAGAAAAAATTACAAAACATTACCTTGTATTTTCAAGTCCCTCTGTAGTATTTTATCCCTTAAAACTCATCTTTGATCACCAAAAAGACATTTTCTTTTTCTTTATGCCTTAAAATAGTTTGAATGTAACTCTACACCCTTGCTTTATTTAATATACGCGGATATTTTAATATGCTAATTAGCCCCGCCTCCACTCACTCGCACGAGCTCAAGAGATCCACTCCGTCAACTTACTGAGGTAAACTCTGCACAATGGTATCGCTTTTTACAACGTCGGACACATAATGGTAATTAATATGATTAGCCTTTTGCTTGACTGTTATCAAACAGCCAATAATGTGTTGCTAATGTTACACAAACCATGTTCCCGTTCGCGAGTCAGACAGCTGTTTTCTTAGAATCAATATCCACAGAAATGCTTTGAACACCTTAACGTCAGTGGAGAAAGGCATATAGTTCATTATAACATTGTAATATACATCATACACCCACTATATTGCTAAATCTACCCGATTTTTCATATCAACAGAAAAATATACCGGGGTAACCTATCTTCTCTTGAGACTCCCCTGCTTCAGAGCAGTCATAGTTAATGATATGCTAAAGCCCGTCGACACGTTGATGTGATTGGTTACAAGGTAGTTTGTGACGTCACAAACACCAGCGACTTCAAATGTCTTTTTTTCACTGCAGTTTTAAAGAGAAAATACTCAGCAATGATGTTGACTGATGAATTTGCACTTGGTTTGTCTTAAAGCACCACATAGACATATAAACAACATTAAAAACTTGATTTTCACCACAGAGGGACTTTAAAATCAAATCAATCATGAATATATAATATATTATGGCCAACAAGTTATCCTCTTTGAGAAAAAAAAGATGAAATTAAAATTGAATGAGGGATACTAAAGTTTACTATAGGTTACTATTCTGTATTGTAAAGTACTGTACTATAATAGCTTACACTGATTTGATTACAGGTGGCTTTAATTGATGTGAATAAATCAGTGGGAAATGAATTGAAGACCACACTTGATGAGGAGTACGGACGTGACAGAGCTGAATTTTATGCTGCCGATGTCTCATCAGAGGAAGATTTTAAAGGTCTTTTAACACTTAATATATGTTTTATTATCTGGAAATTATTACATGACTGATATGGCTTACCAGAATCAGTTACAGGACAAACAACTTCACAGCACATATTAACACAGTGAAAGAGATTGTGGTTATGCTTCACATTTTCTTTTACAGGAGTTTTTGAAAAAATTGTAGAAAAGTTTGGCCACATAGACATTATGTGCAACAATGCAGGGATCATCAATGAAAAGGACTGGGAGAAGACCATTGCAATAAACCTGGTAGGAGTCTCTGTCTGTCTGTCTATCTATCTATCTATCTATAAAAATAAACTTAATTTTGATGTGGCTGATTTGGAAAAACAAACAAGCTGTCTTTAAAAGGTTTATATTCTTGCAAGAAGGTCAAATCAAACATTTAGAGATGCTCTGCAGTGTGAAGACACAAAAAGACAATAGGGGCTGGCTGCACACTTAAGGGGTGAGTGGAGCTCCACTCAAGGGCAGAAATACATAGGTTACGCCTAGTCGTCATGCAACATCAGTGAGTGACGCTGGTGAGATAAAATTATTCAAGTGGAGGTGACGTATTTCCTGTTTGAGAGTGGAGCTCCAATCGCCCATGGTCTGCAGCCAGACCCACCTCCAAAAAGAGGAAGTCACAGTCATACTTACAGGCCACCCAGTCCTCCACAGTGGAAGGGTGGGGGCTTCTTGTTAATCAAACAAAGCAACTCCTTACATGGTATTAGGTTAAACTGCAAGTGTTGCTTACACATAGAAAAAAGCTGCGTATAGGTTTCACAAGGTTGAGCCTCAAAAAACACATTCACAAGATAACCAGAGTCGTCAAACCTGTCTGGTTTCAGTTCCTGTATATTAAACAAAACATCTATCTATCTATCTATCTATCTATCTATCTGTCTGTCTGTCTGTCTATCAGTCTGTCGTTCAATCTATCTTTTCTTCAGCTGAATGTTTTGTTGGTCGTTTCAGGGTGGAGTGGTCAGGGGAACATATCTTGCTCTAGAACATATGAAGAAGGAAAATGGTGGTAATGGAGGAGTCATTGTCAACATTGCATCTATGGCAGGTTTGATACCGTCTCTATAAATATATAAACAGAAGTAAAATTGAAAAGACATGATAAAAATGTTGTAATTAATTGATTCATAGACCTACAAACAATTTCTGTGAAGTAAAATGGATAGTTCATCTAATTCCTGAATTCTGTCATCATTTACTCATTTGAACAAGCGACACCTTGATGTTCATTCACAATGGCGTTCAAAAAGTTGCTTTCGAAAACCTTCACCCTCTCTGTTCCTCTTTGGTGGAATGAGCTGCCAAACTCGCGTCTTTCAAGAAGCAGCTAAAGACACACCTCTTCCGCAAGCACTTAACCACCTTACACCATTAAAAGCACTTAAACGCACACACACACCATTGTTTATTACGTATATTGTTGGCTCTTTGACAAATTACTTTTGTTTCTCTTTTGTATGTCGCTTTGGATAAAAGCATCTGCTAAATGCTTAAATGTAAATTTACGTCATGTTATATCAACCTGAATGACTTTCTTTCTTCTGTGGAACACAAATTAAGATATTTTGAAGAATGTTTCCACCGGTCAGTGCCGATAGCCTTGTGGGCAGCGCGCTGACATATAGCACCACTACGCTTCAGGCGACCCCAGTTCGAGTCCCAGCTCGTGGACCTTTCCCGATCCCGTCCCCATCTCTCTCTCTCTCACTTTGCTTCCTGTCTGCTTACTGTCCTACCATAATAAAGGCAAAAACAAATAAATCTTTAAAATATAAAAAAAGAATGTTTCCACTGTCTTTGTCCATACAATGAAAGTCAGTGGGGTTCAGTGTTGTTTTAGACCCCAATGGACCTTTTTTTAAAATATCTTCTTTTCAGTTCCACCGAAGAAAGATTTAGAACAACATGAGATAAATGATGACAGAATTTTCATTTTTGAGTGAACTACCCCTTTAGGTGATGATACATGGGGCAACTTTTTGAGCAATTTTGCCGGCAGTGTTGGCAAGTGAGGTTGCTTGGGCACTTTCCCATTGAGAATGGGCAATAAATTGGATCTATCTGGATACTTTAGATTGAAATTTGTTGCCCATTCTCAGTGGGAAAGTGCCCAAGCAACAACGCTTGTCTTTTAAGGACATGCCTTGACTGAATCTTTGCATATTGGCTGCAGGTCTGGGGCCTTTGCCAATGGCGCCCATCTACACAGCAACTAAACATGGCGTGGTGGGATTTAGCCGTGCCATGGCAGTATGTATTTTGTCTTCAGTTTGGGTGGCAAAAAAATAATGCATAAAGCATTAAAATCTTTTTGTGGAAAAGAATGTCTTTGACACTTTTCTTTAATTGCATTTGTCAAACAGGCCGTTTCCAAGTTGGTTGACTATGGGGTGAGAATCAACATCCTCTGTCCGTGGTTTGTGAAGACCAGTCTTCTGTCCTTCTTGAGTTCAGAAGAGCATACTGGAAATTTTTTTCCATTGAAGAGTTTTACGGAGATGATGTTGGAGAACCGCGGCTGTCTGGAGTGAGTTAACACATTTATCCTTCCTCCCAGGAGAGAGATACATAACAGACAGAGCAAGACTATGAATTTAAAGGGTTAGTTCACCCAAAAATGAAAATTCAGTCATTAATTATTCACTCTCATGTCGTTCCACACCCGTAAGACCTTTGTTCATCTTCAGAACACAAATTAAGATATTTTTGATGAAATCCAAGAGCTTTCTGATCCCCCATAGACAGCAACGCAATTACCACTTTCAAGGCCCAGAAAGGTAGTAAAGACATCATTAGTTCATGTGACCACAGTTGTTCAACCTTAAAGGATTAGTTCACTTTTATATAAAATTTCCTGATAATTTACTCACCCCCATGTCATCCAAGATGTTCATGTCTTTCTTTCTTCAGTCAAAAAGAAATTAAGGTTTTTGATGAAAACATTCCAGGATTATTCTCCTTATAATGGACTTCAATGGCCTCCAAATAGTTGAAGGTCAAAATTAGTTTCAGTGCAGCTTCAAAGGGCTTTAAACGATACCAGACGAGGAATAAGGGTCTTATCTAGCAAAACGGTCGGTCATTTTTGAAAAAAAATGTAAATGTATATGCTTTATATAAACAAATGATCGCCTTCCAAGTGCTTCCGCCAAAACCGTACTTTCGTATTCTTCAAAAAGTTTACGCTGTATGTCCTACGCCTTCCCTATTCTACTTATGGAAAAAATGTAACTGGCGCTGCGTTCGTTCCTTAAGTTCAATAGGGAAGGCGTAGGACATACAGCGTAAGCTTTTTGAAGAATACGTAAGTACGGTTTTGGCGGAAGCACTTGTGTTACAAAGATGAACGAAGGTCTTGCGGGTTTGAAACGACATGAGGGCGAGTAATGACAGGTGAACTTTTTAGGTGAACTAACCCTTTACAATCAAAATTTAGAAACATTTATATACAGGTGCTGGTCATATAATTAGAATATCGTGAAAAAGTTCATTTTTTTATTGTAAATTATTTAAAAAAATGAAACTTTCATATATTCTAGATTCCCTACATGTAAAGTAAAACATTTCAAAAGTTTTTTTTTTTTAATTTGTTGATTAGAGCGTACAGCTAATGAAAGTCCAAAATCCAGTATCTCAAAATATTAGAATATTTACATTTGAGTTTCATTATATGACCATCCCTACAGTATAAATTCCGGGTATCTTTTGTTCTTTGAAACCACACTAATGGGGAAGACTGCTGACTTGGCAATGGTCCAGGAGACAATCATTGACACCCTCCACAAAGAGAGTAAGTCACAGAAGGTCATTATTGAATGGGGTGGCTGTTTACAGAGTGATGTATCAAAGCATATTAAATGCAAAGTTGACTGGAAGGAAGAAATTGGGTAGGCAAAGGTGCACAAGCAACAGGGATGACCGCAAGCTTGAGAATACTGTCAAGTAAAGCCAATTCAAACACTTGGGAGAGCTTCACATTGAGTAGAATGAAGCCGGAGTCAGCGCATCAAGAGTCACCACACTCAGACATCTTCAGGAAAAGGACTACCAAGCCACTTCTGAACCAGAGACAACGTCAGAAGCATCTTACCTGGGCTAAGGAGAAAAAGAACTGGACAGTGAACAGTGGTCGAAAGTCCTCTTTTCAGATAAAAGTAAATTTTGCATTTCATGTTGAAATCATGGTCCCAGAGTCTGAAGGAAGACTGGAGAGGCACAGAATCCAAGCTGCTTGAAGTCTAGTGTGAAGTTTCTGAAGTCAATAATGATTTGGGGGGGGCGTGACGTCTGCTGGTGTTGGTCCATTGTGTTTTATCAAGTGCAAAGTCAATGCAGCCATCTTCCAGGAGATTTTGGAGCACTTTATGCTTCTATCTGCTGACAAGCTTTATGGAGATGCTGATTTCCTTTTCCAGCAGGACTTTAGCACCTGCCCACAGTGCAAAAACCACTTCCAAGTGGTTTGCTGACCATGATATTACTGTGCTTTATTGGCCAGCCAATATGCCTGACCTGAATCTATGGGATATTTTCAAGAGAAAGATAAGAAACAGTCGATCCAACAATATACAGATGATCTGAAGGCTCAATAGTGCCTCAGCAGTGCCACAGGCTGATCACTTCCATTCCACACTTCACTGATGCAGTAATTTGTGCTAGGAGCAAGTCATTTGCTGTAATATGTCCTGCCGATCAAGTATTGAGTGCACAAAAGAACATACTTTAAAGAACTTTAACTTTTCTGTTTTGCAAATCCATTTTTTGATTGATCTTAGGAAATATTCTAATATTTTGAAATACTGGATTTTGGACTTTCATGAGCTGTACGCTCTAATCATCAAAATAAAAAAAAAAACTTTTGAAATGTTTTACTTTACATGTAGGGAATCTAGAATATATGAAAGTTTCATTTTTAAAAATAATTTATAATAAAAAAATTAACTTTTTGATGATATTCTAATTATATGACCAGCACCTGTACATGACAGGTTTTGTGTAGTCATGTGATTGTAATTTCATTACAGGGTTGATGCTGTTGCCAAGGCCTTTCTTGTTCTTGTGAAAGATGAGAGCAAGAATGGAGAAGTTCTGATGATTGATCCTGAGGGTGCCGCTTTTGTCTCCTTTCCTCAACGGAGCAAAGACTTTCCATCTACTCCAGTCAGTCTATAGTAGCCAATCAGCTTCTTCCTCTGACACTGGCGTACCTGTCTGAGCCCCTGCTTAAATGGATAGGTTTTAATTTGGGATTAAAGCTTTTGCCAGAGCTGAGAACTTCTACTAAGAATGGCCTTATAAAAATATCATTTTGACTAAATCAGCCAGTATAAAGATTAGCTAAAAACTATAAGATCTGATTTATTCTTTGGTGCTTTTTTTTTTTTTGATTGTTACAACCATGAATTTCAGCATTTCCTTTGGTATACATTTGCTTTTATAGAAGCATATACTTGAACTGATGATAGATATATATATAAAACACATTTTTGTTAATTTACCTCAATCACAAAATACTTTTTAAATATGTAGTTCTCTTTTAAAATGTAGGTATTTTCAGTAAATAAGCTACTTTGTGTAATATAATGGTTGTGTTGAAAGTTAGAATTTCACCCGAGGAAAACCAATCTCTTAGAAAAATGAATAACATGCATCCTTAACTTGGACATATTGGATTTTTAGCACAAAAGGTGCTGAACAAGTTAAATACTTAAGTTTGATAATTAAATTAGCAGTTTATAAAAACAAGCAGCAGTAAATAAAAAAAATGAAATAATAAATACTGTAGTAAACTTGTCTTTTGTTACATTGTTTGGCCAATAAATGTTTTTGTGTTGAAATTTATTAAGGAGAAGTAACACGAACAAGAACATGACAGCACTGCAAATATTTAGAAATTATGGTAGGCTAAAAAAAACAAAAAAAACCCCTAATATTATACAAAAATGTATGTGGAACGGATTCAGATGTTAATCTGAAAATATACATTAATTATACAACAAATGGCAACAATACTGCAAAAGTTATTGCAATAAAGTATATTCAGTCGCTTCCACTGTCACTGTCATCGTCGCCATCTTCCTCCTCCTTTTCTTCTTCATTACCGTTTTCCTCAGTTGTGTCTAAGAGGCCGGCAAAGAAATTCTGTCCTGTATCAAAAGCCTTATTACTCAGAGCTTTGAGACGACTGTCTGTTTTCTTTCTACGTCGATAATCGGTGACTATCATATCAGGTATGCTGGAGATGTCCCAGAATTTGATGAGCTCGTCATGAGCGCAGCTCGCCAGGAAACGTGCGTCTCTAGATCGAGCAATCTCCTCTATGGCTTCGCCGACATGCTGTCCGATACTGCCGACCACACGGTTGGGCAAGATACTGATGGCTCTGCAAAATAAAGTATTTAATCATTAGTTTTACTCATTTCACTGGATGTGTCACCCTGAGCTGTCTTTCTTAAAGACCCCCTGTGGTGAAAATTAGGTTTTTAATGTTGTTTATATGTCTATGTGGTGTTTTTAATATGCTTTTAGACAAACCATGTGCAAATTCATCACTCAACACCAATGCTAAATATTTTCTCCTTAAAACTGCAGTGTATCAAGGACAGACTCAAAAACATGGTTTGAAACTGCTTCTCTTTCCTACCGTAACATTATTAGCTGTTTGATAACGTAGTCAAGCCAAAGGCTAATCATATCAATGACTGTTATATGTCTGACGTTGTATGAGCAATACATAAAACACATTACCATTCTGATACATCAACTTGTAGACGAGCCTGTATAATTCACTCTTCCTCTTGTTCTTCTGGTTTAAACATATATGGACGAATTAAACCAATATTTCCACTTGCCATGGTGTAGCATTTACTACAGTAAAGTTGACCGAGTTGATCAGGTAGTCTAAGCTTGTGTGATTGAGTGGAGGCAGAGAGTAATCAGACTAATTTGCATATTCATGAGTCTGCGTACAGTTACATTCAAGCTATTTTAAGGCATGAAGAAATTTTCACAGGAAAAAACATTTAAATGTGTAATTTTGATGATCAAAGATGAGTTTTAAGGCATAAAATTATTGACTGCAGGGGGACTTTAAGGCTTGTTCACACCTAAGGACGATAACTATAATAAGAAGTATATTAGCGTCTATGGTAGGAAGGATTTTTGATTGACAGTATATTTGGTTCATCAACTGGGAAAAAAAAAGAAAAAAAAAAAAAAGTCATTTTTCACATGGCCTCTGCTATTCTCTTAGAGTTGAGGCCTGTTCACACCAAGAACAATACATGTAATGATATTAGTAACAAAATATCTGTTCCAAAAGTGCCTCACCTGATCACCCCGTCAGTAGAAGCAGCACACAGTACGCTGTCTGTAATGGGGACGATACAGTCCAAAGACTCGGCCTGAACTGCAAAACGGTCACTAGTGGCACCAAAACCATTCCAGTTAAAAATGTATACTGTGCCCTCACTGGATCCACAAACAACTTTACGGCCTCTCTGTGGCAAAAAAAAAGAAGAGGTTTTGATTAAATGGATTAATAATTAAAACTACATTACCCACCTTATTTTTAACATTAACAGTGGCCACATCCATTTTTACTAGGGCTGGGACAATACTATCGATGCATCGCAATTTGTGGATCATTTCTGATATTTTCCAAATGCATCGCAAATCGATTCTGAGCTTAGTTTTTAACAGCAGATGCCGCTCTAGGCTATTTTTTAACTGCATGCTCAAACCCTCACGAAGAAGACCGCTCGTGCATTCGGCTGAGTCTGACAATGGATTTGCACCTCAAAATGCTTTTATGACGCGAGATTAATGTAAACAGCTCACTGCAAACAACCTTGTAATTCGTTTCAACCTTTTTGTACTTTATGAATGATTATTTTATAGAAGGTTCAAGTGGTGTGTGTAAGGAATTGGAAGGAAACAGAGTACGGCTGTTCCTAAACCATGCAGTGCCATCTGCTGTTAAAAACTAAGCCCAGAATCGATTCGAAAGAGAATCGTGATACATACGGAAAATATCAGAATCATTTCTCGATTCGCGATGCAGATTTTTTGTCCCAGCCCTAATTTTTACCGAGGCTTCCAGCTATTTTAATTGTACAAAAACAGTCTGTTATGCAAACTGGTACAGTGGAATTTGTTTATATTACTTTAATCATTTAGTCATAATCATAAAAAAACTGTTTTGTAGTGCAAATAGCTTTACTATTTACTGCATTTTGTTATTCTTTTAGCTATTTACTAATAACGGCTAATGAATCGAAAGTCTCACACATTCAGAGGAAACAGTTGAAAAGTAAGGTGGATAAAACAGTTACGGTCAGTTAATTCGATTAGACAAGCAGCACTACAAAAGTGCTGATATTTTATGTAGTAGTTTTTATGACTGTTTGTTCCAGGGCTGTAACCACCATAAATATTGAGGGAGACAAGTCCACCCTAATAATTAGAAATGACCAAACCATTCCCCCTCAATATTTGAAATTCTTGCACTGCTCTGCTCTGCTCTGCTGTACACCATTACGCAGCACTCTGTATGTTGTTGAGATGACAAAAAGGTTTAAAAGTTACATTTTTAGTCTGGTCTGCCTCAGCGCTCGTCAGTGTCAAAATGATTGTAATGGCCAATCAAATCAAAGTGGGCGGGGTTTACTGTTCACAGAAGTAGAGCGTGAATTCCAGCGTGAAGGGTCAGTTTAATATTTAAAAAGTGAGGTAAGATGTATATGGCGAAACATTTAATACATCAACTGCTTTACAAAAGACTGACAAACGACCAACAGTAACATGCAGTGATGCAAACTACTTTTTTCTCCAATATGGCCATTTTGAATTGAAAATGTACGTGATTCATGTAATTCCTAACTGAGTGTGACAAGACCATAAACACTTTACGTTTCTGACATATTAGGCATACAAATAAAAGTGCATGTGTGCATATTTTAATGCAAATATTATTTGCAAATATTTCAAAACGATTATTTCTCAACTAGAATTAGACCTAGAATTTCCTTCACTGTTCTATTTCTAAAAATAGGTCCCCCCAATGTTCAAGACATGGTTACGGCCTTGGTTTGTTCAATTCTCTAGTTTGCAACACTGTAAACAAAGTAAAAATAAAGAAAATAGCCGAACACGTCGTGTCTAAAATGTTAATTATTGTTAATTAGCAAAACTGACATTGTTTAGACTCACTTTCATAATAGAAACCGAGGTAAGATCGCCATTTTGGAATTCAGAAAGCAGTTCAAATCTTCGTCTTTTTATATTGAATACACCCATAGTGCCATCACCACTGAAAAAAAAAGAAAAGGAAAAAAAAAAAAAAAAGTTACAGATATACAGCCATGAAAAACACATCAGATTTTATCAAATTTAAACATTAGATGAATAAGTATTTGCACACCTTAAGTAGGAAGAACTTTGCATTACATAAAATATTATGGCAAGTGTTCTTTTGTTTAAAGAGAGCATAAAAGCAAAAAAAAAAAAAAAAAAGTAGTTAGTTAGGTTGGAGATAGGGATGTGCCTAATTCCGAATCTAAAAAGGCACGGAAAATGAATAACACATTCTACGGAGCCCCTAGAGGAATGGGATTTCACTTATCACATGAAGATAGTAAGGAGAGATGACTGACAGGACAATGGCAGAGCGGCATTAATATGGATATTTAAAGTTATAAATATGGATTTTTTCTACAAAAACGCATCGCTTCACTGGAGCTGTATGGATTACTTTTATGATAGATGGATGTGCTTTTTTGGGCTTCAAAATATCGGTTACTATTCACTCCCATTATTGGAAGAGCCAGGATATTTTTTAATATAACCCCGATTGTGTTTGACTGAAAGAAGAAAGTCATATACACCTAGGATGGCTTGAGGGTGAGTAAATTATGGGATGATTTTCATTTTTGGGTGAACTAACCCTTTAGGTTTAGATGACACCTACAGCACAACTGCAAAATTACTACACATACTGTATTTGTCTCTTTACAATGCACTCTGGCACTCTATGATTTCTCCGTATATCTATGAGAATTTTCAAGTACAACTTAACTTACAATGCTTTCAGGAAACAGCCCGTAATTCTAAGATGATTCGTGCAACCGTTTCTACGATCTATTTAGGCGATGCTTTTGAGAAACGCAGGCCTGAACGTTACAGAGAGACTGGGTGCCGCAATAATGTAAAATATGTGAAAAATGTGTTTTTTGAACGTTCAAGCATGAAAACCTATTCTAAAAGACCCCCAAAACAAAATCAATGCATAATAGGTCTCCTTAAGCAGTACCTGGAAGTAAGTAGTGTCCTTTTAGCCTGGTCAATGGTGATATCACTAATATAATCCTCATGGTGCTTTAGATCCATAAATGATGTTCCTTTCCTCATATCCCAAACCTTCAGCGTTCCCTCATCATCTCCTGTTGCAAATATATTCTCATCAACCAGCAGCAGGGCATTGATGGGGACCCTTAAAAATGATCAAAAATATCAATTACTTTTCTGTTCAAAGAACTCTGTACTAACATTTCAGCTTTACTAATACAACCAGATTAACTTTTCAAGAATGGCTTTATAAAAATGAAGAGGAATATTAGATACTTGTGAGCTTTCGGGATGCGTGTCACTAGTTTTCCAGCCTCCACATCCATGATGTGAACAGCCTTGTCTTTAGACACGCTGAACAATTCTGAAGAACAGAGGAGAGAAATTGCTAAATAGATAATTGCTAAATAGAAAGGGGTTAGCAAAACCCAGCAATGACTTAGCATTTTAGCACTTCCGGTTTTGCCGTTGAATGGGCTTTTGGTTAAATGGCTAAAAATAAGGTCTGTGGTTAACACAAGCTCAAGATATTTTCACATTTTATTTTACCACATAAAATACATACCCCCCTCGACCCCACAACCTTCGGGTTACAAGTCAGACTCTCTAACCATTAGGCCACAACTGCCCGTAGTTTATAGTCGCACTCTTGCAAACTCAAACTTTCAGCGAAATTGTTTTTTAAAGAATAATAAGGACCTGTTAGAAGCTTAACTGTGGTGACACTGAAGTCATGTGATCGTAGTGTAGTTCGTTTTTAGCCTACGTTTAGCTTTCTACATCTGGCAATTAAATTTAGGCTTCTTCATAAAAGTTGTGTTCATTTGTGAAGATTATCGTGATGGACAAAATGTCTAAGAATCATAAACTTTTGTTGGTCACAGACCTTATTTTCTGCAATAATTTAAAAGCCAAATGGAAGAACCCTAGTACAAAAAAAAAAAAAAAAACCCATACCAAAATATATTTAAAATACATTTTATACTAAGTATACTTCAAAACCATTAACATATTTATTGACATATTACTTCAGACTTACTGTTATAAAACTATGATTAAACTTTATTTGGAGTTTCTTATTATTATGCCTAAAAAGTGTTTTAATATCACTATTAATAAGGATTGTATGATTTTTGTATAATATCAGTCTTTAAACGCAAGATATTTAAAGTGTACCTAAAGTATACTTGCAATAGTTCCACTTTAGCACAATCAAATATACTTCAGCATATCTTTAGTTGGACCTCAGCACTACTTCTGCACAATTAAAGTGCATTAAATATAAAAAGTTAGTTGTTCCAATTTAGCAGCAGTTTAGTATATCAAAAGTACAACTGCATGGTATATTTATTTAGCACATAAATATGTAAATGTATTTGTAGTATACTTAGCACAAAATAAATGTATTTTAAATGCATTTTAGTATATTTTTTTCACTAGGGAATCCTATTGGTTTTCTGTTGAGGGATCAGGGTGATGCTAACTTCCAGTTTGGCCTATTAAAAAAAAAAAAAAAAAAAACGTCCTCCCTGCAGCACTCTCTTGTCTGTGTTGGGGAAACTCTAATAAACATTGTAATGATTGTAAAAGAAGCAGATGCTCACTCTGTCCATCACTGGAGAAAAGCACTTTCCTGCAGGACTTGAGATGATGTCCTGATGACCACAGCTCTTTGTTTGCTCCTTCAGTGCAGGAGTATGAATACCTGCAAACCAGAGAGAGATGAATTTACAAACCATTAAATTTATACTGAACTGCACCAGTACACGCCTGTCAATTTTCTATTTAGATTTGAGTTACTGTATTTCAACAACATATTAACTAGAATCCTGCTCCTTTTGATCACTGAATGTCCAAATTCCATGACTTTTCCAGGTGTTACCAAAAAGAAATATTAAAGTCACAATGAAATCAAAATTGACAATTCTTATTTTTTATGGTATTTTGCAGTATTTATTATAAATTTTATTTATCCATGCAAGTCTTTTTTTCCCCCCCCATGTGTCCTTGTGGCCATGAATTAAGAATTCGTTCCCACGACTTAATTTATTCCCTTGCTGTAATAAATTGTTATTTAAATAAAACAAGGGGATGAATTATTACAACATGGGCATGATTTAGTAAAACGAGGGAATTAATTATATTGTGAATCGTGCATACAATTTACTTAAAATGAGGAAACAAATTAGTAACATTCATGTTACTACTGTTAATGAGACAATTTATTCAAGAAATTCATTACAAACAGAAAGCAATTTCTACACTGAAATTTCATGTCGGAGAGGGATCTGAGTGGGGATTTTTTTTTTTTTTTTTTTTTTTTTACAGGTAAGCATGAGCGATATATGCAAATGATGCACTAATTAGATATGGAGTGATTTACATACATTTCCAGAACAGAAAACATTGGATGAAGCAAGGTCAAAAATTCTTGTTTAATTTTGTTGACATAGTAGAGTCAACTTTTTTTTTTTTTTTTTTATTATTATTATTATTATTATTATTTTTTTTTTTTTTTTAACAGATGGGATTTTGGAAATCTCTTTTTATCACTCAATAAATCAGAAAATACTGTCAACAACCAGAAAAAAAAAAAAAAAAAAAAAAGCATTTTCACTATGTTTTTAGGAATAAAATGTTATGTAAATCAGGCAAATGATTTATTAACAAACCCCTCTGTAAAAAGTTTCATAATATGGACAGGAATAAAACTGAAAGTCTGGTGTATGTAAGAGCTACTGAAGTGGAAATATCTGGCTCAGTGCAGGAGGAAAAAAAGCATGCCTTTAAAGACATGTATTGTAATTGAAATTACAGATGCAAATAGATAAAATGTAATAAAATAAAGCAATAAGCCCCAAGAAGCTGTGGTTTACAGTGAATTTATAGCAGCTAAGGGGCGTTGTTAGGCACGACATGGAGCGGAGTAAACCGTAAACCACAGCTTCACGAGGCTTATTGCTTTTATAAAATGGTTACCACACAATACAAATATTAAAGCCAAAAAAATATGTATCAATGCAACTTTCATGAAGTAAAATCATTAAAAGGCTTCCTTCCGCTGGAAAAAATAGTCCCTGACCGTGAACAGCAACAGAAGTTACATTATTACGCCATTAGATGGCGGCAAAGATTGTCTTTATGAGTGAGTCGCTCAGTCGCAAAGACTTTTATATTGAAACTTCTTGTGAACACGGAACAATACGCAAATGACAAATGCTTCGACTAGCACTGTCAGTCACGGGAAAAAACCCTTAACTGTTAAAAGGACAAGATATCGCAGCAGACATTCACATTTTTTTTATTATGAACATAGGACTGACCTGAAGGAAAATGTTAAATCTGAGCGCAGGTAATACACTCACTCACTCGATATCTCTCTCACAATACTCTTCTACATAATACAGTAAGCTTCAATTAACAAAATCAATGGAGAACAAACATGTTTACACTGCTAAGAGTGGTTGCCAAGACAGACGCAGCAACATACATTCAGTGACGCAGCAATACTTATGTAATGCGGTCAGTTGTACATTTTCGGGAGTTTTACAACGGCTTCGAACGCGGCTCAACCAATCAGAATCAAGGGCCGGAACTATCGGTTTTATAATTAACACTTAAGATGTGCACTTTGGATATTTTCTTTCCAGTGGTCTGAAAGTAATATGTTAATAAAACAAAATGGGCCAAAAATCTTTTCTTTTTCTTTTTGTTTGTTTTCAATTGAACTTGTTCAGTTATTTATTGCCTTTTGTCTGTATTGTTAGTACATAGAGAAGATTACACTACCACTTTACATTTTACACCAGTTGTATATAGGTATAGGTTTTTGTTTTTTATTTAACTTGGTAATAATTTACCTTTTTATGTTGTCAGTTGCTTAAAGGTTACACTGCCAACTTTACCTCTTTTTATATGTTGTCTCTGTTACTGTGAACTGTACACATTTACCTCCCCATGTTATGATAAAGAAAGACATACAGAATTCAAATACTTTTTGTCATTTATTATGGTAACAGGTGGTATACAACATGAATAACTCTGACTGATCTGACAGTTCTTACATAGTTAACATGTTTTATGTCATGGTTTGTGGTTTCATAACAATGCTGGGGCACATATTAGTCAAGGCACAGCATACAGTCACAATCTTGTCAAGGAATGTCATGTCCTCGCCTTGACACGGGAGTACCATGCTCACTGGTACGGTTCCATTTAGTATGATGTACTTTGTGCGTACACATCCAATCAACTTCTCCACATGGACCCTGAGGTGAGCTATCTGCCGCGTCACTTCTACATCTTTTGCATCTAGCTGGCTATGTCCGCTTGCAGGCGTTTTCACTTCTGCACACATTAGTCCGTCAAATCCACGATCTGCCAACACCAAGTCCCCAGGAAAGAGTTTATTAAGAAGGCCGCTATTTTCAGTCACATGCTCGTCACTGACAGGACCTTCCCACCCATGGGAAATGAAAGCGATAGCTCCTCGTGGTGTAATGCCAATGAGATACTTTAGGGTGTGCTTGTTTGTGTAGTGGGAAGATGTCTGATTTGACGCTCCTCCTATGTTAATTTCAATGCAGTCTACGATAACTGCTACACGACTGCCAAATGCCTCTACAAACTGATGTGGCATGGTGGCTTGCAAGCAATGTCTCTGTGGCCAGTGCACCAAAGGGTTGAGTTGTGTAAACATTGTCTCTATGGTATCTCTGAATGTGGTGGACACAGTATTTCGATCTACGGAGAAGAGGTATGCAATGTGCTGGATTGGCAGGTTCAGCCTCAGGCGCATCAGGGTTAAGAGGAGCATCTGAAAAGGTGAAAGTTTTCGGCCGGTCTGTGGCAGGCAGGGAAGAAGTTGTGTCAGCACACCCATCAGAACAGCAAAGCATGGAAGTCCAGTGTAATACGTGACCTTCACGTCATCATCTTTCAAAAAATCCTCATCCATCTTCTTTTGAGAGAGCTCTTCCTTCAGTCTCCTGTTCTCCTCCAACAAGCGGTTAATTTCGGCATGACTGCAGCTACAAAAACTACATTCCTGCTGTTCTTCAGTGTTGTCTTTTAGGCCAGCTTTATCCATCTGTAAAGCATCATCTGGTGGTTCAGCTTCATCCATCTCTGATTTCAGGTCAGCTAGATCCAGAGGTGCAGGTGCAGCATTGTTCCCTTTTAGGGCTTGCTGTCTCATTGTCCTCCGGTTAAACCGCCCAGGGTCCGTTGGTTTAACTTCTGTGTGCCCGAGATGTAATGATGGCACCCAGTCGGGATCACACTCTAGCATTTCATAGGCTGGTTTGCCTAAAAAGACAAGGCCGAATTTCTTGGATTAGTTATCTAGCTATGCGCCCAGCTACTGGTGCAAAAGCCGCGTTTCCACCGCAGGAACCTTCCTCAAGAACTAGGGACTTTGGGGTGGTACTCAAAACCAGAGTCTAAATGAAGTTCCGGAGAGAAATTTCCCCCTCAGAAAGTCCCTGCTCACGAGGTAGTAATTTTTCGAAGTTCAGAAAATTTCAGGGTTGGGATTTGGGCACTGAACATGCTGATTGGTTGAGTTTATGCAGCATTTTATTTCAACCACCATTTTTAAAAGTATGTTGCAATGCGTGCAGTAAGAGTTGCTTTGGTATTCGAATCAACAAAAAACACGGCCGACGGACCGATGACGAGGTTCAGGCTTTATTAAGCTTATATGCGGAGGACGAAATTCAGCGGGAACTGGAAAGTCACGTGCAGTTCTACGTCACTGGACTAATTTGCCTAATCTTCACAGTACTTTAGACCACCAGACAGCAACAGGTCTAGGGGGAAAAAAGTTCCTGGGACATATTGTTCCGGTTAATTTCAGTGGAAACACGGCTAAAGTTAGCTGTGTAGCAACAACACCACCATAGCTGTGTCCCAATTCAGAGGCTGTGACCTTCAAAGGCCACATACAGCAGCACAGCGAAGGCTGTCCCAATTCAAAGGCTCTTTCAAATGTGGCCTTGAAATGCATCCTTTGTTTCCCAGGCAATGAAGGACACAACAGATGGGCTGCGTCCAAAAACTTAGGCAGCCGACTTGTTGCCTCACTGCCTTATCAGGCAATGACTTTGTGGCAGCGTTTGCACATGAAGGTACCTCACGACACTGATTTCGGACAGACTTCTGGCGCAGCGTAATGGTTTAATGATCTACAGCAAAATAGAGCAATCTTTGGCAATAACTAAGCAAATATTAAAAGTGTTAGTTCACCCAAAAATGAAAATTCTGTCATTAATTACTCACCCTCATGTCGTTCCACACCCGTAAGACCTTCGTTCATCTTCGGAACACAAATTAAGATATTTTTGATGAAATCCGATGGCTCAGTGAGGCCTCCAATGCCAGCAAGTTCATTTACACTTTCATTGCCCAGAAAGGTACTAAACACATAGATGAACCGAAGATGAACGAAGGTCTTAGGGGTGTGGAACAACATAAGGGTGAGTAATAAATGACAGAATTTTCATTTTTGGGTGAACTAACCCTTTAATTACTACAACAGTAAATTTCTCTCTAGAAATGACATTAGAAGCGGAAAACGTTGGTCAAAAATTTACATTTACCCACAAACTGACCACCAACCGCAACTTTCTGACACCATCTTTATTTTTTAGCTCAACTGTCACAGAATGGAACGCAGGATTGTGGGATATCATGAGGCAGCAAAGCATACATCTATGCTGCCTTCAAAAATCGATCACATGAAGGTATCTCAGGAGACAGGAAGTGAAGCTAATATTGGATTTGGACGTGCCTTGATGCCTTCCTACCTTGAAATGCATCCTCCGAAGGCAGCATTTTTAAGTTTATGGACACAGTCACGAATCCTTCGCGGCCTAGCCTACCCCAGAATTCATTGTACGCCGGTGTCTACAGGATTTTTCGTTTCAACTCAAATATGTAATGATACAAAGGTGAAAATAATAATAATAATAATAATAAAAAAAAAAAAAACTTTAGAATGGTTCAAACGTTGACGCATTTATCAATACTGAATTACATTACATACGCAAGTATAGTATGTATAGATTATCTGTAAATGTATATTCTGACTAAACCTATCTGTGTCTTTATATATTTTTTAATTTTTTTTTTTTTATTCTTAAAATGTTATTATGCGTCTCCTCTTGTTATGTTTGTGTGTGTGTACTGGAAGCTTCAATACCAAGGTAAATTCCTTGTGTGTGCAAGCACACTTGGCAATAAAGCTCTTTCTAAATCTGATATAGTTCATACTCTTTATCGTGTACATAAATAGACCAAAGTCAACATATTTAGACAAGTTTTGAACCCTCTTTTGTTTTCAGACAGTTGAATTTAACTTTCACAAAGTCAGTCAGGACACCGCTCGTCAACTGCAGCTGTCACAGTTGCTATGCGACAAGAACAGTCATCCGTAGGCTAGAGTAGACCGTCCCATTAAACAGCCTCTGAATTGGGACACAGCTCATGTTTGCATTGCAAGAGCTAACAATAAAACAGTCAAATGTGTTTTATTTATAACTTACCTTTATGAAAATGCCGCGAACAAACCAACATGTGTCGGGGAATGCTGCTGAAGGTGATGTTTTTTCGTCTCACTGCTGCTACCCATGCCATGCGGCGCCGCTTTGTTAACTCGGAAATCTGAGTTCCGGCATGTTGCTTCCAAGTAGGAAAGCTGAAAAATCGCATGCCAATTGCTATACGTTTTCCACGCCGGTCGAAATTGCGGCTGTGGCAGTTAATTACACAGCACGAGTTCACCATTTCAACGTATTTTATCTGTATAATACAAACGTTAACGTCTACTTCCAATACTAGCGCGGCTTCCGTGTCCTAATGTCCCAACATGCATTGCGCAGCTGACGTCACGTTCTATGAAAATGCCTGTAGTGTCTTGAACTTCTAATCTAACTTTTAACATTTATAACGGTGGTAACACAGAAGAATGAATACCAATCACATTACTGAAAAGTACATGCATTCTTTATGTTGTTAGACGGCCTAAAGTTTCAATAATATCTGTCAAATAGGTTTTGATCAGATTAATATCTTTACATTTAAAAGGGTTCAGTTTGTAATTACTAATATTGTTTTACACACTCAACATTAGCATTTGTGGGACCCCAAACAAATACAGTAAAGACTATCTCAAACGAAAATGAGGATTATAGTTGCCTGAGAAATAAACAAACGTACAGATATATATCTCCATCAATGTCTCCAGCTGCAAGGATGTCTTGGTTGGGATGAAATGCGATTGTGTTGCCAATCGCTTCTAGTTTAATGTCTTCTGGTGTCTCACGGATCTTTGGTGCTTTAGGTTCTTCTGCAGTCTCCTCCTGTAAACACAGCATGCAGCACTGCATTCAGCTCACTGTGGTCTGTTTATTACCGTTTAAAGTGCCTTTTGCGACTTAATTGTCAGGCATTACGATTTATTTTAAATGAATATCAAAATATATTCCGATCAATGACGGCCCTGAAACGCTCGATATTGTACAACACAAAAAACTTACTTGTTCATACGAATCCTCGTGCTCTATAGGAAGTCGCCATCTTTATTGCAGGCTAAATATCTCACTTCCGCCACCTGCTGCACCGGAGTGGCCAGCAGTGCATACATTACTTTTACAAATTCATACCTCACATGCTGACACGTTTTTTTTTCACACTGTATTTTTTGTATATTTTGCATCAAAACTACTATATTCTATTTTATTTTATTTACATAATATATTGTATTTTTTTTCTTCACATCATATTTATTAATAGTTTATTATATAATGTTTGTGTGTATGTTCTTAATTTGTTTGTCTTTGCATTGTCGGACGAGGAAAAATATTTTATCACATGTATGTGGATTTTGAACCTTAAAATGCAGCCATAAATGATAATTAATCATTTAAAAAAAATTAATAGTTATTACAATGGACATTATTTATTATTCGTATTTAATTTCTTTTTCATTTCTGTTTTCCTTTCAACAAAATAATAATTTTAAATAAAATAATTATTGTGTATGGACAAGAAAATAACAAAGGGAAAAATAACAATGTCAAGCCTTTGTGATAAATGCATAAAAAATAAAAAAAACAAAAACAACGAAATCCGCATTGAGCTCATGTAATGACATAATGTGGCCACTAGATGTCAGTAAAAACACATTAAAGCTTGTCAAATCTGAAGTGGCGCGCCTTATTAAGACATAAATCGGTGTTTCTTCAGCCGTGGGGACGTTTGACTCTTTGGACTTAAAAAAAAAAACACTTTTAGATTTTTACATTTTTAAATGTTTCTAATTTTAAATAAATAAATAAATGATCGATGAATTAATAACAACAGTATTCTGTGATAAAAAATAAAGATGGTGTACATGTAATTAAAAAAAATTCTGGAATAAAAACTCCTTTATAGGCTATGCGGATTTCATAACTAGCATTTTATGTATCCTAAATGTTTACAATTAAATAGCATTTCCTGTTTACAAAATTACAATAATTGATAGTTAAAAAAATAAATAAATAAATAAAAAAAACTCTGTTAAGAAGTGAATTTACCTTGATTGAAACATGGCATCAACTGTCATTCCACAAATCTACACAACACCAATGTTTTTCAATACACCATTGAATTCCTAAAATAATTAAACATCTTTATTTGCTGTTTGTCTATTGTATTGAGCATATGGGTCATCTAAACATGTCTAAGCATCCTTTTTGGTGTCCTAGGTGTTTGCATTCCTTTTCTTACACCTCTAGACTGCACCTTATTAAGTAGCCTTCTTGAAGATAAAATCAGATGTAGCCACAGGCATCTGCTAGGTTAAAAAAAATGTTTGTGTCTCAATCCTTAATTTGTTGAGAAACATTTTACAACTCCTCAGAGTAAGTCCCTGAAGATTCCTCACTGAATGCACCCCATAGTGCCGGAGAAGCACGGCCCCCGCTAGGTGTCTTGCCTGTGGCACATTCTACCCTTTTGCGTTTGAATGTCAAGACTCTCCATGCAGAAAATTGATTCCCAATGATGCTATTGAGCAGGCAGGTCACTCAAGAGAGAAGAAAATAATCTCATGCCCCCAAAACAATGAGATGAAACCAAAATGCTGGAGATAAAGGATTGTCATGAAATTACGAAAATTGAGGAAATCGATCACAGAGCATGAAGCAGATATACGGACACTCAATAGGTTTAAACCTAAATAAGGGCATGTTTGAGATCTCAGGTTCTCGTGTCTCAGCTGGGGGAAATTATCAGTAGGTCACTCTCAGGAAATGATATCATTTGTGTGTCCTCACATAAATTAACTGTATACTTAGATTACTTGAGAGATTTAAGCAAAGGCAAAATAAATAATAAAATTATGTTTTTCATTGGGAGAAAATTCCTTTATTAGTTATATAGATTTTCTTTTCTTTTTTGCTTTTATTGAAATTAATATTTAATTTTTTTTTTTTTAATGTGTTATTCATATTTTAGAGAAAACACAGTTTTCATCTTGTCCCCGTGTTCTGTTCAACTCTGTTATAATGGTTTGATCTGAAGGAATGACAAATTTTTTGGCTCTGTGATTCAAACAGTATTTCATTATGTTTACAGTTACATTGGCTTCATAAAGCTTAATAGTTCAACTCTGTTATGGGATTAACACCATTTTTTAATCTCCAGAACACAGCCTGTGAATAATATGGTATAGTGCAATGGTATTTGCTGCGATGCCAGTATTGGATGTTACATTTTGAATTCCAAAATTACAGTAACAGGGTTGAAATAAAGCAATGATTTATCACAGGATAGTGATAAGGTAGTACGTCATCACAGGAACTTGCAAAGCAGCTTCAAAATAATGCTATGAGGCCATTATTGGATGTTTCTGCGCTGATCTTCAACCCTAGTACATTTTTGGTTGTAACAGGGTTGTCACAAAACACATTTTAAGGAGAAATGGCATGAGTTATTTATATATTTAATTAAAAAATAAAGTGATTTATTACAAGCCACAATAAACTTAGTAACCTTTATTCAAATTTACATACATGAATTTCAAACTTGCAGTAACAGGGTTGAAATAAAGTAGTGCTTTATCACAGGATAGTGATAAAGTAATATGTCATCACAAGAACTTGCAATGCAGCTTCAAAATAATGCTGTGAGGCCATTATTGGATATTTCTGCACTGATCTTCAACCTTAGAACATTTTTGGTTGTAACAGGGTTGTCACAAAGCACATTTTAAGGAGAAATGGCATGAGTTAATTATATTTAAATAAATAATAATGTGTGATTCATTACAAGGCACAATAAACTCAGTAACCTTTTTAAATTTACTACATACATGAATTTCAAACTTGCAGTAACAGGGTTGAAATAAAGTAGTGCTTTATCACAGGATAGTGATAAAGTAATATGTCATCACAGGAACTTGCAATGCAGCTTAAAAAAAAGCTGTGGGGCCATTATTGGACGTTGCTGCGCTGATCTTCAACCCTAGAACATTCTTGGTTGTAACACGGTTGTCACAAACCACATTTTAGGCATGAGTTATTTATATTTAAATAAATAATAATGTGTGATTTTTTACAAGGCACAATAAACTCAGTAACCGTTTTACATTTACTATATACATGAATTTCAAATTTGCAGTAACAGGGTTGAAATAAAGTAGTGCTTTAGGGTCAGGCTTAGGGTTAATTCAACTGTTATGGGATAAACCTTTTTTTTTTTTTTTTTTTTATTCACCAGAACAACCTGTGAATAATACAGTGTGGTGCAATGGTACTAGCTGAGGCCATTAGTAGACATTTTTGCACTTATCTTCAAACCTTGAACATTTTGTATGAAGCAGGGTTGACACAAAACACATTTTTCAAAGAAAAATTGTACGAGTCATTAATATTTATTTACATTTTATGTATGATTTATTACCAGGCACAATAAAATAAACGCATCTATTCAAATTTATGTATATGAATCCCAAAATTACAGTAACGGGGTTGAAATAAACTAGGGCTTCATCACAGGATAATGATAAATTAGTGCAGGATTCACAGGAACTTGCAATGCAGCTTCAAAATACATTGCATTTTGCATTCTAAGCCTACATGACATGCGCAACCATGCATCCTACAAAATGAGTAAATTAAATCTAAGACTGGTTTATATGTGACACACATCACTCTTGACTTGACTCTAAACACTCGTCAGTGCTGTCAGGGGTGTGCTTACTCCCAGCCGCCTAAAAGAATCAGCACACTTCCTCTGGTTTGGGACTAACCTGGGCCATGTGTTCAGCAGTAATTCTTCCCCTCCAGAATGGGTAAATACCCTCGGCAGAGCCCATATCAAATTCCACGGAAACAAAGACAGCAAGCGCTGTGAGGGACGACTGTGCACTCGCAGCCATAATGAGCCATCTGTTCAGCCATGGCAGTGCAAACCAAATGTCATCAAACTGTGCTCCTTCTCTCCCGCCCGCTCTCGCTTTCTCACCTCGCCTTCATAGCAGGTGAACCGCACTCGGAGAGCATCACTAATGCTCGGCGTCACAGTTTACATTGGAGTTTTGCAGTAAAATCTGTTTGTATCAGTGACAGACGATGTCAAGTTCAATACTGCAGGGTGGATGATCACCTTAAATGTATCTGAGGGGGAAAATCATCACGGCACCTGTTAGTGGGTGGGATATATTAGTCAGCAAGTGAACATTTTGTCCTCAAAGTTGATGTGTTAGAAGCAGGAAAAATGGGCAAGCGTAAGGATTTGAGCGAGTTTGATAAGGGCCAAATTGTGATGCTAGACGACTGGGTCAGAGCATCTCCAAAACTGCAGCTCTTGTGGGGTGTTCCCGGTCTGCAGTGGTCTATCAAAAGTGGTCCATGGAAGGAACAGTGGTGAACCGGCGACAGGGTCATGGGCGGCCAAGGCTCACTGATGCATGTGGGGAGCGAAGGCTGGCCCGTGTGGTCTGATCCAACAGACGAGCTACTGTAGCTCAAATTGCTCAAGAAGTTAATGCTGGTTCTGATAGAAAGGTGTCAGAATACACAGTGCATCAGTTTGTTGCATATGGGGCTGCATAGCTGCAGACCAGTCAGGGCGCCCATGCTGACCCCTGTCAACCGCCGAAAGCGGCAACAGTGGGCATGTGAGCATCAGAACTGGACCACGGAGCAATGGAAGAAGGTGGCCTGGTCTGATGAATCACATTTTTTTTTTACATCACGTGGACGGCCGGGTGCGTGTGCGTCGCTTACCTGGGGAACACATGGCACCAGGATGCACTACGGGAAGAAGGCAAGCCGGCGGAGGCAGTGTGATGCTTTGGGCAATGTTCTGCTGGGAAACCTTGGGTCCTGCCATCCATGTGGATGTTACTTTGACACGTACCACCTACCTAAGCATTGCTGCAGGACCATGTACACTTGTGTACATGTACACAAGTTTTTCATGAAAACGGTACTCCCTGGTGGCTGTGGCCTCTTTCAGCAGGATAATGCGCCCTGCCACAAAGCAAAAATGATTCAGGAATGGTTTGAGGAGCACAACAATGAGTTTGAGGTGTTGACTTGGCCTCCAAATTCCCCAGATCTCAATCCAATCGAGCATCTGTGGGATGTGCTGAACAAACAAGTCCGATGGAGGCTCCACCTCGCAACTTACAGGACTTAAAGGATCTGCTTTACCACACACACAAATAATGCAGCCATTATACTAAAATACATTTTCAATTAAATATTTAATGGCAGCAACCATTTCTGCATGATACATTTATAGCCATTAGAAATACATATGGATGTAAAGACGCAAAACAAACTTGAGACATGAAAGCATTTAAATAGACATTTGAAATACAAGTTCGTGGCAAATGAGTCTTGAGAAGCTCCTCACCAAAATCAGTGTGTTTGTCCTCCATTCAAATAACCGTAGAATATATAATAGGCACCTTTCTTGAACCATGCAAAATAGTGAATACATATGAATACATTCTGAAAAAAAGAGCATTTTGGTTTTTAAAAAGTAAATTCATAAACCGCTTACAGTAACCGGTCAAAATAAAACATCGTAAAGGGGTATTGAGTGTGAAAATGCAAAAGAAAGGCACATATATATATATATAAAAGGGTTGATGAGAACTTGGGTTTTGATGCCCACTTGGAGCAGAACATGAAGTATTTTGGATTCCATATGCTCAGTGAAATGAGAGGAAATGAAGGAATGTCTCTAAAGGGGTTATTCTTCAGAGGGTGGGGTCGTGTCCAGCGGTGTCTCCTGGGTAAAATTGTCCATCTCTGCAGGCTCAGAGCTCTCAGTCGATGGACTCTTCTCATGGACGGCACCTTCTTCCTCAGCCTGGCTTTTATCTGTTTCTGTGTTATTACTCTCATCAAACCCTGGCCCTTCAGCTTGCGGGCCGTCACCGTCATAGATGATGTCCTCTGGGTTGGGTGCAGGAGGACAGAAATCTTCATCAGGGAGGAGGTGATGAAACACTGATTCAGCCTGCAAATAAATTATATTTTTGTCTAAATCAACAAAACAACATCCTATACTTTAGCCTACAGGCAATGTCTGATCCATAGAACCAGGGCTTGACATTGACTTTATTGCTCACCAGCCACTGTGGCTAGTGGTTTTCTAAAGTTACTAGCCACTCAGCACTTTCACTGGCCACAATTTTGATTTGATACCATGGGGAAAAACTGCCGTTTATATATTTTTTAATATTATCTCATATAATTTGGCAGGAGGTATATTAGGCTGCCATCACTTTAAGACCTGACGCACGGATCTATTATACTGTTACACATGCGTTTTCTTTCTCAACTGTTTACGTTCACTTAAAACATAACTGACTGTTTACGTGAATACTCGGCATTTTGACATTATTTTGTGTGTATTTGACCGTTTAAGTGCAAAAAGCAGCGAAAAAGAACTCAATTTAGTACTGGGAGGCGGCTTTATGCTCACGCACTTTGGTTGGGAGTACAAAATCTGTGGAAATAAGTAAAATTATACGCAATCCCACACAGAAATTCAAGCCCTGTAACACCAACAACATTCATCCGGATTCAAATGAAACGAGTGAGCAAGGGGAGGCGGGTTTATGTGTGAACTCGCTGTCGGAGAGATGAGAGAGCGTGAAAGCACAGTGTATCTATTCTGTGGAAAATGAGTACTGGAAGCGTTTCAGATAGTTCAGTATCGATATGTATTGAAAAATCGATATTTTTGACACTACGTTGCACTTAGTTTATTATTTCAGATGCCATTTTTAAAGACTATAACTAAAAATCTCGCCAAACTGGCATTTAGCGGCTGTTAATGTCAAGCCCTGCATAGAACGTAGTGTCTGCCTCCCTCTGCTGGACTCACCAGTTTAATGGAGTAGTCGCTGCCCAGGCTGCTATCGGGACCAGTGCACACGTGAACGTTGCTCGGCAGGCTGTAGCTGCTGCTGTCCAGGGCTGACGTGTCCCTCATGTTGAAGTACATGACCCACAGCACTGTAGGCTTGCTTCTCTCCTCAGCACCTGCACGTGATGTTTAAACAATCAGTTCTTTTCTGTCTTGAAAGACACCGACTTTGCATTTTAGATGTCTTACTTTTGACAATTCCTCCAAATGTTAAGCCAGTATACATTAGGGGTGATGACTAGGCCTAGATCAGGGCTCTCCAAACTTGGTCCTGGAGGGCCACTGTCCTAGAGAGTTTAGCTCCAACTTGCCTCAACACCTGCCTGCAAGTTTCTAGAATACATACTAAGAGCTTAATTAGCTGCTTCAGGTGTGTTTAACTGGGGTTGGAGCTGAACTCTGCAGGAAGGTGGCCCTCCAGGAGCAGGATTGGACACCCCTGACCTAGATGGAATCCATGCACTTTTCCCATATGTTCTGGACTGATTTTGAGGGAAAATCTATCGGAATTCTATATCAGGAATGGATTTCAATGTGGTAAAATGTTTGGGAGCCAAAAGTACTGCATTCAAATAATCAAATTAGCAAAAAATATTTAATAAATCAACATGTAAATGCAAAATATTGTAGAAATGTATTAATGTTGGGTGTTAGGATTCTGTGGACACCGATTCTGTTCCTAGTTTAAGTAGTGTTATTGTGTAATTTATATGAAATATAAGAAATCAAATATAAGAAGTCAAATGCTGCTGTGGTGATAAAGGAAATCAACATCAATTTACTTATAAGAAATATCGGTAACACTTAACCATAAGGTTTAGTTAGTTAACATTAGTTAACTACTTTAATTAACATGAATTAAGAATGAACAAGACTTCTGCAGCATTTATTAATCTCAGTTAATGTTAATTTCAATATTTACTAATAGAATATTAAATTCAAAAGTTGTATTTGTTAACATTAATTAATGCACTGAACTAACATCAACAAACTATGAATGACTGTATTTTTATTAACTAATATGAACAAGATTAATAAATACTGTAACAAATGTATTGCTCATTGTTAGTTCATGTTATTTAATACATTAACTAATGTTAACTTATTGTAAAGTGTCACCAAAATATTATCAATATAATATATTGATAATAAATATTATAAAATGAATATAATAAAATAACATACTGATAATAATAAACTATCCCTATATTTCTTTATATATTTTTAAACATTACTATAACGTATTATTTATTAAAGGGTTAGTTCACCCAAAAATGAAAATAATGTCATTTATTACTCACCCTCATGTCGTTCCACACCCGTAAGACCTTCGTTAATCTTCAGAACACAAATTAAGATATTTTTGTTGAAATCCGATGGCTCGGTGAGGCCTGCATAGCCAGCAATGACATTTCCTCTCTCAAGATCCATTAATGTACTAAAAACATATTTAAATCAGTTCATGTGAGTACAGTGGTTCAATATTAATATTACAAAGCGACGAGAATATTTTTGGTGTGGCAAAAAAACTAAATAACGAATTATTATAGTGATGGCCGATTTCAAAACACTGCTTCAGGAAGCTTCGGAGCGTTATGAATCAGCGGTTCGGAGCGCCAAAGTCATGTGATTTCAGCAGTTTGGTGGTTTGACATGCGATCTGAATCATGATTCGACACAAAAGATTCATAACACTCTGAAGCTTAATGA
This sequence comes from Ctenopharyngodon idella, assembly GCF_019924925.1. Lineage (NCBI taxonomy): Eukaryota > Metazoa > Chordata > Actinopteri > Cypriniformes > Xenocyprididae > Ctenopharyngodon > Ctenopharyngodon idella. The sequence continues at coordinate 23,908,045 of NC_067240.1, forward strand.
AGCAGTGTTTTGAAATCGGCCATCACTATATAAGTCGTTCTTTTGTTTTTTTGGCGCACCAAAAATATTCTTGTCGCTTTATAATATTAATATTGAACCACTGTACTCACATGAACTGATTTAAATATGTTTTTAGTACATTAATGGATCTTGAGAGAGGAAATGTCATTGCTGGCTATGGAGGCCTCACTGAGCCATCGGATTTCATCAAAAATATCTTAATTTGTGTTCCGAAGATGAACGAAGGTCTTATGGGTGTGGAACGACATGAGGGTGAGTAATTAATGACATTATTTTCATTTTGGGTGAACTACCCTTTAATTTAGAATATAAATGCATTATTTATGAAACAAAAAAGCAAAATAAATAAAATATCAAATATTAAAAATAAAATAAATTATAACAAAATAAAATAAGAAAATGAACAATAAAAAAAATAAAAAATAAGTTTTTGTGGAAAGTTTTTGAAAGTGTACATTATAACCCAAAATACAGTCAAACCAAAAATTATTCAGACACTAGACACTATAGTTTATTTTGCTATCCTCACTTACATAAATGAAGTAAACTGTGACATATTATACCCAAAAATTCTTCATACAGTGGACTACCAGTAAAATTGATAAATTGAATCAAAAATTATTCAGACACTTTGACCTGACCATGTTTTGCTTAAGTATTATCTGACATAATTAAGTTTAATTTTAACTCTGAGATCTTGTCACATTTTATTACCTTTGTTTTTTTTAACTATAGTGAATAAACTGTATTAATGAATGAAATGTTCAAGGTGTCTGAATAAATTTTGGTTTGACTATATATATATATATATGAGATGCTTCCATACACACAATAAGAGTATGTTTGTAACAAAACAAACGACAGTAAGATGACATGTTTATGTTGTTTTTTTAAATGAAACGAACAGTGAGAACTTCAGCACCAAGGACAGCGGAAAGCATTTGATGAGTTGATGAGAGACATTTGACACATACAGTCTTGCCCACTTTTCAGATTCTTTTGGTCAAGAAACGCACACTTATACAGGAAGAGCTCAACAGACCAACATGTAAAGCAACAAATCGAACTTTGTTTTTGTTTGACATGCCTTTAGACTGGTGTAAGACTGCAGACTGCTTTAGTTGTGGGAATAATATTAACAAAAAAACGGCACTTTTCTCATATACACCACTTATTCCAGTTTTAAAAGACTGACATTGATTTATCACGAGATGAGTCATTGTTAATATTTTGCTAGCGGCTGCATGACGTAGGTCATCTAATCTCTTTTTCTTCCTCTCCTTTGATGACATCTTAGGTGAGACGGGCTCTGTGGTCCAACAGAAGAGCAGAGAATCTCAAGAGTGTGTGTGTGTGTGTGTGTGTGTCGCTGGTTCGTTTAAAGCGTAAAGCTGTCAGTCTGTATCATTACCCTTTAAATACACGAGCCTCTGCCGCAAAAAGGTGGGAAAAGAAAGGCTAGAAAAAGCGAGAGGGAGAAGGTGTCAGTCTGAAATGTCAGAACGGTCATTACCCAAATGTCACACAATTATGACGCGTGTTCCTTTTCCTGCCCGGAGTGGCCCGGTGATTTGCTTAATTTGGCGAGGGGGAGAGGTGTGGCGGCATCAATGTTTAACGCCGCTTCAAATACACCACCCATCCTTCCCTCTGAATGCTGCCGGGTCACTGATTCACAAAACGCTGAAGCCCTTCACTGAACACACACAGCCAAAGAATCTCTTTTATAGAGTCCAGACAGCCAACAACATACGACTAGATAATATATGGACACAGAGAAACAGAGTTTGGGAAGTAAAATTAATATAAAAGTGTTGAACAAATACTGTTATTTATAATGTCTCTATTATTTATAATGATATATAAATACATAAAAACAATAATAATATAATAAAATAAAACATCTTATACTACAGGGCTGTCGAGTGCTTGAATATGATTGGTTGAATGTTTTAAGGTGTGCCATTATTTTCTAATAATTCAGAGGCCCATTATCAATTATTTCTTACATATAAACTTCTTGTGAAAAGTCCGGGGTCAGTAAGATTTTTTTTTTGAAAGATAATTTTACTTTTATTCAGCAACATTAAAATGGTCAAAAGTGACAGTAAAGACATTTCTAATATTACAAAAAAAAAAAAATAAAATAAAATCTTGAGCAGCAAATTCAGCATATTAGAAATATTTTATTCACATAGAAAACAATCATTTTAAATTGTAAAAATATTTCACAATATTAATACAATAAAAAAACTATAAAATATAAATAAAAAATTACATAATTTTATAAAATAAACAATACATATTAATTAGTGTTTGTCTATATACACACACACATATATACACACACACACACACACACACACATATACATATATATATATATAAAAAACAGCACTAACACATTTGACAGCACTAATATTAATATATTATATTTTCTGTTTTTGCTTTCCCAACAAAAATAGTTCCAAATGAAGTGAAAGCAGAATCAAGCATTGCGTGTCTCTGAGCAGCACACACACACTGCAGTGGGGATTCATTCCTCGCTTGAACGAATGATTCAACGTCTCACTCAAAGTGAGTGAAATTCCAAGAACAACTTTTGTATAAAATATACTATTTTATATAAATTTCTGTTTGGTTAGTATGTATCATCTTGTATCATGAGAGTAAAAAGTATACCGAAGTATCTGTAAGTATGCAAGTGTTTGGGCCGACAGCCAGAAGACGCAGTGGCTCTCTTTCGGTCATACACACGCACACATGTTCCCAGATGTGACAAATGTCAGATTAGCATATAGCAGCACTCCTGATGGCGGCTAACACATGCCTGCAGCTGCAAACCTCCCAAACCACTGCCACCCTCTAACACACACTGGCAAACTGCCTCAGTACACACACACACACACACACACACACAACCATAGGGCTGGGCATTGACACAAGTTTCACAATTCGATTCGACTCAATATCGATTAATTGGGGCCTAATCAGGTACAGTACATGGCAAATTTTCTCAAAGAAAAAAATCTCTCTCAACTAATGCTGTAAACTACACAAGGAAGCCTTAAGGCTGATTTATACTTCTGTGTCGAGTGTTGTGTGTAGGCTGTGTGTAGCGCGTGTAGCCTACGACATAGCCTGATGTGCACCTCTTCAAAAATGTAACAACGCGTCAATTCTACGCGGACCACAAGCGCTGTGATTGGTCTGCTAGAACCCCTCTCTCAGGTCAAAAAACTGGCGCGGAGCAATCGGAGAAGAGCGACACCTGTTTCAGGGGACACATGCAGTCATACTGCAACAAAAGTCGTTACCTATTTGCCGCTTCTGTGCCACTTCTATTTGTAAGCTTCTCTGACAACGTACATGACAAGCTGCTTCTTCTTCGGCTTTTGCCTTGATACTCAACATGACCGCAGACACTTCATACTAGTGGTCTGCATGCATGTCGATGCGGACAACGACGCAGAAGTATAAATGAAAACAGCCTACCCCGCAGAGGCTCTGGCGTAGGTCTGACGCAGAAGTATAAGTCAGCCTTTAAAGGGTTAGTTCACCCAAAAATGAAAATTATGTCATTTATTACTCACCCACCCGTAAGACCTTACGGCTGTGGAACGACATGAGGGTGAGTAATAAATTACATTATTTTCATTTTTGGGTCAACTAACCCTTTAAATCACTATAAATGCAGGAACACACCAAGCCGACGCCGACGAACTAGTGGCGACGAAAGCAGACTGCGGGGTTGGCTCATGTCGGCAGCGTCTGGGTCCAAAGTTGCCATGACACACCAAACCAACGCTCGACAGCCGACAGCCAAGTAGCTCTGTTCGTTCTGCGCCTGCGTAAGAAGAAATGCCTTTGCGTACCAGCAGGTGGCAGTAGCTGAACAGCCAATCAGAATGATCAGATGGCCTGACGGACCGGCGAGCTCCAAAGCCGATTCAACATGTCGAATCGGCTGAAAAAAAGCCGACGAGGACCAACTTCAGCCGACGGTGTGGAACACACTGAGAAAACTTAGTCAGCCGATGAACAAAAACTGCCCGACGGCCGACCGTCAGCTTGATTAGTTCCTATTAAAGGTTAAAATAAACTGATTTGTAGGCTACTTACATTTAAATTACACAAAGTTTTTATAATAAAAATAACATTATAATAATACATTTGTAATGACAATTATGTTTCTACTCGTTTTTTATATATAAACATTTAAATGGTGGCTGTCATAAAAACATGACGGATTTATTCAAACATACATTAAATATTGAAGAACAGGTTACAGGGATAGAGGCATCTACTCTCACCTTCAGAAGACCTTTATTAACCCCCTGGAGCCGTGTGTAATCCACACATTTTATGATGTGCTTTTTTGGGCTTCAAAATCATGGTTACTATTCACTCCCATTATAAAGCTTGGAAGAGCCACTTTTACTATAACTCTGATTGTGTTTGACTGAAAGACAAAAGTCATACATACCTAGGATTACTTGAGAGTGAGTAAATTATGGGATAATTTTGGGTGAACTAACCCTTTAAAGGTGCAGTGTGTAAATTTTAGGAGGATCTATTGACAGAAATGCAATATAATATACATAACTATGTTTTCAGTGGTGTATAAAGACCTTACATAATGAACCGTTATGTTTTTATTACCTTAGAATGAGCCATTTCTATCTCATCCCTAACACGGAAGTCACCATTTTGCACCTGCCGTGTTTCTACAGTAGCCCTAAGCGGAAAACTGCTGTATAGAGTGCATTTTGTCACTATCGTTGTTCTTCTTTGTTGGTGTTTTTAGAGGCAGCTTGCATCTTCACTATGTTGAATACGCACAAAGTAGAAGTAGTAGTAGTAGTAGTAGTAGTAGTAGTCGTCTGGTTTATTAGAAGCAGAGACTGGTTCTTTGTTAGAAGTAAGAAGAAACCTCATTGCTTGACTAGCTACTCTCTGCTGTCTCAGACGATGACAGTCTTTGCCCTGTGTTGGCCACCGTAGCTTCTCTAAGTGCTTCGAAAGGGAGTTTGCAAGTTCGCTAGATGCCGCTAAAATTTACACACTGCACCTTTAAGTAGAAATTCAATGAATATGCAATATAGTGCATAATTTTATCAAAATGCTTGTCTCTAAGTTCATTTTTCTATCTGACTAACGAGTTTTTGAACAAATTAATGGTTTTTCTGAGGTAAATATAACATTACACATTATTGTTTACAAGCGGTTGAAACACTGATTGAGCGATTACATGAGACATGATACGGATTTCCTTCTGATGTTCATTCATGCTTATTTCATGATGTAAATAGCAATAAAGCGCGGAAGAGACGATCGGTTCTTGAACCATGCTACAACAATCTGTCACGCCACATTAAAGAGAGCCAAAATGGTAATGTTTGAATTTCGTAATAAAACATCTTAGATGAAGAAAATACATTTGTACATTGAGCAAAATGTGAGTGTTTGCCAGTGCAAATCTCACCATCATGATGAAAGGGTGTTATAGGTGGTTACCAGGGCGTTGCTAAGGCGTTTTAAGTGGTTTTTAGCACATTGCTATGCTGTTGCTAAGGTGTTTGGAGTGGTTTTTATTTAGTCTACATGAGGTCATGTATGAGCCTTGATCTTTTTGATGGGTTCAAAATCCCCAAGGAAACCTTCAGTAGTTGCTGTTGATTTTTTCCATTTGGCTCCATCATGATCTAAACAGACTCACTCATTCTTTCTCTCTCTCTCTCACACACACACACACACACACACACACACACACACACACACACAGCGCTTTGACCATGGGGATGAATGAAGATCTACCCAGGTGACTTTGTCTCTCTGACCTGTTCTGGCCCACTGCTCTTCTTATCTAGCGATTCATCCTCAAGACCTCTGCCAGTATTTGTTCTGACATTTTAATTAAAATAGTACTAGCTCATTCCTGTGATAAAAAGGCTGTGTGTCGCCCAGCGGGGCCCCACGTCTCGCACCCTCCGCTGTGCTGGCTACGCACCTGAGCACACATGCTTACACACACACAAAGAAACAATTATAACATTTCTATTCTGTTGAGCCACAGAAGTACTTAAATTCACAACAAGAATCAATATAAAAAGGCAATGCTTGAAAGGAGAGCATGTGCATGATGGGGGAATGATAAAGATTAAAGGTGTGGTGAGATGTTGGCTGATAAAGAGAGAATGAGTTTGTTAGATGGCGTGGACTTGATGACCTTGATCTTACAGCCATGAAAAACATCTGATCATGAAAAACATCACACTTCTGGAGTCAAGACACTGTTATTACACACATTTTAGGAATGGTGAACTATGACATGAAGCTATAGGAAAGGATCAGTGTCAAGAAATGAAATCAAGTCCAGCTACTAACTAGTCTAGTAGCTAAGCTTGTCAAACAAAATTAAATCGTAATATGGCTTAGTGGAATTATCAAATCGCAAAGGCTGCAATTTAATTCAAGACACCCTCTGGTGAAAATAAGTTTTTAATGTTGTTTATATGTCTATGTAGTGTTTTTAAAACGCTTTAAGACAAACCATGTGCAAATTCATCAGTCAACACCACTGCAGAGTATTTTCCCCTTAAACTGCAGTAAACCAAAGACAGTCTCACACCCGCGGTTTGAAATCGCCCCTGTTCTCTACGTCACAAATATGTTGTGTATATGTCCCAACAAAAATAGTTCCAAATATAACCAATCCCGTCACTGTGTGGGCGGGGCTTTAGCATATCAATAACTATGCTGCGAAGCAGGGGAGTCTCAAGAGAAGCCAGGTTATCCTGGAATATTTTTCTGTTGATATGAAAAAAAAATTGGGTACATTTAGCAATATAGTGGGTGAATTATGTATATGTATATTACAATGTTATGATTAGCTGTTTGATAACATAGTCAAGCCCAAGGCTAATCATATTAATTACCGTTATGTGTCCTACCAATGTAGAGAGCGATACATAAAACGCATAACCATTCTGATACATCGACTTGTAGACGAGCCTGTATAATTCACTCTTCCTCTTCTTCTGAATCAGTTTCTGGTTCAAACATATATGGCTGAATTAAACCAGTATTTCCACTTGCTAGTGTGCAGCGTTTATTACAGTAAAGTTGACCTTAGGGCTTTTCACACTTGAAATAGTTAACCCTGGGTCATTCTAAACCACAAATAAATGAAATCCTGGCTCATCTTGCTTCACGTTTCACACTGCTCAAAATTTACCCGGGGATAACAATTAATCCTGGGTATTCATAAGCTGACATTTCACATTGTTGCGCTCACTGGCCTGCACTCACACTTGCACTTAACGTGCTGGAGCACGCTTACGTTATATACGATGCAACTTTTTGAATGGAAGAAAACAGGAAGAAATGCACTTTCGCTAAGATATTACCTAATAGATTTATCATTTATGCCGTGCAGCGATTTTCACTTGCACGCATCAGAGGATTATTACAAACTATGAAGGCAGCTGACGTTAATGGAGGAATTTGCAGCTTTACTCACAAACTACAATACATGTTCATCAATGAGGTAAGAACCAGATCCGTTATAAACCCAAATACACTCGAATTAAGTACATGAATTGAAAAGTGTACTATCCAAGTAGTAATAAAGATGTTTGCCGTCATAATGATGACAGTAGTGCACACAAAAGTAGTAACTGTTCCGTGCTCTGGCATGGTTAGCGCTCACACTGCATGCGAACCGTGCTCTGGCCCACCTCTTTCAAGCGGGCAGGGACGGCTAAACAAACTGCGCCCGGGCACGGAATGGAGTGACCACACTAGTCAAACGAACCGGGCTTTGGGGGTCAAAAGCACTCGGGCACGGTTCAGAGTAACGGGCACGGTTCAGAGTGCCCAGTGTGAGTACACCCTTATTTGCATATTTGCGGTGTCAGTGTCATTGATTGGATAAACGCAGCAAGCGACTTGTTTACATAGCTAGCTAGCTCTAGCATTGCGGATCCTCATATTGCTGACTGTACTATCGAGTTACTGAATAGACATTTTCATACTACACTGTGTTCCAAATTATTATGCAAGTTACATATCAGTAGGATTTCAGAACGTTTTCCAAAGAAAGTGTTTGTTTTATTTTCCATATCTTTTTAGATAACTGGTATCAATCTCAGACAGGTTTGTTGAGTAGTTTGCCAGGTCTACTTAGGTAAATGGAAACCTTATTTAAAGAGGTTGTTACACATTATTAAGCAAGTCACAGTTCTCATGCAATATGGAGATGAAGAAAGATCTTTCTGAAGATGAAAAGAATGAAATGGTTCAATGTTGTGCAAAAGGCATGAAAATAACTAATATTGTGTGAAAACTGAATGGAGATTATTGAACTATCATAAGATTTGTGAGTAATTTACAGCACAAGAGAACTCAGTCAGATAAATGCTTATTAATGAAAGTTTCTTTCAAAAAAAAAAAAAAAAAAATAGTATTAAAAGGACTATAAAAAGGCCAATGTTGACCAGCAAACAGGTATTTAAAGCTGAAAGTTTATTTTACTGAAATCCTACTGATATGTAACTTGCATAATAATTTGAAACAGTGTATAAAGGTAAGAATGAACAGTCTCTTCTTAACTCAAATTGTCGCATTTTCTGTCAGCATTTGACATTTTTCCTCTCAAACGCTGAATTTAGTGTTTATATACAACGCGCTGTGTTTCTGTGACTGTCCAAAGCAGGCAAATATGAGTACGCTATTGGTTGTCTGTTGCTAAGCATCTAGCTGTAACATTCTAACACTGCATCATTTCACACTGTACAAGTTTGGCACCGCAATGTGGGGTTAACGCTGCAAAAGCGCTGCTAACCCTGCTTCGGAGCAGGGTTTCATAACCCCGGGTAAAAAGCAGTGTTAACCCCGCTTCTAAATTACAAGCGTGAAACTTTCCTTTACCCAGGGTTAAAAGCAGTGTTTGGAACAATGATAACCCGGGGTTAAGTGCAGTGTGAAAAGCCCTCGAGTGGATCAGGTATTTTGAGCTTGTATGACTGAGTGAAGGCGGGGCTAATTTGCATATTCATGTTTTCACGTATACTAAATCAAGCAAGGGTGTACATTCAAGCTATTTTAGGACCTTAAGAATTTTTTTCACAGGAAAAAATGTTTAAAAATGTCACTTTGGTGATCAAAGATGAGTTTTACGGGATAAAATTATTGACTACGGGGGACTTTAAATAAATATATGCACTGCGTGTTTCAGAGTGAAGGGCGGCACTGTGTTCTTTTACACACAAGCAGCTCATAATCTGGTGTTTTCAGTGTTTTAGATGCTGCGCCACACAAACTCATTTCTGCATGGGCCGGTATGGATTGCTTATAATGTGCATTTGGGAACGCAAAACCAACGTGCCAACCATCTTCCCAAACTTATCATGAGAAGTGCTTATAAACCAGCTGTTGTCAACAAAAGAAAAGATTTAAGGGCTCCCTGTGGGTTTCTTCCAAAATAAACCAAGGCTGCTCACTGCAAAGCTAATGGGTGGAGCTTGATGTCCAGATCTCCCTCTCTGGATCTTATCAGCTAAGCTAGAAGGTTCAACCACACCCTAACCCTGTAACCTTAACCATATCCCTAAACCTAATTAGGTTAAGCTCCACCTCTTAGATCCATTTGGCTCTGTAGTGAGCACTACTTGAAAATAAAAGCTCAATGGTTTAACATTTGAAATGAATTAAGACAGCCATAAATATTAGCATTTGAATTTTCCAATTATATTATTTTTCTTAAATACAATTTTTTATTTACAGTGAAATGTTACAATAGTAATATTTCTAATTTGTTTAATATTTTTATTTAGTAAAAATAGTAATCATAAAAAATTGATAATATGATATAGAATCACAACATTCTCAGTTCGAACACTTTTGCGTTCCAAAGCTTGTCTTTTCTCAGATGCGGTTAATTGAGATTGATTTGATTAATTAATCAGCACATAATGTAATTAATGTTTTTAAAATCTTTTGACAGCCCTATTTAAAACACCTGAATTTACACTAAACTCAACTAATAACACAAAAATAAAATGTATTAAAATATATAAATATTTATTTGTGAGGGATGTGAGGGCTTCTGGGAACACTATTGAGCACTTCAATAACACAAGAGAGGACATTCTAGGAAAATAAAAATGGTTTGTTCGGCTACACCACAGCATGTCTGAAAAAAAAAAAATACTTGAAAAACTACACTTGAGCAGATGACTCAAATAAATATATATTTTTTAACCTACTGAGTGAAATTAAACATCTGAATGAACTATCTAAAATGAATCATACATCTCAACACCACTTCAAAAAACACAAGAGAGAGGACATTCTAGGAAAATAAAAGTGGTTTGTTCGGCTACACCACTGCATGTCTGAAAAAAATACTTGAAAAACTACACTTGAGCAGCTTTGCAGCTACTTTTTTTTACTACACTGACATTTTACCATCACCACCGTGTACAAAGAACATAAACTAACTAGACTTTTTTTTTTTTTGAAATCAAATCTTTCCAAACTCACAATATGATTCCACCCTTATGATCTGAAGGTAGATTGTGAGGTCGTATGTGACAGGTCGTGCTCAGATTCACTCTGAAGGAGCCAAGCAGACCCTGACAGAGCATAATGGGAATCAATGGGAGCAGCGCCTGGCCCCTGCCTGCCACACCACCATCAATATCAATCACTGTTATCGCCAATAACGTCTCCATGTAAGCCCTTCACTGAATGTCACGGCAATACCAGATCTTTCTTCTTTAAAGAGAGGAAGAGATGATCTTTCTTTGACATGGGCGGCAAGGTTAGTTAAGTACTGTTAGCAGGACGTATAGCGGATCTGTATGTGCAATAGGAGGTCGATGCGCAAAAGGACTGAAGATGTTAATGGGTTTAAATGATGGGGAGTTTTAATTGGAAGTGAAAGAGCTAGGTCAGGTCTTACCTTCTGAAGGCTCCTCTCCAGGAATGGCAGGAACGTGAAACAACTGAGATACAACTGGAGCAAGATCTTCTTGGGCCATACCAGAGGATGAACAGGTCAAGTGGACCAAATCTGTTAAAAGAGATCACAACAGACCGTTTAGGATAAATTAAGGTGGACATTTTCTGTACATTTGGTTTTAATTCAAAATTTCTATACATATACATACACATGTTGGTACTTCTATCATTATGAGGACATTCCCCATAGGTGTAATGGTTTTTAGACTGAGCTAATGATTTTTCTAGCCCCTAACCCTAAACCTACCCATCATAGAAACCTTTCTGCATTTATATATTTTTAATTAAAAAATCAATTAGTATGTTTATTTAGCATTTTGAATTACAAGGACATAAAAACATGTTCATCATAGAAGAGGTGTTTTCAAGGCACTGTATGTATGAATTTCATTTTTAATGTATTTTGGATAAATTAACAGGATCAGAACTCGAGCTGCCTGCATATAAGCTACATTTTAATATGCATCTGGTCATAGAGCTTTTTATATGGATGCCGGGTAGAATCTGTGAACTCTGACAATACGCTGTGTTTTCCGCCAACTGGCAACCGGGGGTGTCGAAATACTATTAGGTAAATTGGCAGTGGGTGGGATCACACAGACCAAAACAAAAACAGATATTCCATCATGGAACACACATTTTAAAGTAGAATAACTGGCTGAAGCTTTGTTTTTCAAACAAGTATTTCAACTTAGCAGGTTTCCTAAATATCTGCAAACATATAATGGTATTTTTATGCTTTACTACAGTCAAATAAAACATACAGCGCCTTTAAATAAGTATGACAAACTGGGCTAACATCCTAATCTTAGAAGAACTACAGTAAGACTCTGGCCTTCCATGAAAGTAGCCCTGAAAGTGATCCAAAGGGGAAAAGAAGAAACAGGCACCAAAATTCAAAACAACAAATCTCAATCCTCATAAAGGTCTGAGAAGTTCTACTAGTGGGATGTGTGGAAATGTCCTGGGTAATCCCAAGAGTTCACACACACACCACTTCCAGGCTTATCATTACTTCTCCTTGTTCCTTCCTGTGGTCTGTGGTATGCGGGAGTTTGTGTGAGTGAGGATCAAAGAGAACAATTCCAGAGCAGGCAGCTCAGGGCGGCACACAGGCTCCGTGTCACACAGTGGAGAGCTGCACATATGTAGGCATCTCCAGTGGGACAGGAGGAGCAGCTTCGCTAAAGGCTCTAAAAACACACGGGACACTGCAGAGTTTTGAAAAAGATTCTCGCCACAGCCAAAGACACTCTGGGGGCTGATTTTAAAAGTCCTGGATAGTTAAAAGTGAACACTTGCATTACAGGTGGATTCATAATATATCCAGTTATGGACATATAATATTCTGTATAAAATCTTGAAGAAAATAAACCAATTTTTTTTTTCTGTTCTATTTGAATGGACTTTCTTACATGACATACAGCATCCTACAGTATATGTGGAATACATGGATTATAAATGTTTTTTTTTCTGTAATTAGTTGTGATTAATCGCAATTAACATTAAAATTTGTAATATATTTTTATATTGTAATACATATTTTCAGATTGATTATCTAAAAATTCATGTAGAAACAGCATACAAGATGGTATATTTTAAATATTTATTTAATGGTATCTTTTTACTAAGTCCGTTTTACTAAGTACTCTATTAAATGATTTTTTTCTTAATTTCTGGATATGAAATGAGTAAACATAACCATTCAGCATTACATTCAGGCTTAAAAATATTGCAACAATTTTTATTTTTTAAAAAAGATTTATTTTTGCCTTTATTATGACAGGACAGTAAGTTGACAGGAAGTGAAGTTGGAGAGAGAAAGAGGGGGGCGCGATCGGGAAAGGTCCACAAGCTGGGACTTGAACTCGGGACGCCGATATGTTGGCGTGCTACCCACGAGGCTATTGGTAACGATTTTTAATTTGTGAACTTAAAATAATCCTCACCTAAACCTATTATAATAAATGTCACATTTAACTGTGCCTTAATATAGTGTGTTGTATGTAGTGTATAAAGTGTATATATTTTGGTCAAATGGATCACAAGTGGACGAGGGAGACACATTTCCGTTTACACCTGGTGTTTTTATTCGATTCTTTTGTCCACTTTCAACTACTTCTGTCCTGATTTCTTCGAGGGGAGGGTCTATGGGTGGGTAAATGTTTGGGCTTTTTCAGATCTTTCAATCTAATAGACAAAATAAACTAACGCAATTTACATTTGAACGAACCCAGAGACGCGGAAAAACACAGAGAGCATCAGCTTTCATTTCTGCTCTGATGGCTGAAAGACCAGCCGAACGCTGTGAGTGTGTGTTAGAAATCAGGAATGGTGAGAGAACATTGTGCATGGTACGTTTTTCGTCTTCAAACCAAACTTGGGTCTCCAGCCAACAAAGTTTAAATCCCGTCTGGCTGGCGCGCTTCCCATAATGTTTACGCATTAGGTCAGTGGGCGGAGGCCGCACAAAAAAATGTGACGATACCAGCATTTCCCCTCAGCGCTGTTGAGCAGATTCGTAAACAACTCTGATTGGCCATTGTGTTCACGTGCTTAACAGTTATGACTGTGATTGGCTACAATCAATGATGTCTATTTACAACATGTTTTTGAAGCGTTGATCATTGTAGCCAATCACAGACATATCTGTTGAGTGTGTGAACACAAGGGCCAGTCAGAGATGTTTACGAATTTGCTCAACAGTGCTCAAAATGCTAGGGGGAAATGCTGGTATCGTCACATTTTTAAAATGTCTGTACCGACTTGGTACCGAAGTCGGTACTTTTGACAACACTAGTTGAAACTCATGGTTATGATAAGGGGCATGACATTTCTGAAACGGGCTCGAAGCAGTTGACCAATCACAACACACTAGTCCAGCCGATCAATCAGAGCACATTGCGCTTTTTGAAAGGAGGGTCTTCATAGAGACAAGAACTAAACTGAGTGTTACAGACAGACTGGGAAGAGAGGTGCTGCAACAATATAAGATTTGTGAAAAAATTATGTTTTTTTTTTAAACATTCAAGCATGAAAACCTATTCTAATAGATCCCAAAAACAAAATCAAGACTTTGAAAAAGGGCATAATAGGTCCCCTTTAAAACAGACCCCCAATGTAATGTGAAAAGCTGAACCTGGGCTGAGTTTGGGGCAGGACTATCAGGAATATCTTGTTCTCTGTTTGGTGCCACTAGTGGCTTAAAATTGCACACTTCACCTTCAAAGTCTACAATCAGTGGTCTTGGTGTTGCTTGGAGCCCTTGAAAGCACATCCAACATATCCAGCAGCGTAAGTAAAACAGTCTTGTCATAAGTGGTTAATGATAAATAAAGACCATCTTCTCCTGTGAACGCATGTCTGTCACGGTCATCATCATCCGCTGATTGCGAAGGATGCTTTCAGGTAGAAGTGCATTACTTAAAGAGGAACGACTATGATCCATCTCCCTGTGGGATCGGGCTATAGCAAAGCAAACGATAGCTCTGATCCAGCTTCCTATCATTTCCCCTGAACTCAATTCCCAGGGAGAGGAAGTGGAGTTCCGCTGATTAAGCTTTTCATTCCCCCGTGAGGACGGAGTCAGTCACTGGGGCCTGCGCCAAGACCGCTCCGCCATCTCCACCTGATCTACCCCTTCACGATGATTGATAGCAAAATAGGGCCAGTGTAACAAACACAATAACTTTCATAAATAACAATGGAGTTAATGATGGAGTCATCGCTGAGGTGGGCGGTGAACTGAGTGTTTTGAAGGACAGTTTTGACATTTGGCTGTGTTCAAAGACTATCAATGTGCATCACTGTGGCAATTCTTGGAAGATCTCTGATACTGGTTTTGTAAAACAATGCAAAACAGAAGCATTTATATACACTACCGGCTAAGTTTGGAATGATTCAGATTTTTTTTCAGTCTCTTATGTTCACCAAGGCTGCATTTATTTGATCAAATTTATTTTCAGCAGCATTAGTCTTCAGTATCACATGATCCTTCAGAAATCATTCTAATTTGCTGATGAGTAAACATTTATTATTAGGGGTTCAAGTGCATAGCACTAAAACCGTATTGTAATAGTTAAATTTTCCAAGGATCAGCATTCTCCCCTAAAAGTGATCGGGCAGATCAAACCGTAAGTCGTAGAGACTTGAAACTTTGAGGGTTGGTAGTACTCTTACCGTCTACAACGTCACCAAGTCTCGCCCTGATCGGCCTGACAGGGGCACTACAGCGGTCAAAAGTATGAAATGGCTCATAACTCCTAAACCGTTAGGTGCAGGCTCAATTGTCTTATATTGTTGGAATCTTCGGATTCGCCAGTCGTTTTGGCGAAATTTTCGGATATTTTGGATTTTTTGAAAAACCTTACTTTTGCGAACTAGTCCTAGGCTTTTGTCTCAATCGGAACCAAACCAGTGCAGCAAGATACTCTGGAGTCTGATTGTCAATAAAATAAAAAAAAAGTTGAAATTCCAATTCATGGTCCCTAAGGGCTGTTAAAACATTCAAAGTGGGTGGAGCCACTTTTACTAAAATAACTATAACTCGTGAACGAAATGAGATATTTTCACCAAACTCAGCACACCTATGTAAGAGCTCATTCTTTGGTCGTGTGAAGAAAAAAACCTGTCTATAACTACTTCACCGCTAGTACAATCAACTTGAAAATTGGCATACAGTGTCTTCGTCCGAGGGGCCACAACTGTCTATGAGGACATTGACGCATCTCAAAAAACATCACCGCCATTGGCCACTGAAATTTGAGCAGCTATCAGACAAGGTTAATGGAGGCTGATCGAAACAAAACTCGCTGAGCCTGTTTGACTCACGGCCCTAGAGGCCTGTGAGAAATTCGAAAGAAATCAGCCACCAGGGGGTGCGCATAACTGTTAAACGCACCACGATAACTGTTAAAAAGCTTTATAAACCACAAATTCCCTATGGTGTAAATGGTCTATTCCATCTATGATCGAGATGGTTACAGGCTTGCTAATTAAAACATTATACCTTTTTACGCATGTGCTTAAACACCTTAAAACATTTGAACCCTGATAATTGCTGCTTGTAGCTATATTTATTATTATCATCAAAGTTGAAACTTTTTTTTGGAAACCATGAAAATATTTTTTTCCAGTATTCTTTGGTTAATAGAAAGTTCAAAAGAACAGCATTTATTTGAAACAGAAATCTTTTGTAAATGTCTGTACTGTCACTTTTGATCAATTTAATGCATTCATGCTGAATAAAAGTATCAATTTCTTTATTATTCTTATTATGTTTTTTAAATCTTACACCAAACTTTTGAACAGTAATGTATCACGGTTTTCACAAAAATATTAAGCAGCAAAAACTATTTTCAACATTGATAATAATAATATAGCAAATCAGCATATTAGAATGATTTCTGAAGGATCATGTGACACTGAAGACTGGAATAATGATGCTGAAAATTCAGCTTTGCATCACAGGAATAAATTACATTTGAAAATATTTTCAAATAGAAAACAGTTATTTTAAATGACAAAAATATTTTAAAATATTAGTGTTTTTACTGTATTTTTAATTAAATAAATGCAGCATTAGTGATCATAAGAGATCATGTATAGACTTAATATTTGAAAACAGAAATTGCACACTATCCATTTACTAGGTTGTTGGTAAATTTTGGAAATGGCGGAAGAGAGAACTGCAAATAATTAGCTGTGCTTTAAAAAGTCAGCAAACAGGGTCAAAGTTGAAACTTAAGTGTCATGTTACAACACCTGACCTGTGCGCAACATAGTGCAACATGCATTTACCATGTGATTACTGTAAATATATAACTGCTGTGTGATTGTGGAAGATGTGTAACTCACAGGTGCCAGGCATGCAGGTCATGGAGGAGGAACAGAGCTCCACCATCCTCACAACTGGTGCAGAAGATTCCAGAGGACGAATCGTCACCAATGAGATCTGCCATTAAAACAGGAAACACACTAATTACACCAGGGGTGTCCAATCCTGCTCCTGGAGGGCTACTGTCCTGCAAAATTTAGCTCCAACCCCAATTAAACACACCTGAAACAGCTAATCAAGCTCTTACTAGGCATACTAGAAACTTGCAGGCAGGTGTTTTGAGGCAAGTTGGAGCCAAACTCTGCAGGACAGTGGCCCTCCAGGACCGAGTTTGGACACCCCTGACTTACATCTTATAGTTTACATAAAAGAGAGATGACTAAAATATCATTCACCAATTCACCCTGGCACAACAAGTATAGTACAGAATCTACAGCGCGTTAAATGAAGAAATTTCAGTACAAAAAAAAAGAAAAAAAAAGTTGAGTTTGTCAAGTAAATAATGGCATATGTAAACTCAGAGGATAATGCAGACAAGTCAGCGATAAAACCTATTAGCTAAATTCTGTGCCTATGTAACAGGATCTATATAATCCTTGGGTTAAAATAGTCCTTGGGTTAAACTATGTTAAAACTGCTTTTACACAAGTCCAAGTGCAACGAGACAACTGTGGCAACAAAAAAAGTGTTAAAGAGGAAGAGAATGCTCGTTTGGCGACTGTCATTCCAAAGGACGAATGGCTAATTAAAACCAGCCTGAATATTTAATTACGTTTTGTCACACACAGTCATGTAATATTCCATTTCCACACCATGTCAAGACGCTGATATTAATTTCTGTTCGCTGAGGCTAATGAGCATAAATTACACCCACTTTTCCTTCCTCTCCTGATCTGCTTTGAATATTCAAGCATGAATTCCTGACGGAGAGCAAATTGGGCTAAGATTCAGAAGGTATGCTGACCACTCTGCTTCCTTTTCCTGTACTCTGGTGGACAGCACTCAAATTAGCCTAAGAGGAACGCTTGCATGTCACCGTCCACTCTCGCATCGGAAAAATTTATTTATCCAATTCTAAACCAGTAACAGCAAACAGAATTACTGTCCTTTCATTGAACTGGTTATTTTTTCCTCTCATAATTCACTTTAGAATGTTACGCTCAAGAACGGGATGTCAAAACTATTGTAACGATCCCACAAATCGGCTCTGATGTTTTGTTGCTTCTATGCCTGCTGAATCTTGGACGTGTCCCAAGAATCCATCCAAATGTGATATGCAGCATAAAAAAGATGTAATGCAATAGAAGTTGAAAAGCAAAAGTGCAAGGCTGGCAAGAAATGAGCCACACAAACACACACAGCAGAGATGGGTCAATGCCCTTTAAATGTGCATGTGGATATGCAAGAAGGAAAGAATGAAAAAGGAAGGGATTAAGAATGAATGAAGAATGAAAAAGGAAGGAAGAAAGAATGAAAAAGGAATGAATGAATGAATGAAGTTAAATGTGCATGTGGATATGCAAGAAAGAAACAATGAAAAAGAAAGGAAGGAATGAAGAAAGGAAAGAAAGAAAGGAGGAAGGAAGGAAGGAAGGAGGAAAAGAATGAAAAAGAAAGAAAGAATGAAAGAAAGAACGAAAGAAATCGAAAGGACAACAAATGAACAAACAAAAGATCAAGCAAAAGAAAGAGGAACAAACAAAAGAATGAACACAAATGAGTGAAAACAGAACAAACGAAAGAACATAAAAATGAACAGTGTCTGAATCTGAATGTCGGTAAAACCAAAGGTATGTGTATTGATTTCTGGCATAATCATATAGCAACCTCATCTAACTATTATTAACAACCATCCGATTTGTTGAAGTATTTAGGTTCTATAATTGATAAGTTTCAAAATGAATATAGACAGTCTGTGTCAGAAGAGTCAGCAAAGCCTCTTTTGTCTTAGGAAGCTAGCCAAAGTCATTGATGACTCTTTTATAAGGCATACATTGAATTGGTTGAACATTCTCATTCATTTGTTGGTTTGCCTCTCTAAAAGTTAAAGATGCACTGGAGAAAGTTGTAAATAATTGTAGTACAGTGCTAGGAGTGAAACTGCCTGGGTTGATTTATTTAATATGCAGGTGCTTAGGAAAGTATGAACTACATTATATCTGATACATCTCAATACATCTCATCCTCTTCATGATGCATTCCAGACTTCAAGGTCTTTGTACAGAGTCCCCTTAGCTAGGACCAAAAGAGTCATATTTTCATTTGTACCATGTGCTATAACTTTGCTTAATTTAAAGGCAGATTTTAGATTTTTATTACTTATGTTGTTAATGTATTTTGATGCTGTGTATTTGTCAGTCTTGTATGTGACGGTCATTTCTGCGCTGCTGAACAAACTGCCCCAATGAGTCAATAAAAGGTTAAAGTCTAAAAGTCTAAGAACAAAGAGATTAATAAATTAAAGTATGAAATAATGAACAAACTAATTAAAGGATTAGTTCACTTTTAAATAAACTTTTACTGATAATTTACTCACCCCCATGTCATCCAAGATGTCCATGTCCTTCTTTCTTCAGTCGAAAAAAAATGAAGGTTTTTGATGAAAACATTCCAGGATTATTCTCCATATAATGGACTTCAATGGACACCAAACGGTTTAAGGTCCAAATGACAGTTTCAGTGCAGCTTCAACAGGCTTTAAACGATACCAGACGATGAATAAGGGTCTTATCTAGTGAAACGATTGGTCATTTTCGAAAAAAATACAACTGTATATGCTTTATATAAACAAATGTTCGCCTACTAAGTGCTTCCGCCAAAACCGCATTTCTGTATTCTCCAAAGAGCTTACGCTGTATGTCCTACACCTTCCCTATTCAACTTACGGAACGAACGTAGCGCCAGTTAAATTTTTTCCGTAAGTTGAATAGAGAAGGCGTAGGACATACAGCGTAAGCTTTTTGGAGAATACAGAAATGCGGTTTTGGCAGAGGCACTTAGAAGGCAAACGTTTGTATTTTTTTCGAAAATGACCGATCGTTTCGCTAGATAAGACCCTTATTCCTCGTCTGGTATCGTTTAAAGCCCGTTGAAGCTGCACTGAAACTGTCATTTGGACCTTGAACCGTTTGGTGTCCATTGAAGTCCATTATATGGAGAAAAATCCTGGAAGGTTTTCATCAAAAACCTTAATTTTTTTTTCGACTGAAGAAAGAAAGACATGGACATCTTGGATGACATGGGGGTGAGTAAATTATCAGCAAAAGTTTATTTAAAAGTGAACTAATCCTTTAATAAACAAAAGAACAAATGAAAGAAAAACAAATGAAAGAACAAATGAACAAAAAAAGACGAAAGAACAAACGAATAAACAAAACAAAAACAACAAACAAAAGATCAAAAGAATAAACAATCAAAAGAATTAGCAAACAAAAGATCAAAAGAAAGAACAAATTAATAAACAAAAACAAAAAAATAATAAATGGAAGTATGAACAACCGAAAGAATTAACAAACAAAAGATCAAATGAATAAACAAAAAGATAAAACAACTGAACAAATGAAAATACGAACAACTGAAAGAATGCACAAACAAATGAAAAAAGAAAAATAAATAAACAAATACAAGAACAAACAAAGAGAAACACAAGCAAATGAACGAAAAAAAAAACAACAACAACAAACAAATGAAAGAACAAACAAATGACTGTACAAAAGAACGCAAGAAAGCACCTGCTGATCAGATTCTGAAGGCAGCACAGATCTGTCGGTGATGAGCACTGCTCGAGATATCTGCCTGTGAAAAAGGAGAGAAACAATTAGAATAAAAGTCCTTAAAAAAGAAAAGGTGGATAGAGCAAGAAGAATCATTAGAGACAGAGAGCATTTATTATGAAGGACATTATCTGAAAAGAGAACATTCAAAATGACCCTAAAAATCACACCTTGCCCTTTCAATTTACAGTAATAGCAATGAATAGTAATAGAATGAATGAAAATTGTCATCATTTACTTCATTTCATGTCATTTCAAAAATGACGTGTGTGTGTGTGTGTGTGTGTGTGTGTGTGTGTGTGTAAAACAACAAAAGATGTCTAGAAAAATGTTCCCGCTGCTCTTTCCAATACAATGAAAGCATAGAATGACCAAATGGTATTTTTGCCTCAGTGTATACAAACTTGGCACAATGTCTCTGGTTTGAGAAACTCTCAACCCAGTGGGGCTCGGCATTGCTGTCGTCAAACTTGACAAGTTTGAAATGTGAAATATGTGGAACATATTAGATTTAAGAGCTTGAAAATCTGTAAAGCACTGTATGATTTCAAGGGAAAAAGCAGCTACACAATTCTTGCAAACAAATGAACATCTCCACAGCCATACAGGTTTGGAACACAATGAGAACTGAAAAGGCAAAATGTGATTTAGGGTCGTCACACAAAGCTAACTTAGAATATAGTGCACTACTCATATGGAGCACTTTTATAATGGCTTTATGGTGCTTTTATGAGTTGACAGCTTTCACTACCATTTACTTTCATTACATGGAAATGTGCAGGATGAACATTTTTCAAAACATGTAATTTTTTCAATTTAGTTGCAGTCATAGTCTTTTGAATAAAATGCCATTTAGTTTTAGTCATATTTTAGTCATCTGAATTGTTTTAGTTTTAGACGACTAAACATCATAAGATTTTAGTAGACTAAATCTACAGTAGATTCAGTCGACTAAAATCTAATGGGTTTAGTTAAATTGTAATGCGTTAATTAAGAATTTCTCTAAAATTTCCAAACCCATTATATACTCCTGGAGAAAACATCTATTAACCTGTTAGTATGAATGATATTAAAGTTTGAACATGCAATACAGACACACAGATTTAACTGCAGTGACATATAACATGTCTATATTTCTCTTAAAGTTAAATAAAACCACTTCTCCTAAAGAACAACACATGATCTTTTTAATGAATGCTATACATCATTCTTTATTCTTTCAAGCAGACATATTTATTTGTATAAATTAAATATAATTAATCCTTATTAAAGCTATTAAACAGCAGTGAGTGATTTTGTTGTTTGATTAATATTAAGGGCAGAGAGCAGCAGGTTTATTAGGCTGCTGTCACTTTAAGATCGAATACACCGATGCACATCTGATATTCTGTTTACATTCTTTTAAGACATAATCGACTCTGTTTACGTAAATACTTTCCAAAATGGACATTTTGAAATAATACTGTGTGTATTTGTTCATTCAGATGCGAAAGAGAGCTCAATTCAGTACTCGCACGTTGTCTGAGAGGTGTGTGCGCACAGAAAACCGCACCGAATACAGCTCTCTTTTGTGTAGTCATGCTTTTTCAGATTTATATGTCTGCTCTTCTCTTTTTCCCAGACATTTGCATTTTTGAACATTTAATGAGACATGCAGCAAGTGTATGCCAACTTATGTCCCGCCGGGGAGAACAGCATGTTACAATTCAAATGTGTGCATCTACAGCACAGGACATCAGTTTGGACTGGATCTCTTCCCAAATCTTCCCTCCCTAACATTTTTATTCATTGATGAAAATGTCAATAGACTTTTGTCAATTTTTGACATTCAAAACAGGTTTTTATTTAGTTATTGTCTCGTTTTCGTCTGTGAAAAAATGTTGTTGACGAAAATAATGATGAAAATTAACTTTTATTCAATATAAAGATTTTTTTTTAACTTGACTGAAAACAACAACAACTCAATTGATCAAAGAGGTCTAGAAATGTGTTATGTATAAACTGGGGAAACCAGCCAATCACAGTGTAACATACAATTTGGTTAATTTTTGGTATATTAGAGGTATAAATGAGTTTTTATTGTGATGGTATTAAATATATAAGTTAATGAGTTCTGATTAGGTGAAATGAAAGTGAAATGTCAACACTGTAGAGCCCTGCTCTTCATTATAACAGCACTACATGCAATTGATGCACGTTAGATGGGACAATCAATATCTTTTTTCATGGTTTCTCATTATTACAGTAATGAATACTAATTTCACTTTTGGTGCGTATTGTGTGCTTACCTGTAAGCTGTGCTCTGTCTTTGTTCATCTCTGATGTACGAATCTTCAACCACAAAATGACTGCAGCTGATCTTCTGACCACGTGTATCAATCACAGCTTTAACTCTGTGAAGTATGAACAGAGAAGATGCATCAGGACAAGAAAAAGTCCATGCCCCAAATCAGGTTTCTTTACCCAAAAACCTGCTTTAATCACAAAAGGGTCAAGAGATGGTCAGATTATGATTTGAAGATAAAATATTAAACACTAGAACATCATATATTAGCTGTCTCATTCTTCATGGGTCAGGTGGTTACTTCTAAAAGCTCTTTTTATAAAGAGAAGTGGCCTGTCGTTTCATATGTGTCACTATAGGGAAATGTGGTGCTTTGGCATTTTTGCGTAAAGTCAGTATGTCATAATAATATTTTTGCATATTGTCGGACCTATGTGGCTCATGACAATATATCAATGCTAAATTTTAAGCAATTTTCGTTCATGTTTGAACTAGGGTTGTTGATTTAACGTGTTAATTAGATTAATTAATTATGGTGAAAAATAACGAATTAAAATTAAACGCATTTAACGCAGTAATGCGTGCAATATCACACAAGTGCTGTTTTTCTGTCCAGAATAGCATGAGTGTAAATGTAATAGGTTACTGATTTTATACAACAGTTCAATAAATCAGAAGTTAATATTGTGTTATTTTAGAAACAATGTTGTTTTGCTCAATTTTGCCAACGAAAATATAAAGACAAAGCAGAACTATTCGTCTCTGAGGAACACACAGCGGCATTTTATTTCTGAGTCCACGTTTTGAACGAATCCGGTGAACCATTAGGGTTGTTGGACTTGACTTCACTGCACAGACTGATCGGCTAATGACATCAAAGTACCGCGAGAGCAAATTCAAAAGCATACGGAGCCATCTGCTCTCTAATTGCTCTTGCGGTACTTTGATGTCATACACCAATCGGTCTCTGCAGCGCCACTGTGGTGAGAAATCAAGTCCCCCCAGGAATCGGGTCTCCTTTAGGACCCAGAGTGATCCCATTGGTTTAATGGACTTTTAATTGGTAGTATATTTACAAAGATTTTTCTGGTCGACTAGTAGTCATTCATTTTAAGCGATTAGTCAACTAATCACACGCTTATTAATAAACCATTTCATAATAAAGAGCCTTTAATGCCTACATAGCCTATTCAGCATTCAAGCCCACTTCAAGTTTAACAACCCTAATGATTCAAAGGGCCATTCATAAACAGAACCATTTACTTCACTCCTGAATGAATCGTTTGGACGAATCGAATGAATGATTCAATGACTCAATTGCCACCACCTAATGGCAGTTTTAGTTTCTTATATATAGTATAATTTCATTATTTATTTATTTTTACATATTTCCATAGTAATAATAATTAAAAAAACATTAAAGGTGTAGTTCACCCCAAAATGAAGATTTAGTCATCATTTACTCAACCTCATGGTCCAAAAGAGTATGTGTAATAAATTCTATGTTGAATCAAATAAAATATTTCTTGTTGAAGCTACTTTTGTAATAAATTTGATGCTTATAACAACTAATACAATAACACAATAACAACTTTAAATTATCTTTTGGGAGTAATTTCTCAGCCAAATTTGATGTGCGATTATTAGATTAATAATCGCTTGACAGCCCTAGTTTGAACAATACACAATTTTGGTACTTTGTCGGTTGATATCAAAATGTAAAATCTGGCTCCTGAAGAAAAACCAGTAGTGAACCAGTGGCCTAGGGCACAAGTTTGACCTTTCCTCCTTTAATCTCTGCAAGCGAGAAGGAAAAAGAGTGAGAGAGAAAAAGGAGGAACAGAGGAGAATCTGTTGGCTTGTTATGTCAAGAGTTATAAATGTGCTTTATAGGGCTCATTATCCAAACTAATGGGCTGGGGGTGACATCCTTGAAATGGACTTTCACAACACAATAAAGGGGCAAGAGAGCGTCTCCCTCCCCTGACGAAAAGTCAGGCTTCGGAATAATCCTCCCCCAACGCCCAGATTGACTGCAGGACAGATCTGTTTATGTAAATGAAGATTTATTTACTCGGAGGAACTCGCAGAGGAAGCGGAGGGTTTCCAATCAATCGTCAGCCAATGGGGTGAAAGAAAGCAATATGGGATACATTTCACAAACCTAACACACCTGAGGGCAACCGTAGCGGGTCGCTCTTGCTCACAGGAAGCTGCTTCTGAGTCTAAGAGAGTTTCAGGCCAAATGACAAAACTATCAGGCCAATCTATGATCCATGTTCATGTACATGTGTTTTTATGCTTTAAAACTCAAACTTTTGTTTTCAGTGTGTGTTGAAAATTGATATGGTTAATTCTGTGATTAGAGTTTTAGTTGTATATTCTGGCAAATTTAAAACCTAGTTTTATATAAATTGTAGAATATATATGGTATATATAGTGAGAATTGTTTATAAAGTAAAAATAAAATAAAATTAATTGAGAATATATATATATATATAAAAAACATTTTTTCATTTCACAAATAATTAATTAGGGTTTTAATTAGCAATAATGTAAATTAAAACCTAAAATAAATTAATTTTAACCAAATATAAACTTGCTACAAATAAAAATATTGTAATTTTTGTGATGGGGTCAGTGAAAATCTTGACAGTGCAAGTAAAAACTGGGGGCAAGCAGAAAAAAAATCCTAATTGAGGAGTCCTGGACTGGATTTTGTTTGTCAATTGAAATTTAAAAACAAAACAAAAAAGGTTTTGCAATTCTTTGCAGTTTTTTCTCAGCGCTCACTATGTAAAGAGTTTCATATACAAGTGCATAAGTTTCTTCTGTCAGTGTGCATAAAACACTGAAATAGAGCTAATGATTCCGTTTCACTTGCAACCAAGGCCAGTGTCGGCTTTGTAGATCATCATAAGCATTCATAAATCGCCTTCATAAACCACGTCAGTGGCCTCTGAACCAATCAGCGTGATAACCTTGCACCCAACGATGCATGCGTTCAAACTCATTTGAATTTTATATACTTCTCTGCAAATGTGGTTTTGTGTAGGCTAAACAGATCATATGCTGAATGACACCATGACGGATATTACAAGCAAGAGGCTTATTTGTCTTGGTAAATATTGCATAAAAGGGTACACCACTGTTCCGGTAATCAACATAAAGCTTATGAAAAACTTAGAAATGTAGCCTTGGTAACTAACTGAAATAAATAATCTTAAGTTGAAAGACTACAGTTACTAAAACTAAAACTGAAATTAAAATCAATTAAAGCTATACGGAAAAAAACTAATAAAAATGACAAAAGCACTGAAACTAAGGGTATATTTACTCGACAATGATGTAATAAAAAAAAAAAAAGTTTTTCCTTTGTGTTTTTTGCATACAGATGACAACCTTGTCAAAACAATCCCTGTTTACACAAACCGATACTTTAATATCGGACACACGATAATTTAATATTTATTGCTAGGCATATGGCCAATTAGTCTCTTTTGAATTTATGCAATATACTGGAGCCATACCTGAGAAGGAAGTCCAGAAGATTCCACAGAGTTCCTGGACACGTAATTTGCGTAGTTGTAAACTCATGGGCGGGGATTATGCAAATTATGAATGAGCGTGCACACGCCCTATTTACGAATGTTTGGAATTCATTAATATACACACGCTTAACTACCAAATCCGTTGTATACGAAGTGTTTGTGAATCCGGAGGAGAGTTTTCGTTAAGGTAAATTTTACGCGCAAATTACTCCGAATATTCGCGTACATTTACGAAAATTTCATGAATGAGGCCCACTGTCGCGTAAATGAACGGCTAAAACGCATAAAAAGGTGTTAATTGGAAACGGTGTCCTGTAAACAGCCCCAAAAACAAAACAAAAAACTAAAAAAAAAATAAAATAAAAAAAATATAAAAATAAAAGCAAATTTAAAATACTAATAATATTATAATAGCATATAAATAGTAATAAAATAACACTGGTGTACACAAAAAAATTACAAATACGAATATTAAAGAACAGTGTTTTTTAGGCTTCAAAATGAAACTTTTAGATTTCTTTTTAGCATTTTTTTTTTTTTAGAACTTTTAGAAAATTTTAAGTAGTGCTTGGCTATGCAAAACCCAGCCAGCATTATAGTAAGGTGTTTTGGGTGGTTGTTATTGCATTATTATAGGACTTGCTAGGGAATTTATTGGTCCATAACACATGAAGGCATTTGACACATGAAGTTTGTCAGAGTGTTTCGTCTGTGCACACTAAACTGCAAATAATTTATTACATTTAAAAAAGACATTTACACTGGCGTACTCGGCAGCTAGAACTTCATTTCAATTTTGCCATATTTTCCCTGGAAATTACGATTTTGTTCTCTGGAACACACAAGGTGAAAATGCTGCAAATAGTTTCTCCGATATTCAGATTTTGTGCATGAACTGAACTCACAACTTGGATAGTCAACAGAGCATATGGCTTGGGTTCCTCCTTCAATGAAACGAATCACAATAATAGTGATGCTTGTCTTAGCAGACACCTCCAAAAGAGGGATTTTATCACCAGTTGAGCTCTTTTGACGTGTGAAATGAATTTGGACAAACGAACTCGGACAAGTGATTGAGTTGCCTGTCGTTGCGGTAACAAACTGGACAGTGCTGGACCGTCCTCCGCATGGAGTGGCAGGTGGGATTTGAGGGTCTGTAATCCTCTGCTGCATTATTAATCTGGCTCTACCCTTTTCAGCTTTATGTCTGTAATAAGAGCAGACATAGGGCGGTAATTTATGATGCCAGGGAAATTAAAATCATTGTTCAGCCTGCCAGACACCTTGCCAGCTTTTTTTTCACCTTCATGAAACTTTTTCCATGGATGATGTATGGCGCTAACCTCCAATGCAGGGCTGACTCCACACGGGGCGCCTCTGGAGGAAGAGGGCATGGACAGTCCGCGCTACACTCTAGGCGATGCTTTATAGACTGAGCCCAGGGTCTGACGGACACCTTGGTTTGGAGCTCTGCCAGCTCCCAAGCCAGATCCTGACCAGCCTGGGTCAGGTGAGTCTGGCTCCAGTCCAATATGGACGAAAGAATTCGCCTTGAAACTTCTTAGTGCTCCAGTTATATGGGGGTTCTTATACTTCATGGCATTGGTGGCGATCATGAAGAACTTGCAGTAAATTACCAATTAAGGTCATCTTGGTTGTTTTTCGTATGCTACGTTAAGTTTTGAGGAACACCTTCTGCTGGGCCGCTCAAGTAGAACTGACGTTAGGGACGGCTGACCACATCCAGGGACAGATGTCACATATCAAAACTAAACTGACCTCCATCAAATCACCTACTAAAGGAGCAAATAAACAATCTGAACGATTTGTTGGGAGAACAAATTTTAAAAGTTATCCACTTGGTTAAAGAATAAATATGCTCAGTAGTCCTACCTGATTTGCTGAAAGGTAGTAGGTGCTAGTCATAGAAGAACTGACACAAGACCAGGGCTTGACATTAACACCCTCCAACCAGCCAAATGTGTGTGGATTTCAGCAGTGTCGTGTAACGCTGTCACTCCTACTAGCCACTTTGGTAGGTTAAATTTTATATATAGCCTAAATCCATTTTTCAATTGTAGTCTTTTAAAAGGCATCTGAAATAATAAACTAAAAGCAATGTTGTCAAAAAATATTGATTTTCGATACGTATCAATACTGAAATATCTGAAACGCTTCCAATACTCATTTTCTGCAGAATAGATACATGATACCAGCTGCGCTTTCTCACTCTCTCATCTCTCTGACAGCGAATCGAGACACAAACCCGCCTCCCCTCACTCACTCATTTCATTTGCTCTGGATGAATATTGTTGGTGTTACAGGGCTTGAATTTCGGAGTGGGATTGCGCATAATTTGTGATCATACCCAAAGTGTGCGAGCATAAAGCCGCCTCTCATGACTAAATTAAGTTGTTTTTTGCTGCTTATAGGGCTTAAACAGTCAAATACACACAAAGTAATGTAAAAATGCCGGTCTTGGTGAGTATTCACGTAAACACAATCAGTTATGTCTTAAAGTGACAGCAGCCTAATATAGGCTACCTGGTGCCAAATTATGAGATAATAAAAATATCTATATGGCTGTTTTTTCCCAATGGTATCAATGTCAAAATTGTGGCCAGTGTAAATGCTGAGTGGCTAGTAACTTTGGAAAACCACTAGCCACAGAGGCTGGTTTGCAAAAAAGTTATTGTCAAGCCCTGTATATAACAGCTAGTCAAGACGTTTCTTTTTCTGCAGTCAGCTACTTTTTGCATTGCAGCCAAGCAAAAACAACCTCTTAAAATATCATTTATTACTTTTCAAAACTTTGGTCAGGTTTACAAAATGGGTAACATTACACATTTCCTGATGAGATTTCATTCTGATTCACAAGCTTTTCTTTTGATTCAATTCCATTTTCAATTTGATTCGATTTCATTCTGATTTAACTGGGCATATTTCGGTTATAATGTCAAAATATGAAAGAAATTCTCTCTGGGCTGCTGCTGTAAATTATACAGGGAACCTTCTAGCTAGGTATATTATGAAAATATTATAGGTTTAATTGTAATATATAATTAATACTAGATTTTAATTATATTTTAAAAAACATTTAATTGTTATATTGCATTTATATATTCTTTTTTTAAAATTCCTTTATTTATTATTATACATTCTCATTTGTTCATAAATCGGACTACAATGGTTGCGCTGCATGTTTTTGATACACTAAAAAGAACGGGTCAGTTTCATTTGTTCATGAAACTGTTTACTCTGTACGTTATAACTAAATAAAAAAAACTGCCATTCACATTCAATTCAGACTCATAATAAGTCCTTAAAATATGACTTATTTTGCCGTGGAGCAGTAGATTCAGCAGAAGCAGCACAGTGTGGCCATGGCCGTAGCCAGCTATGAGGTCCGGACATCAGTATTTTTCCTGAGGTGTATATAATAAACATTGTGGAATAATAGCCTAATATAGTATTAACTCTACTTAAGTGCTGCAAAGATATTGCACAGCACCAAGATAACCGAACGTCTCATCTGAGCTGTCTTAGCGGTGAGGTCTGTCACCGCTCTTCAATGTAAAAATATATGAGATGACCATCAAATCAAAATAGTTCACAGAAAGCTGCTGAGCGTGAATTCCAGCGTGACACGATCATAAAGTGAGAGATAAGATGTAAGTAGCTAAACTAAGCATTTCATTTTTGCCAGCCGTTTTAAGATATAAATGTTAAATGAGCAACAAAAATAATCAGGAATGCAAACTAAAACTTTTGTCTAATTTTGCCATTTTGAATAGTCCTATATTGATGTGATTCATGTAATTCGTAACTATCAATGTGAGGAGACAAGAAACAAGAAGTCTTTTTCATTATATTAGGCATAAGATAAATAAGGAATGTGTACATATTTTGAATGATTATAAATTTAATAAACTTAGTTATCTAGCTTTCCTGGTAGCCTTCAGTAAATTAACTTCAAAGAAAATGATTCATTAAACATATAAATATCAGTTGACCCTATGTTTACTGTCTTCACTGACACTGACGAAAATGAAAAGACTATCAGTCAAAGCTCAGATTTAGAAGGGGAAGAGACAGGGCAAGATAAGGAGACTGAGGAAAAAAGAAAGAGTGATAGAGATGAGGAGAGAGCAAATAATCTACTGCCCACTGACATGGTTTTAAAGCTATTGTTATCCAATTTTTGTGGCCTTCAAATGTCAATGCATATTTGTAGATCAGAGAAATACCAGTTCTCTTGGGGTGGAGTGGGGTGGGGGGGCATGCCTCCAAACCCCCCTAACTAGTGCAAATTTGGGACCTAGGTAATTACAAAACCCTGGCTACCGCCCTGGGTGTATATGGATGGAGTATAAGAGTGATCTTGAGACTTTAAGAATCGTTACTGAGATTGCAATTTAGGCCCGAAAAGGACGATAACTATAATAATTTCAATAAAGATATTGGGTCCTATCACACACCCGACGCGACTCAAGTGTTTTATTGCTATTTTCAGCATGCTCCAGTTATCATTTTCATATCCAGCGCCCACGTTGTTTAAATAGCAAATGCACTGGCAGCCATCTGTTCGCCCATGGTCGTGCTTGTCTGAAAACGAGGTGTGTCCAGGTGCATTGTTGGCGTGTTGCTATTTTGAGGAAACTGAAAACGACTGCGCCATTGACCAACGAAAACCTGGTCTAAAGTCAGTGGTGCAATATATATATATATATATATATATATATATATATATATATATATATTTGTATATATATATATATATTTTGTTATTTTAAGGGTGCGTTAGTAATATGCGCCTATAAGCGGGTGCACGCGTACACTGCTTACACACACAGGGAAGCGCAGCAGCACAAACATGCAAAATATTACAAATAAAAGGATTACAATGTAAAAGATTATTATTGTGTACATAAACATAAAAATGGATAGTCATTGCATTTATCAGAATTACCTATTTGCAGTAATGACAAATGAAATTGGCTAATTATTTGTAGTATTTAAACTGACTCGTCAGGTTGAGGGCGTCTATATTCCACCATGTAAATGGCAATCTGCCATGGTGCAAGCACACCTGGCTTTTTAAAGGGAATGGGAGATGACGACCTGATTGGTTTATTGCATGTTAAGCCCAAAACACTTCCATGACTCATTAAGAGACTAGGTACAACCCATTTGGACCATGCGCCTGGTGCGCCGTCCATTTTTTCTGTTGTTAAACTAGCAAAAGAGGATTTGGACACGCTCTAAGTGCACCTGCCCCATGCGCTTCAGACCATGTGCTTAAATTGTTAAAATAGGGCCCATAGTCTTAAAAATCATTCTAAATGTAAAACAACAGAAGAGTCCCCACCACAACTTTAACGATAACGGCACAGAGAAACAATACCGCTGGAATCACTTTCATAACGATTTTTTTTTTTCCATCTAATGAACATGATTAAACATTGACAGCCAATCACAATCCATCCTGCTTTAAAGAACTTTAAAGCAGCAGAGGACAAAACTGCAGTGCACACTTATAAACAGAACTGTATTGTCTGCTGGTGTGGACGCTAACATAGCTATCGTTCTTGGTGTGAATGGGCCTTTAATCAGAAAATCTATATTTTTTACCCATTCCTAGATAGGTGATATGCCCGTCTACTAGTTTATGAGCAATTTATGATTTTACGGTAAACGGCAGGGAAATACATCTAATTTGAGTGCTGCTGCACCGGCAAGGTCTGCAATAGCCTTAACACTAGTAAGCTAATGCTATCACATGTGTAAGTGTCGTGCGCTACATCCAGAGGAATCCAAGCCCCCTGGGTCATTCACCAGCAAGATGAAAGAAACTCAATATATCGCCAAAGAGAGGGCCAAAGAATGAGAGAGAAATAAAGAGAGAGGGGAAAAAACCCAGATCTAACCTAGTTTATGACAACAATCCACCTTTGAAACTCATTAAAGGCCTTTCTGGTGGGGCCTGACGCACATTATCAGCACAGATTAATCAAGGGAGACGGGAGATGAACTCTCATTTTTTAAGAGGCAGCAACAGAGGGCTTTTTTGTCTTCAGATGAAAATCAATTAGTGGAGGTAAGGCCACGAGGAAAAAGCGGCATCACTCATCGCCGGCCCAAGTGGCAGAGTCTGTGATTTGTCTTCCAAGCTCGGCTGCTTAAGGGGGGCTGGTACCGCTGTCTCCCTGAAAATTAATTTCATATCTATATTCCGAATATCCCCCCCACCCCATTCACTCATGTGCGCCATCTCTTGGCCTTGTTTTTGAGTACCCTGTACACAAATGAGCTCTGATCAGCCTTGGGATACTGGAGTGGTGTGAATCAACCAGAGGAGGAAGTAAATCTACGTATCTAATTGAATTTCTGTGTGTTATGAGTTGAAAGTTTTTTTGTCTTAATGTGTGCTGTCAAAGTGTAAGAACAGAATCAGTGGTGAACTACTTACTTGTTAGATGCCTTGTCCACAACCAGGCACTGCACTGAGTGTCGCAGACAATAAATTCCTCCAAATACGGCACACATTCTGCAAGGAGAAAAAAAAGCAACACCTTAAATACGCTTGCGTTTATTTATAATGACATCCAATCTGAATGGAATTGCTAAACACCCGTAATTACAGCTGATGGCGTGACATTAAAAGGGCTGATCACACCTTGTCCACACAAAAAGGACAAAATCCAATTCATTTGACAAGGCAAAAATGTCACCAAGATCTTAAAATGTGTTACCTTCACAAGTAAAGTTTTCATGCGATTTTGTGGTGATAAAGTATAGCAGCTTAATTAAACTATAAACACAAAGACAAAGTGATTCAAATATTCTTAAAAAGCCTGGAGACAACCTTAAATAGGATATATATATATATATATATATATATATATATATATATATCTGTATTATACATTGCTTTCCTTTATCTTATTGCCATTTCTGCAGTTTTACAAAGGCAATAAGCCATTAGAGGCTGTTAGTGAAACTTGATTACACCCTTAACCATAGAAAAAATGACTGTTTTGCTCTCTCATGGGTTATTTCATAAAAAAAAAAAAAAATAGACAAAGAAACGAGAAACAAGCCATAAGATTTTTTATGTTTTTGAAAGAAGTGTAATTCTCACCAAGGCTGTATTTATTTGATAAAAATCACAGTAAAACATTCAGTAAAAGTATTGTCAAATATTATTAAAATTAAATTTTTTTGTTGTTGTAATATTTAAAATTGATGGCAAAGAAGAAAAAAAAAACTCAGCATCATTACTCCAGTCTTCAGTGTCACATGATCCTTCAGAAATCATTCTAATATGCTGATTTGGTGTTTAGGAAATTTTAAAAACAGTGCTGCTTAATATTTTTTAGTTTTGGTAAAAATTGCAAGTCTTTACTGTCATTTTTGATCAATTTCCTTGTTGAATAAAGATTATATATATATATATATATATATATATATATATATTATAGTGCACAGCATAAATGAGTACACCCCCTCTGAACAAAAGATGTATTTTCTTTATGATCACTAATACAATTCATGGAAAGATGGAAAAACTGAAATGCATAAGACATATACATAATAAAAACTGAGAAATATATGTCATTAATAGCCATAAAATAAGTAAATTAGCCAATTTTGTTTAAATTAAGGATTGCAGAAATGAGTACACACTAGATTTAATTCAACAAATGTATAATATTCTAGTGCTTAGTAGTCCTCCGTAATTTTGAATATACTGCTCTGACCCTTCTTGGCACGGAGTGTACAAGTTCATGACAAATTGTCACATCTGTCCTGTTTAACTCCTGGATGATGAGCTCCTTAAATGCCCTGATCTTTATTGGGGAGTGTTGCTCAACTCATCTCTACAGAATCCCCCACAGGCGCTCAAGAGTGTTAAGATTGAGTGCAATACATGTCCACAGAAGGTTTTTCACCTTGGGAGAATGCATATCCTTATTGTCATGTTGAAAAAAATGCCCAACAAAGCGGGGAATTTGCAGGAATATTATTATTACATTTATTTTTATTTTATATGGCCTCCTTTGGCCTTGATAACAGCTTGCATTTTTGCTGTTTTGTGTTTTTTGTCTATGTACATTTTGTGTTTATGTACTTTTCCACCGTTTCTTTTGTTATTGACTTCCAAATAATTTCTAGATGTTCCCAAAGATTGCTTTTGATGAAACTTTAGTGCGATCGATCTTTGAATCCATTAAATCCAAACAATAATTATATTTTAGCATTAGAAACACTACTGTGACTAACGAGCTTATGCATACTGGTGTGGATTAACCATTACAGAAACATAAAAAATGATTTTGGTAATCACCAATACTGCTGTGGCACAAACCTTACATTGGGTGGTGATCTAATCATTTTTTTTCTTTCATTAGGGCATAAATATACACTGAAAGAAATCCATCAGCCACCATCTTGTATGTAACATGAAGGGCATAGGTGGGATATTAGGCCACATAAATATGTCTGAAGACACAGATGGTGAGATGGAAAAGGACACTTTGCTGTTCACTGCAAGCTTAAACAAGAGAGGGAAAAAAAAAATCTTCTGGCCTTGTCTGCCCAGATTAATATAGAGACATGGCATCTTAATAAAGTGCAAAGATAAAAAAAAAAAGAGAGGCTAAATCTGCCAGCAATCATCTGGGCCCATCTCCTGTCCTCCACAGAACCCCATAGAGGCAGCAGGGAAGCCCTTTGATGTCATTAACCCTAACTGACAGACGTTTAAGCTGATATTACTCTAATTAACTGCCCGCTGTCGGCTGCAATGATGCAGTCGGGCGGAGTGCGTGGGCACTGCCTTTCCCTCTCCAGGCCCCAGCACTCGCCCTGGCGACATCACTCGCCATCACGGCTAAATTAACAGTTGTGAAAATCCAGTACCCCCACAAGCCCCTGCTCTTTATAGCCTCTAAATGGCATTTCAGTTCCTATCAAGACGGGAATCAGGGGACGTGATTTTTTAATACGGTAGCAAAACAATGGAGGCCATTAATAGCCCAACGCCGTGACAGCGCGCTCACCGATGATTTATGAGTTTGTGTATAATTTGATTATGCTATTAATTCCACTGATTACAGCTGCAGCGAGTGTGGAGAAGGTCACATCCAAAATAAATCTTCGACAACTCCCTCTTTCTCGTCACCTAACACCACCCCCCCCCCACCCTTACCCCACCGACATCCCCACAAAACAACTGCCTCCAACTAGTTATTTCTGTAATTAAAAAGTAATGTAACAAGAAGCACAAACAAGCTTCGGGCTCTAATGGCAACATCACGGCAGAGCTTCAAATAAATTGAACAGAGCCCTGTAAGGACGGAAGCTTTTTTCATGCCGCAGGAAATGCAATGGTATGATATCCTAGTGTTTTCAGAGATAACAGGTTGAGATAGCTACAGGCTGCAATCCATAACGAATTTCACTTTGCAAGTTATGATGCTCTACTGTGTGTTATTTATATTGATCTAGAAAAGGGATATTAAGGTATATAAAAAAGGACATTTCTAAAAGCCACTTGGTGATAAGTTATGGGTTTCAATTTGTGCAAAAATACTTAACATACGCTACTGTTCAAAAGTTTAGGTTTGGAAAGATTTTAATGTCTTTCTTATGCCCACCAAGGCTACATTTATTTGATTAAGAAATGCAGTAAAAACATTGCAAAATATTACAGTGTAAAATAAATTAAAAAATATTATTTATTCCTGTTACTCCAGTCTTCAGTGTCACATGATCCTTCAGAAATCATTCTAATATGCTGATTTGCTGCTCAAGAAACATTTCTTATTATAGGGGACCTATTATGCCCCTTTTCACAAGATGTAACATAAGTCTCTGGTGTCCCCAGAATGTGTCTGTGAAGTTTCAGCTCAAAATACCCCACAGATCATTTATTACAGCTTGTCAAATTTGCCCATATTTGTGAGCAAAAACATGCCGTTTTTGTGTGTGTCCCTTTAAATACAAATGAGCTGCTGCTCCCTACCCGCTTTCCAGAAGAGGGCGGAGCTTTAACAGCTCGCACTTTGGTTGCTCAACAACAACAAAGCTGGAGAATCTCACGCAGCCAAAATGAGGATTGTCAGTAACGGTGTTCAGCCTTACGTTGTTCAAACCGGAGTCAGACACTGATGGAGAGACTCAGGAAGAAGTTACAACTTTTAGAATGGTTAGTGGATAAATTTATGTAGTTGCTGGGGAGTTGATTCAACTCATCAACTAGCATGTGCCGTCATGTTAATCTTGTGCAAAACCCGTATGGACGCCCACTATACATAGCGTACCTGTTTGCCAAACAGAGCCACGTTCTGTGCTCGTCTGTGCAGCCAACGACAGAACAGTTAGAAATGCTTTGCTCAAACTTTTGCCATGGCGTTAGAACTGGTACACCGTTGTCGCTTGCGAAAACAAAATGCCGGCGCTGTGGGTGGAAACGTGCAGACTAAGGGGCGGTAATATTATAATAAGATCCCCTTCCTACGTCACTAGGGGAGTGAAATCTGAGCAGCTCATTTTTTCCACACGCTTGTAGAGAAAGACTTGCCAAAACAAAGTTACCGTGTTGTCCTTTTTCACGTTTTCTGGGTTGGTAGAGGCATCGAGGACCCGATTATAGCACTTAAACACTGAAAAAGTCAGATTTTCATGAAATATCCCCTTTAAAGTGGAAAGTTGTGCTGCTTAATATTTTTGTGAAAACTGTGATCACTTTATCCTCGGACTCTTTGATGAATAGAAAGTTGAAAAGAACAGCATTTATTTGAAATCGAAATCTTTTGTAACATTATTCATGTCTTTACTGTCACTTTTGATCAATTTAATGCAACCCTGTTGAATAGAAGTATTAATTTCTTTAAAAACTACTTTTGAATGATAGTCTAAGTATAGAACAAATGATAAATGATAAATTAAATATAAATTAAGAAATAAAAATAAAGAGAATAACATTTTAAAATATTCATTAAGAAAGGTTGTACTTTTAATATTGATGAACTTAACCCATTTTTATGCACAAATGCATAGAGCAACTCATTCCTTCATGCTCTCTTCAAGAGATAGTGGATTTAAAGGGTTAAAGGATTAGTTCACTTTCAAATGAAAATTACCCCAAGCTATACTCACCCTCAAGCCATCCTAGGTGTATATGACTGTCTTCTTTCTGATACAATCGGAGTCATATTAATAAATATCCTGACACATCCGAGCTTTATAATGGCGATACCAAAGAGTATGAGCTGAAGAAAGTGCTTCCATCCACATCCATCCATCATAAACGTGTACTCCACACGGCTCCGGGGGGTTAATAAAGGCCTTCTGAAGCGAAGCGATGCATTTGTGTAAGAAAAAAATATCCATATTTAACAGGTTATGAAGTAAAATATGTAGCTTCCGCTATACCGCCTTCCATATTCAACTTACGAAGAAAGTGTAAACTGGCGTCGCGTAAGTTAACCCCCCGGAGCTGTGTGGAGTACGTTTATGATGGATGGATGTGGATGGAAGCACTTTCTTCAGCTTCATACTCGTTGGTATCGCTCACTACTATTATAAAGCTTGGATGCGTCAAGATATTTATTAATATATCTCCGACTGTGTTCATCAGAAAGAAGAAAGTCATATACACCTAGGATGGCTTGAGGGTGAGTAAAGTTTGGGGTAATTTTCATTTGAAAGTGAGCCTATCCATTTAAATTAGTACTACACGTCTAAATTTTAAAAATAGGCAGTAACAATTAGACATTCCATATTGATAAACATAAAAAATGTAAAATACATTAAATTAAAAACATATAAAAAAAAACAAAATGGCCTTTTGACAATTTTTGTTTGCTTGATGAGAACCAAAAAAAGCTCACCCTATTTAAACAAAAGAGCAAAACATTCTGCACAATCTCCCAGCAGATAGTCAATAATGGGCCGGAATTGAAGCCATTAATCTAAAAGATCTTGAATGCATCCCTTGTGACCTGTTAGATCTCAGTCTATTAAACAAAGGCAAGAAAAGCTTGACTCACTTGATTAAAGCAACACAACACAACAACAAAAAACCTGATGCCACATTTGGACACGCTCCTCCTCCTCAAAAGCCAAACCAGGTTTGGGGAAAACATCTGAGCGCCCATGGGAGGCCCACGAAAAACGGAAAAAAAAAGGAGGGAACGTTTTATTAGCGTTCCGTGTGCGTCGACAATAAATCCCCTTACCGTGCAGGAGATGCTAAACAAACAAAATTACCACACGCAGCAAAGACCACTTACCTGTCAGGTTCATTGCCGGCAAATTCACTTGTAATCTAGGGTGCTGGAAGCCGAGTGGGGGGCTAATGGTTGGCCAATAATTAAAAGAAAACAAAGCGCCATGCTGGCTGGCAGGCCTTTCTCTGCGAAAATTAAATCCTGTTTGGATCTGAATAAATTAAATGTTTATTGCTCCCCGAGAACACACGGTAAAGGGGGAGGAAAACGAATGACAGAGAGGAAACGCGGCGTGTGAGGGAATGCTGGGAAGACAATCATCGCCTCTAATTAATGCATTTCCCCGTCCTCTCAATCTGTTTCTGTTTGACTGTTGTCTGATTGGAGCGCCGTGATCGCAGGTGCAAATCATAACCTGTCACGGCCAAATGTGTTTACCGGGCTGAATGGATCACGCCGGCTCCAAAAAACATCCCAGCGACGGAGACGGAGGAACCGGAACGGGGTGCAGAAGACGGAGGATGGCAGTCAGAGTGCCAAAGGTTATTTAGAAATTAAAAAGTCTCCGCTGTCAAAACTTGAGGGATAATGCGGGTGAGGACGGTAAAGCATTTCATCACTATATTAGCGGAGCTGCTCGCTGATCTGTGAATAACTGAGAGAGTGAGCATTATTGAGTTTGCACCTCCATCTATCCATCTATCACCTGCAAGCAGGTATCAGCGTGATGAATGAACCCACCTCCCTCGCTTGTTCTCTGCTTCTGACTTTTGTCTCTCAATCCCTTGCTTTTGTCCCCTCTTAGGTTCATCTCTTTCCATTTCTCCCCAACTTTTTATCCTCCTGTCATCTCTATCTGTGGTACTTCATTTCATCCTTTTAATTCTTTAATAGACTCACCTGTCTGCTGTGACATTCTACAACTGTATAACTCACGTTTGCAAATTGTACATGGCGTAAACTTTAAAGTTAGATGAAATGAAAGTAGACGAGGGAGATACATTCCCGTTTACACCTGGCGTTTTAGTCTCATTTGTCCACTTTCAACCACTTCTGTCCTGAGGGTCTATGGATGGGTAAATGTATGAGATTTTTCAGATTTTTCAATCTAATGGATGAAATGATCTCATGCAATTTACATATGAAAGACGACGGAAAAACATCCGGAGAGCATCAGCTTCTGTTTCTGCCATAAGATCACGCCGAATGCTGTGAGTGTGTGTTAGAAATCAGGAATGGTGAGAGAACATTGTGCTTGGTACGTTTTTCGTCTTCAAACCAAATTTGTGTCTTCAGTCGACAATCCCGTCTGGCTAGCGCGCTTCCCATAAAGTTTACGCATTAGGTCAGTAGGCAGGCAGTAGGTGGTTTTTTTGTGGCTGTTCGAATGCATTTGACCATATGAGCATTGACACCATTGTATGCGAACTGAACTGAGCTGGATGATGACATCGCTGTTCACGCCAGTGCTGATATAGATAAATTAACTAAACTAATAACTATTGATTCTTACAACCGAATGAATCAATACTGAATTTACTTAAGATGGACAATGACACCATTTTCTTTAAGAGCTGCTGTGCAGCCAAAATTATATACCAGTTATCACTGTAAAGCTGCTTTGACACAATCTGCATTGTAAAAAGCGCTATATAAACAAAGGTGGCTTGACTTGACAAGAGTGTCTACACTACGAAAGCAATGTGTTTTCGACTACCTCTGGAAGTGGCCGAAAGCAGACAAGCTCAAAACGTTTTAGACCCTATTTACACTTGTATTTAGTGTCATTCATGTGATCTGATTGACCAAAACACATCTTAAAACCAGGTGTAAACAGGGCCATAGCTCTTATTGTAAACAATTCACACATGTACTGTATATTCCTTACATTAAAAAAAAAAGAAAAAAAAAGTTTTGACCTCTGTGAAAACGACAGACTTCTCTCCGGTGATGTATGCAGGATTCTCCAATCATTTAGTCTGCTTAAACCCGCCACTGCAAGCTTATGTTCATCTGTATCCATTTTTGAGTGTATCAGCCACATTTCAAAACCCTACATTTTTTCTTCTTCGATAATCTGTTACACTTCACAATACGTCACAATACAGAAGAAAAGATCTGTCACTACTTTAGTTTCATT
The DNA here is from genome assembly GCF_019924925.1 of Ctenopharyngodon idella. Taxonomy (NCBI): domain Eukaryota; kingdom Metazoa; phylum Chordata; class Actinopteri; order Cypriniformes; family Xenocyprididae; genus Ctenopharyngodon; species Ctenopharyngodon idella. Next base: position 23,948,911 of record NC_067240.1, read on the forward strand.
GTGCATTTAAGTAAATAGTTCATGAAAAAATGCTAACCATAACATAAATACTGTCATGATTGATCAACAGATCATAAGCAAATGCTTGGCAGTTCACTTGGATTGCAAACTGCTCTGAGAACGCACAACAGCCCCACATTTTGACTTTGAAAATGTATTTAATCACTCCCTTTAGAAATATAATTATCACATTAGACCATATTATGTTTCCTGTTTTTCCCGTCCCAAAATGTTAAACCTCTTAAAGGGGTTAGTTCATCCTAAAATGAAAATTCTGTCATTATTTACTCACCCTCATGTCATTCCAAACCCGAAAGACTTCATCTTCAAAACAAAAATGAAGATATTTTTGATGAAATCTGAGAGCTTTCTGTCCCTCCATTGACAGCCTATGCAACTACCACTTTGATGCTTCAAAAAGTTCATAAAGAGATCGTAAAACTAATCAATATGAATTTAGTGGTTAAGTCCAAATTTTCTGAAGAAACACGATTGCTTTATATGATGAACAGAATGAATTTAAGCTTTTATTCACATATAAACGTTGATCAGCGAACATAAACAGAAGCTCAACCGAACCTGCTTGACGCACAAGAACAAACCTCTTGCGGAAGCTCAAATGTGCTGCGTAATGCACGAAAACAAACCTCATTGGTTCTCGCACGTCAAACATACTTGAGCTTCTGTTTACCACAACTGATGTGTGAGTTAATCAATGTTTATATGTGAACCTAAATTAAATCTGTTCAGCGCATAAAGCAATCCTGTCTATTCAGAAAATTTTGCTCAATTCATATGGATTAGTTTTACGATCCTTTTATGAACTTTTTGAAGCGTCAAAGTGGTAGTCACATAGCTGTCAATGGAGGGACAGAAAGCTCTTAGATTTAATCAAAAAGATCTTCATTTGTGTTTCGAAGATGAACGAGTAAATGATGACAGAAATTTAATTTTTTGGTGAACTAACACTTTAAAATGACAATTAAGACTCATGTTATTCCATTAAAGGGACAGTTCACCTAAAAATGAAAATTATCCCATGATTATCCCATGATTTACTCACCCTCAAGCCATCCTAGGTGTATATTCTGCATGCGGTCTTTCACTGGAAGCTAGTTGTTTGAATACGTAAAATTTTAAATATGGATATTTTTCTTACAAAAACACATCCCTTCACTTCAAAAGGCCTTTATTAACCCTCGGGAGTCGTATGGATTCATTTTTTTTTATGGATGGATGCATTTTTTTCTGTCTTCAGAATTTGGCCTACCATTCACAACCATTATAAACCTTGGAGGACTAAGAATATTTTTAAATATATCTCGGATTGTGTTCGTCTGAAAGAACATAGTCATATACACCTAGGATGGCTTGAGGGTGAGTAAATCATGGGATAATTTTCACTTTTGGGTGAACTATCCCTTTAAACACTTTTTATGACCTAGGCTACTTTTATAGAGTTTTTTTTTTTTTTGTAATTTTGGATCTCGAAGACCTGGATTATCCTTCACTCTCTTTATACAGAAAAGAGCAGCCAGGAAGTTCTTTAACATATTCTTTAACATACTCCTTTTGTGTTCTACACAAGAAAGGAACACATACAGGTTTGGAATGACACGAAGGTGGTTACTTTGTTATTTCGCCACCTTGGAATTATAAGGTTCTATCTGCGTTCGGAGCAGTTCTGAGATATTGAGCTTCAAAGTTTTTGCATTCCATTCTCCTTTCTAGATAGAACCATTTTGTTTTCTAAAAAAAGTCCCAAAATGTACACAACTTATGTGAGAATATGTAAATCAAGAATATGTGAATAAATCAATTGACAAAAATGTCAGATAGAACCTTATAATTCCAAGGTGACGATTTGTTGCTGAACTATTCCTTTATTTATTAAGCAAATCTTTTCTTTCCTTTTCTTTTAAGATGCATTGTACAACATCCATTTTGTAAACCACCTTTGACGAGTGAAAAGAAATACTCAGTGCTCAATTTTAAAATGAAGTCATGGCGCAAAAAAAAGTCAGCGGAGACAACTGTTTCTTGCGTTCCCTCTGCAGATGATGGACAGCTTGCAGGTGGGTTCATGCCTCAGTGCGCTAGCATGCTTATCTGAATGTCAGCAAGGGTGATTAGTGGAAAACTATGGAAATCAAAAATGCTAATTAATCTGCCTCACAGATGAGGAGGCACATTAAAATTCGCAGATATCTCAGACGAGGAAATTCAAGCTTAAATTGTGAGGTGGAGGGTTAAGTTGCCTTTACGTGGAATAATGATAAAATCATATCACAGAACATGATTACATAACAGCAAAAACTGTTCAAATCCAATCAGAAACTTCAGACGACACAATCAAATGGTGATTTAATTGACTAAAAATGAAATACTGATATCGATCTGATGTGTTTACACTGGAAAAGACATCTGGCAATGGCTCTGTCCTCTCAATAATCTATATCACTGACCTGATCTAGTTTGGCACATTAGCTTTATAGCCTTATTGACGTAATGTGTACACAAATAGACTTATTTCTCAGAGCAGAGCTCGAACTAGAGATTGGAGTCATATGTGCATTTTAGATAAACACTCGACTGTTCTGCTTGTCTTTGGGGAGATGTTCTCTGTAACCTGGCCTGACGCCAGCTCATGGTTTCTGTGATGATGATTCCTCTCAGCGGCACAGGGCTGAAGACTGCTCGTCTCTAAGTGCCACCGTTTCACAGCACTGCTCCCAGCAGACTCAAAGTGCTAAAAGCAAACACTCAGGGTCCTGCAGAGCTCTGACCCTCCTTCTAACTGCCAGATTCCTTCCTTCCGCCTCAGAGCTGAGTGTGTGAGCTAAAACTGAGCTGTAAAGAATCTAGAGTTGAATATTAAAGTCTTTTTTTCCCTATTGTGACATACTATGAAACGGCTTCTTGAACAAGAAAAAAAATGTAGGGCGGGACTTGATTTTGTCCAGGGCGAATTGATTGGATGGGAGTGGTTTGCTATTGCTGTGATGTCATGTGAGTGACAGGTTGTCCCGCCCTCACAGGTCATTAGAGAAGAGATGTCGCTGCAAGAGGGAGGGGAGGTTATTTTGATTAAAGATTACGAGGGCATGAATTGAAAAAATAACGATGAGCGCGGATAAATAATTTTGCTGAAATATTTCATAAAAAAATAAGAAGTCAATTTTGATTTCATAGTGAATTTAAAGGAGTTTTTTTTACCCAAATGTCATAATTTTTATGATCATTTTTCACTATCTGAATCAAATGGCAGTGTTTTGTTGCTGTGCCTTTAAAATGCCCTGACAATGTAATGAGATTTTATTATAGTTTTTATTAATATTTTAAAATAGTTATTTTTATATTTTCTGTTTTCATTTTAATTTTAGTTAAAATTTTAGTACTCTTGTGTTTTTGTCATTTTTATTAGTTGTTTTTTGTTTTTGTTTTTTTTATTAAAAGTTTGATTTAGTTATTTTAGTACATCAAGTTAAGCTAAATGAAAATGAGAAGTGTTGCTTTGGCAACTAGCTGTTTTTTATATATATATTTTTTCATATATTTAAAAGGTACACTATGTTTTTGGCAATCAAGTGGTTAAAAAAAAACTGCATGCATTTTGTGGAAGAACATTGTTTTGGTTGTGCTTCGGCTCTACATGTCTGTGTGGATGAATATGGTTATCCTACTGCTAATAAAACACTACTAGATTTCACAGATATAACCAGTTTAGATGGAAAGGATCTCAAGATGACTAGATAAAGATGTTACTTTAGCGATTAAAGGGATAGTTCATCCAAAAATGAAAATTCTGTCAAATGACCCTTCACAACAGATAATGCTTTACTATGAACTTTGTTAGAGAGCTACATATGGCAATTTATATGTTCAATAAAATACTTTACCCACCTGTTGAGTATTAAAAATGCCATCTCCACATCGCTTTTACAAAATTTAAAATCCCTCAGTTCTCGCCATCTCCGAAAAGCCAAGCCAATGTTGGTTCTTGTTTTATTACGAGCTCTGTCGCATTCTCTTTTTGCCAGCAGACTCATGTTTTATTAAAACAGGTGATTCCCTGGAGTTTCGAGATTTAGCTGCTTCATGTCATTCTTTCTCGCTCATTATGACAATTAACCTATGCCACTCCTACACCATACAAACTAGGCGGAGAAACTTTTCTCTATTTATGGATGACAAGAAAAGCACAAGCAAGTGACATATGTACGCAGTTTCCTACAAAAACCATCCTGTCAGGTCTAAAATATAAACTCTTATAATAGGCTTACTATAGTAAATCAGGGTAAGACAAAAACACGTTTTGGAAGAAGGATTGATGACGTATTGACTCATTATTTAAATTTTGTTAAAGGGTTAGTTCAACCAAAAATGAAATTTCTGTCATTAATTACTCACCCTCATGTCTTTCCACACCCGTAAGACCTTTGTTCATCTTCGGAACACAAATTAAGATATTTTTGATGAAATCCGAGAGCTTTCTGATCCCCCATAGACACCATAATGTCATAACCAATTTCAAGGCCCAAAAAGGTAGTAAAGACATGTTAAAATAGTCCATGTGACTTCAATCTTAAAGTTATGAAATGGCAATAAATACCAAAATCAAAACAAAAATAACGACTTTATTCAACAATTTCTTCTCTTCCCTGTCAGTCTGATACGCTGTTCACGTAGTGAATGCAGTGCAGAGCTTCCGTGTTCTACGTCAGAACGCAGACATGAACGCCGTACACATGAGCAGCATAACGCATGCGTGTGATGCTGACGCAGGAGTTGGCCAACAATCAGTCGGCGTTCCGACGTAGAACACGGAAGCTCTGCAATGTGTCTTCAACGTAAACAGTGTAGGAGACTGACAGGGAAGAGAAGAAATTGTTGAATAAAGTTGTTTGTTTTTGCACACAAAATGTATTCTTGTCAGTTATGACGTTGCTGTCTATAGGGATGTCAGAAAGCTCTTAGATTTCATCAAAAATATCTTAATTTGTGTTCCGAAGATGAAAGAAGCTCTTACGGGTGTGGAACGACATGAGGGTGAGTAATTAATGACAGAATTTTCATTGTTGGGTGAACTAACCCATTAATTTTGAACAAAAAAGTTACATAGTGTACCTTTAAGTTAAAGTTTATTTTATTTCAAGTAACAAAAATGTTTTTACGCTTTTAGTTTGTTAACTATAATAACCCCTATGTGAAATGACCTGATAAAGTCTTTTTCTGCTCTATTCTGTAACAGCATCATGTACAATTTACCTGCAAAAGCATTGTGGGATTTCTCCCAGGCCGTAGAGGGGGAACAGGAAGGGAGTGTTGCCGTAGCGACCCAAGCATCGCAGGAAGTGCTGCGTGGCCTTTAGTCCTTCCTCTGTGAGGGTCTGCTGCGTCACCATAGCGATGGAGTGCAGGACGAAGTCTTGCAGGTTCTCAGTGAGCTTCTTGTTCTTCAGGAACTCGCTAAATGGTTTCTCGGAGTAGTCTAAAATAAGGACAATTTTAAATGTGTTACAGTGTAAAATGACAATATGACCTCCCACTAAGCCTGCCAGGGAATAACAGATAGACTGAATGAATCAAAGAGATTATTATTACATGTTGGCTAACACTGTAATAAAAGGAGCAATTTACTTTATGTCAGTGACTGTAAAAAAAGCATGATGGGAAATTGGCGGCGTATTTATATTTAGTAAAATTAATAAATATAAATATGCCGCCAATTTCCCATCATGCTTTTTTACATTTGTAAAATGTTCTTCACTACGCCATTGCAGGCCATCCAAAACTTAACATTGGGTAAAAAAAAAAAAAAAGTACGTGAATTGAAGAAAGCGATTATCACAACTTATCACAAATTTTTGCTAGGATTAAAAAAATGCAGTTAAAATATTTTCCAAAAATTATTATTATTATTATTTTTTTAATTACTTGAATTTTATGGTCATTTACATGTAATTTACATGCATTTTTAAATAAAAAGTCAAAAGTTTTAGGTCAAAAGGAATTCTCATTGTTTTCACTAGCTTTCGGGAACTACTTTTCTAAAAATGTATAATAAAAATAATGCACAGCCACTTTATTGGATCGTGGATGTTAGGCTATGATATTATTGTTTACTAATATTTCCCCTGCCCACACAGACTTGCTTAGGTAGTTTCAAAGGCAGAGAAAGAATCTGAAAATAATCTAAAAAACTTTTTTTTCCCTTTAAAATGAAGAAAAATAAAAAGGTCAATTTTGATTTTAATTTTGAATTCTAATATGACTGATGATGATTGATTTCTAATAAGAGTCGAAATCTATAGTACATGTCTGTGATAGATCTCTGATGTCCCATGTAAGCTGCATGGAAACAAACACTAGGGGTCATACCCTGGTACTCCTCTGGGTGTTGCTCAAAGTCCAGACAGAAGGTAAGAAACTTCATCAGCATGCGTTTCTCCACCACAGTCAGCTGCTTACTGGCAAACACATCAGCCCGTGAACATGGGACCTTCAGACGAGGAAGAAGCAGGACATAGCAGGTTAAAGTAGTGACATATATGTGCATTCATGCAAGTTTGCATGTACGAGTAAACATATTACACACATGCAGTACAGAGGGGGATGTAACAATTGTGAGAAAAACAGCTTATCTTTAGCCCTAAATTACTCACACAGATGGATTTTGCATTACAATGCTGCATTTAGTGAAATGAGAAACACCTTTTGCGTCAATACTCTTATCAGGTACATTAGTAAATGGAAACAGATGAATCAAGCAGCAAATCAATTTAATCATTTTATCTTAGCTGAACTGCTCCAATAATTTGAATCAGGAAGCCTTATATTAGACCTAAAATACAATCTATATGAGAAAAACATGAAGGGTACATAATTTCGGATTAAGACCAAGATAGATAGATAGATAGATAGATAGATAGACAGACAGACAGATAAAAGGAAAACAAGCAGACAGACAGACAGACAGACAGACATATAGATAGATAGATAGATAGATAGATAGATAGAAGGAAAACAAGCAGACAGACAGACAGACATACATAGATAGACAGATAAAAAAGCAGACAGACAGACAGATAGATAAAAAAAGAAGCAGACAGACAGACAGATAGATCGATCAAAGGAAAACAAGCAGATAGATAGACAAAGACAGATGGAATAAAGACAGACAGACAGACAGACAGTTAGATAGATAGACAGATTGATAGACAGACGGATGGAATAAAGGAATAAAGACAGACAGACAGACAGACAGACAGATAGATAGATCGATCAAAGGAAAACAAGCAGACAGACAGACAGACAGACAGATAGATCAAAGGAAAACAAGCAGATAGATAGATAGATAGACAGACAAAGACAGATGGAATAAAGACAGACAGACAGACAGACAGACAGACAGATAGATGGATCGATCGATCAAAGGAAAACAAGCAGATAGATAGACAGACAAAGACAGATGGAATAAAGACAGACAGACAAGACAGACAGATAGATACAGATAAATAGACAGACAGACAGATAGACAGATATAGATACAGACAGACAGATATAGATACAGACAGACAAACAGTTACTTTATTCTGTTAGAATTAGATCTGCTCCATACCTGCTCTACTTTTCCATTTCTACAGGTGAGGATGCGGCCGATGTTCTTGAACTCTGCGTAACGGCTCACATTAGATTTGATGAGCAGATCCACCAATGCACCACGTGAATACATCAGCTTTGAAGGGGGTCAAAGAGCACACTATAAATTTCATTCACTGCCTTCTAAGTTCATTTAAAGACAGATGTCAGGCTGCGATCACTACATGATGGTGTTTTAGTAAGTCATTTTTAAAGTTTGAAGCATCTATTCACACATGTAGGTGTGATGTCTTGGTAATTAAAGCAGTTCTTGGTTTCCTATTATTTGCTCTTTATTATGTAGTATTCTGATTATCATATTTAAACAATACAAACCTTGGAGACAAGGTCGATGTTGAATCTACGTCCTTCTTTTAACAACTTTTGATATGTTATCTTCTTTTCCACCTCCACAGGTGGATCTGCTGGGCTGCTGATTGGCTGCGGCTCTTTCTCTTCCTGTGATTGGCTGGGTTCTGAAATCTCAGATGTCTGCTGCTCCTCATGCTCCTCGTTCTGCGTCTTAGCATTGGATTCTGTAGCGTCATCACCTGTAACCGTGTCTTGAGCCTCTGTAGAGTCTTCATTGGTCTCTTCTGATTCAGTCTCTGCATTCACTGGCGGACAGCTTATTAACGGGGTATTCGTTTCTTCTTTCTCTTCTTCCTCACTATAAAAGGACAGGAAAATTAGTTACAGCATCAGAAAAAAAAATTATAACAAGATTTTTAACATTGAAAGGCCATAACCATGTCTTGAACATTGGGGGGGGGGACCTTTCTTTTTTTTTTTTTTTTTTTTAAATAAAGCATTAATAAACAAAATAGTGAAGGAAATTCTAGGTCTAATTCTAGTTGGTAAGTAATCATTTTAAACTATTTGCAAAATATATTTTAAACACATGCACTTTTATTTGTATGCCTACTAGTCAAAAACCCAAATTGTTTCTTATATTGTTACACTCAGTTATGAATGAATCACGTAAATGATACCATATTTTCAATTCAAAATGGCCATATTTGAGGAAAAAAAGTCGAATAGTTTGCATCCCTGGATATTATTGTGGGTCGTTTAATGTTAAATATTAAATGTTTTACTATTTCCATCTTACCCCGCTCTCTTTTTGCGCTGGAATTCGCGCTCTGCGCTCTGCTTCGCGCTCTGCTTCTAACAGTAAACCCTGCCTACTTTAACTTGATTGGCCATCTCAATTTTACATTGATGACCAGGTTAACAACAAACAGAGAGCTGCATAATGGAGTGTAGCAGATCAGTGCCAGAATTTCAAATACTGGAGGGGACAATTTGTCCATTTCTAATTATTGGGGGGAACTTGTCCCCCTCAGTGTCTATGGTGGTTATGGCCCTGCATTAAGGTAAAAAAAAATGCATTTTCTTCTTGGTCTATGTCCTGGCAATCATTTTAAAATATTTCTCTGGCTTTGTACACTATGTGAAGGAGGTTGTACACTGTGTTTGTACAATATGTGTTTTGACCTGGAGATTCACCCTCAGGATTCCATTTTTTTCAGTCATTAAAAATATAATTTACAATTGTTAGTGAGTAACCTCATTTCAAAACATTTAGGGTACGTTTACTAAAAAAGTTTTTCCTTTGTACAGATGACAACGTTATCAAAACTATTCCCGTTCACACGGATCCATGAAAATGACTACAACGCTGTATTACGCATGCCAGACAAGTAGTTGGCGATGTCACTTTGTAAAGAAACATTACGCACCGACACATACTTATTTTTATACAGAGCACCCGTGTCAAACGCGCATGCCCATCCACTTTATTTTTATAGTTTACCGCACTTTGATATTCTTATTATTTCTCTATAGCGGCTAATAAATTGGAAGTCTCGCACATTCACAGAAATACCTTAATTCTGTGTTGACAAATAAGGTGGATAGACTAAACACGTAATACGCATGTGCCGTCACCGTTTTCACAGATTCGCGTTTTTGCAGTTTACACAGAGATGACAATGGTATAGTTTTCAAAAACTTGCACTTTGAAACCCGTTTTCAAAAGTTTGCATTTTCAGGCCACCAAAACGCCGTTGTCGTGTAAATAAATGGCTGAAACACATAAAAAGTTTTCAGTTTTTTTTCCGGTGTTGTGTAAACAGCCTCTTAGATTTATATACATTATTTGGATTTTATGAGGAATAGCATAGATGTCTAGCAACATAGTGTGACTTTTTCCATAGTTAATTATTATTTTATTTATTATTAGTAGTATTTATAATTATTATTATTGCTATTCATTATAAATAATTTTATTTATTATCTATTATTAATTATCTGCTGTTTTACCTTTTACACAAAAAAATTGGTGTTGGATTTACTTTTTAAATTGCTAGTAAATTTCACAAATGATTACAAAGGAATGGCAAGTAACACATGAATTAAAGCATTTTTCTTGTAAAACATACTCCAATAAACTTTACTTACAACTTTGAAAAATATTTTTTTACACTGTACTTTAATTACTTTTACTTTAATTGTAATTAACCTAGAAGTCAACTCACATAGTTTATTATGTTTATTATTATTCTGATTCTATGCTGTACAATACCTTAAAGGGGACCTATTATGCAAAATTCACTTTTGCATGGTGTTTGGACATAAATGTGTGTTGGCAGTGTGTGTACACAACCACCTTATAAAGATAAAAATCCAACCACTCCTTTTTTTTTTAATCCCCATAAATCATAAGCAGTGTCTCAGAACAAGCCGTTTCCAGATCCCTGGCAATGTGATGTCACATTAGCCACAGGCCCTGCCCACGAATGTTGACAGACACTGCCGTTTTAACATAGAACCGCCCTGAGCGAGTTCACAGCCAGTTGTACAGTCCGCCATTGCTGCACTGTTGAGAATGTCTCCCAAGCATTTTAGGTGTTCTGTAGCTGGATGGATTAATCCACATAGCTCTCTCCATTTACTCCCTAAATCTGAGCCGCTGAAGATGAGGTGGATTCATTTTATTTTCAAAGAAAATGCTCCCTCATTTCACACTGGACTGCTTTGTGAACGAATGTCAATAAAAAGTGACAATACAAAACATACAGTCTCCAGAGTGATACTGGATACGGCAGTAATGAAGGTGAGAGCATTTTATTACAATTCATCCGAGTTGATTTACGGATATAAAGTTTACCAGTTTATTGTGCACCACCTGAAAAGGCATAAGGTCTTTATATATTTGTTTACTGTTAGTTGTAACGAGTGTTTCTGTGTACTTCGCTGTGTATCTTGATGATAATGCAAGGTAGAGAGAGAGAGTTTATGGATAATATTTTAATGCACACTTGCACTGTGTTTTATTAAGCTCTTACAGTAATTTTCTAGAGTGAAAACGCTTCATCTTTTGTGTGAAGTACAATAAACGTTATAAAACTCATCGGTAAACTGGCTTGTACTAATATAGTGCATAAAAACAAGAAGATAATATAAGTTATAACCGTAATTAAACCAAACTATAACTGTTCTATCTCCATGCAGCATATATTCGCAGTTTCTGTCATTATAGCGCATCCTGACTGAATCCTGACAGGGGAGAATGAGCTCTTGAAGCTAACTTCTAACTTCACAACTTCACATACACACTCTGGGGACATCAGAGACTTATTTTACATCTTGTAAAAGGGGACATAATAGGTCCCCTTTAAAAGGTCCCCCAAAATATAATTTTGAAATTCAAAGAAAATGCATATTTAAGAGACAAAACATACAGGACCTGCCATCTTAAATTTGTAATTTTGGACTGTATTGCTAACCTGGCATAACAGAAAACTTCTAAGTTGGAAATAGAGGAGTCCACAGAGCTGAGAGGCACCACATCCTCTCCCTCATCAATCAAGCTTCTCCATACTTGCTCCGACTCTGTGATCTGTACCTCCTGCTGATTCTGAGAACACACATTATAAAACAAAATCAACCGTTGGCTAAAAATCCACAAGGTGACCTACAGCTAAAAAAGTATCAGTTTTATAAAAAAGTAATTCAGTTGGTACAATTCTCAGTTACACTTTATTTTAAGGGGTTACAGTGCAATTATACATTTAAAGGGAAGTTCACCCAAAAATCAAAACCTCTATGAGTTTCTTTTTTTCTGTTGAACACAAAAGATGATATTTTGAAGAATGTTGGTAACCAGACAGTTGACGGTAACCACTGACTTCTATAGTAGGGAAAAAATATTATGGCTACCATCACCTGTATTCTTCTAAATATTTTCTTTTGTGTTCAACAGAAGAAAGAAACTCATACAAGTTTGGAACAACCTGAGGGTAAGTAAATGATGACACAATTTACATTTTTAGGTGAACTATCCCTTTAAGTACTGAGTAATAACAATTAACTACATACTCAGCATTAGAATTAGGGTTAGTTGCGTGTAATTATGTTGTTACTGCAGTAACTACATGTAACAAGGACATCAAATTCTCATAAACTTGTATTTGAGTGAAAATGCTAAAATAATGACCTTATATTCCTCGATCCACGAGAGCAGGCCATTGAATGTGAAGCTTGCCCAGTTTCCAGCATAGTAGTTCCTCCTGTAAAATGAAAAAAAAAAAAAAAAAAAAAAAAAATGTATTCAAGTGTTTGTGTGCATGTATCTCACTTCATAAACACTGAGCATCAAACTCCACTTCACTTGAATGTACAATGCAAAATAAGAAAATAGCCAAGCAATACTTCTGAGTTTCAAGGAATCTTCCAGTCTAATAGTGTCTTGAGTGGTACCTGTCCAAATGCAGAACGCTCTGTCCGACTCTGGAGCAGGCCGCCGCAATGACAGACTCGGTGAGGCCTGGGAAATAAACACAGACAGAAAGCATTGTCACCGACCACGATTGCGTCCTCCTGCCCAACCTCTCTCTGAATTGAATGTTTCACTCAATTTGCAAAATGCGTGCCGTTTCAAGCACACGTTGCTGAAATAGCGAAGCAGTGTGACTGCTTTTACAATTACATTGACATAATCGTAAAAGCATTAAAGCTTGCTTGAGGCATATTCAGTGTAACTGCTGTGGATACATCCAGTTAGAAACAGCAACTCAGCATGAGGACAATGACACAGATAACAATACTGTATTTCATTTAAGCTTTCATCTCCCATTTCTAAGTAATGTCAGACACTAGGTTTAGCATTCACACAGTAGAGGTTGAAAGGTCTAGTCAATTTGTCCTGTGACCCAGCAGGTTGACTAACTAGTGGTTCATGTGTGTGGTCATTTGTACAGGGACACAAATCTGATGCTAAAAAAATCGTTTGAGAAATCAAGAAGTCTACTGAGAAATTGCCAAATGAACTGAAAAATTGATAAATCAAAGGATAATTGAATCAAATAATTTATTATTTGCATAAATTATCAAATCGCATCCGTTTACCCACACTTATTTATTAATTTATCCACAATCAGTGCTTGATTTTATAAATTTTTCATTTAATTGATCAATTTCTCAGCAACTCAGCAACTAATACTAAAACTATTAAAAATATGTTTGTTAATTCAAATAAAGCTGAAATAAAATAAAATAAATATTATATAAAAATGTATAACTAAAATTACTAACTGTAAATAAATAAATTAAAAACTAAACTTAACTTAAACTTAAATAAAAATAAATTAAACCTAAATAATAATTATGAAAAAAATTATAAAATAAAAATTTAAATGAAAACTGAAAATAAAAATATTAATACAAACTATAATAGCATATAAATAATACTAAAGTAACAGTGTTTCTCATTCTCGACTCGGTGAATTTAATTAGGGATGCACCGATACCATTTTTTAAGGACCGAGAACAAGTACCGATACTTTTTTCTAGTACTCGCCGATACCGATGCCTATACATTTATTAATTTCTCTCTCTCTCTATCTCTCTCTCTCTTTTTTTTTTTTTTTTGGGTGATGTTGCAGTTTTCCAAGCACAACACAGTGAGACTAATGAATGTAGGACAGATTCTTTATTATTACTCTAATGAAAAAAGTAATAATTTTTATGTGCTTGTCACAAACTTAAAGAACAAAAATTTCACAGTGTCCAATAACCTTCAAAGGGCATAACTACCAATAAACATAATTGTTGTTATATAAAAAGAAATGTACAAACAAATGACAAACAATACAACAAATACTATAGAGATACAAATTAAATAAACTTGTTTTTCAGATACAGTAGGTTTATTTACCGTGTATACATTTAACATATTTTGTTGTTTTCTTAAACTTAATGACAAATATAGGCTACGGTCCCTTTAAGACTGAATCCATGGATACTGACACATATCCTGTTTTCACCCAAATCTTTACGTCCACTTAAGCCATAACCGACTGTATTTACGTGAGATACTCCACACCATGGACATTTTGACAACTATGTGTACATTTGACCATTCAGGCGCGAGGAGAACTGATCGCGCGCTGTCTGAGAGAACTGGGATCGCGCGCAAGAGAGAGCGCTTCTGGTCTGTGTCATTCAGCCCGATTCCGCCTATCCCGCCTTCACTAATCGATAACGAACTGTGATTGAAAGCATGCAGTTCGCAATGTGTGTGTTGTCATCATTAATTCGAAGTATTTCCACTCCCTTGAGGACATTGTTTCTGCTGTTGCCGCCGGTGTCTCTGTGCACGGAAAATTCTGTCAGTTACGTCACGTGAGGTATCGGTCTTTGGTATTGAGGGTATTTTTACGAGTATGAGTACAAGTACATGAGCTTGGTATCAGGCCTGGTATCGGTATCGGTGCATCCCTAGATTTAATGATTTGTTTTATAAATTTCTCATTCTTATATCTGGAGCGTTATACAAACCAAAAATCTACTGCTCTAAAACTATAGAAGAACATACAGCAACTATGAGCAAATGTCATATGACTGTTTTTTCATCATTTATGAAACAGCATGAATTTGGCAAAGGTTGCTGATCCTACACAGCGATTGGACAGTCATTTGCATAAGGTAAACATAACTCGCTGACTAATAAATATAAGTACTCGCTCACACACACCAATGGATTCACTTGGTATATTTACATAATGTTTGAGCTGAAGTTTACATAGTTCGCAAAGCCGCACTGAAAAAGGCCGAAGGAACGCGCGGGGTCCCTGAGAGCAAGATTGAGCAGCACCAGGGCTGAAAACAACTCCATTAAGCCGCTGAAGCGTCCCTGTCCCTCCATCTTTCTTCTTCTTCATCTGGCCTTGCACAGCCCCATCTCACACACACAATGGAAAAGTGATTTATTCCGAGCAGGCCCGTCGTATCTTCCCCAGCACTGGCTATTTCACTGATGGAGAATCCTGGGATTCTAGACACCCACATGTTCTCCTAAGGTGTGACCAAAAACCCTTGTCTAAATTTAATGGCATGATATAGGAATTTACCCTGTTGACTATCATAATGCACGTTCCTGGTTTTATTGTGTGCCGATTCATTGTTCCATACTATTGTAGAATATTCAGACACACACACACGCACATACATATATATATATATATATATATATATATATATGTGTGTGTGTGTGTGTATTTCATTTTCATATGAATTCGTACGATGTGAACCATAGGAAAATGGAGGACTTCTTAGAAAAAAGTACCATCACAGCGTAAGCAGATCATAGAAAAACTTACTAAACACCCATTTTTCACAATTCAATAAATTCCTGATGGATTAAATCAAGTCCCACAAATCCTGTTACAATGAAATACACTGAATTACAGAAGTAAAATTATGTGCATACAGCTTGAAACATTTACTATGAAATTACTAGTGCAAGCATCTTTAAAAAAACTCATCTTTATGGGGATTACAGTGACATAATTTCAAAAAGTCACATAAACAGAAGAAACCTAATTTTATTTATGGAAAAGTATCACATTAACTCACTTGGCCTGTTTAAACAGATGCATCTCAATTATGCACCTACCAGAACAGCGACGGTCTGAGGTGCATCAATATATCTGTCTAGATAAAACTGAAGATGTTTTTAAAAAGTGTAAATAACCTCTCGCCGCCATCTTTTAATGCCATTTATCCCATCCGGTATTGATTTTTCCACATCATGTTTGCTAAAGACAAACATTACCTGCCATAAAGTTCTGATGCCACATAGACATACTGGGCGATAAATAATAGATTTGAGCTGGCAGGACTTTGATGACCGGGCAAAGCCCGGAATGCTTTCAGCAGGAATTGTATGAAATCATAAATCACTCTTCATTTTAGAGAACATTCCAAATGGATTCTATCTCTGCACCTTGAAAGTCATTTTTCGGTTATTTATAGTCGAGGCTGAGGGAGCGAGGGAGGGATTGTGAGAGAGAGAGAGAGAGAGAGAGAGAGAGAGGGGGGCAGGTCACTTCTCTTACACTCCACCCATTTGTGTCACCCATCCCTTCTATCTATCTCTCTCTCACACACACACACACACACACCATGCTGTTGCATCCTTTCCTTCACGTCTGTGGGAAGTGTAAAGGGAATGTTCAACCATAAATGAAAATTGTCATCATTTACTTACACTCTTAAAAATAAAGGTTCCAAATAGGGGTTTTTCGCAGTGATGCCATAAAACAATTTTGGTTCCCCAAAGAACCACTATAAAGAACCTTTTGTGCAATGGAAAGGTTTCATGGATGCTAAAGGTTCTTCATGGAACCATTGATGTTAAAAAACAACTTTTCTTTTTAAGAGTGTACCCTCCTCATTCTGAAACTGTATGACTTTTTTTCTTTGGTAGAAGAAATAGAAGTTCAGAAAAAAATACGAGCTGCTTTTCTTTTCAATAAAAAAGCACCATAAACACCATAAAAGTGGTCCATACATATTTTGCTAATTATTCCAAGTCTTCTGAAATTATATGATGCTCTTTGTGAGGAACAATATGAAATTGAATCTGTCACTAACTGAAAATCGTTCCCTATGCCATAGCTTATTCACATTTCAGCATTCTCAAACTCGGTACAACATGACTGGTTATAAAACCCACAGCAAACCAATAGTGTTTGGCTTCACTGATGTTCAACATAGGGCAGTGGTTCCCAAACTGGGGTACGCGACGTGACAGAGGGGGTACGCGAACAAAATGCTGAGTTTTGTCGTTCATTTAATTCTTCCCCATCTTAAAATAACATTAAAACCGAGCATGTGTTTCATGGCATAATGCTGTAAATACATGACATCCAATGAAAATACCACATCTTTTGTGATCAAACTGACTAAATCCATTTCCATATAAGCAGCGTGCATATGGGTGATTATAGGTTACGTCAGAGTCTGCTGCCTTAGCAGATCACACAACATTACTGCCGTTCTCGACAATGTACCTGTAGATTTAGCATTTACTAGCAAGAAGAACAAATAGCCTGGCACAGAAGGAGCATAGAGATCAGTTTAAGATTCAAACTCTTGATACAAAACATACATTTTGTAAGTTCTTGTTTTTAATGTTGATAATATTATACGAGTAAGAATGCAAATGCAAATATCCACACGTTTGCAAATGTGACCGATTTTATAGAACAGTTCAACAAAAAAAACGGGTAATATTAAGTGATGTTCTTCACAGTATTGTCAGTATTTACTGTATTTTGCAACGAAATAATAGTTCCAACGAAAGCCACAACAGAACTACAACAGACACAGCGGTGTTTCGTGAATGAATATGTGGCTTTGAACGAATCGTTCGTGAAAGTCATTGATTCAATCATTCATTCATAAATACAGCCACTTGCTTCATTACTGAATGGACGAATGACTTGGTGACTCACACATTAAGACTTACCGCCACCTACTGGCAGTTTTAGTATGTAAAAGAATCACTTTCACGTTATCATCATCATTGCATATTTTACTATTGAACATTTTTTTTATTTAAAACATTATTAATGTTGTAAAGGTATTTATAAAGATAAAAATGCACTTGAAAGTCAATTTAGGGGCAAATATTGTCCCTTAATGGAAAAGGTACAGTCTAAGTGGAAGAGAAGGGGTACGCAGAAGGATGGTGAATTCCTCAGGGGGTACTCCACTCTAAAAAGTTTGGGAACCACTGACATAGGGTGATGCATCCTGACTATACAGTAGTGGCCAAAAGTGATGTCTGGAGACAGAAGGAATCAGAACCAGTTTCTGTTGTTCTGTCGATTCTTATTAGTTGTGTAGTGATTTATCTTCGATGTTCGCCTGATTCTCCTGCATGCTTGTATCTCTGATTATTGTTAATAAATGTCACTTGACCGCTTAGATCCAGCTTCAACCTCATCCTTCTTTGCAACCATTGCTGAAAGAAGAATGGACCAAGAAGAGATTTGAATGGATATACCAGCAGTCTAGCTTCTCTGCCTCACACAAGAGGATCGTTCCCTCAAGGACCATACCCGTGAGTTTTTAGATTTGGCTCACCTGACCCACTACCCAGACAATTGCCTATGCACTTTTTATTATGTCGGACTCAACACCTCAACTAAGGCCAAGCTGCCTGGGGATGGTCCTAGAGAGAGTTTTGCACATTATACGGAGGGGTGCTTGTGTAATGCGACTCACCTCTCACAATGTCCATCGCTGAGGAGAACAACACCAGCCCCAAGCTCACATTGGACCCGGAGCCCAGTCAGCCTTCAGCCACAACCATTACGAATGATATGCCAGAGCCCACCGCAGACTCAGAGCCCCGCCTCAAATCCAGAGCCTGAGCCAACACCGGAGGTCATTTTTGTCCTAGAGCCCAAGCCAATAAGTCTGACCAGATGCGTGAGCAGGCACCAATGTCCATCTTTGAGGGTATTCTAGTGGAGTACGACGGCATGGAGTGCAGCCTTGCCCATACACCCACCGCTGAGGATGTGCTATGCCCGGTCCCCATAAAAAGGTATGATGAATTAGATTGTCATATCTCAAGATCTCCAGTCTCCACTGGTTCTGCCCAGCTCCAAGTCTCCTTCGTCACTGCTGGTTCCACCCAGCCCCATGTCTCCTTCATCGCTGCTGGTCCCGCTCAGCCCCCGCTCCCCTTCCATCAGTATCCACATCCCCGGACATTTCACACATACATACTACACTTCGTCTGATGTTTCGTCTTGGTTATGTCTTTATTTTGTGTGATTGTTTAATGTGAAGTGTGCTAGTTGGCCTTCCGTGTTGGGATGCTGCGCCGACCAAACTGAACGAACAAGCAGCGGCCAATTATGACGTCACTGACCTGCCGTGTCGGCGCAGTGCAAACGAGGCCAACCAAACCCTTGTTTGTTATTAGTAGGGGTACCTGAATACCCCTTTTACAGACACTCACTACGTCCCCAAGCAAGCTACTGGTGCTCACTTTGTTACAACTCCACCTCGGTCCTCCGACCCATCAGCTCCACCATGGTTCGTCATGCTTCAGACTCCACCGGGCTCACTCGTTCATCCTGTCATCACCCTGGTTGCGCCAGACTTCCAGGCCTCTGGCTACGCCTTTGTCCCTCTTCCCTTAGGCTCCACTGGGCTCCCTCCGGCTCCACCATTGATCTCACTCCCACTAGCTCCACCCTGGTCTGCCGAGCCCCCGTTTCCACCTTGGTCATGCATGTCTGCGGCTATTTTTCCTTTCTGTTTCCTTGGTTGTCATGGTTTCTGACAGTAGCAGCTCCTGACTGTAAATTTAGGTAGGGCAGATTCTGGGTCTCAGCGCTAGGTTACGATAAACATTTCTTCAAGCTTTATATTCTAATCGCTGAAAACATGGTTAATACTTTGGGCAGAGGTTGCGTTATTCAGCCTGAGGGTGGCACTCTAATGTGGATTGACAGGCTTTCAGTACACACGCATAGAAATGCCTTAATGTAGGAATTATTGCCTCCAAATGTTGTTTTAAAATATTACAAGTTGTGGAGGAATTCCAGTGAGAAAAAGAAAGTCATGTCTATTCTCATAACAAACATTAAACAAACACAACAGTACTATATAAAAGCTATTCACACAAGCACTAAGCTATTTACACATTTAAACTAAGGGATTTATACTTTCATTAATTTGATATGCTAGTCCACGTATGAACAGACATGCCAACTAGTTACTGGCCTGATTCAGACTAATATACACATACCTGAAGCGGATTGATATAATCTTGGTCTGGAGCGAGGTTTACGCAAGCTAACGTGAAAATAAGCGGGGTAGTCTGAAATCTACCCCAATGGCTCTCAATTAGAGAGCGTTGCAGTTCCATTTTTCACCACAGATTTCCATTGGAAAAATTTGTAACATATCTTGCTCACTTTACAACTTAAAATAGAAAAATATTTGTTGCAGAATGCTGAACACATTTACAATTTATTATTGATTCAGTTTATATAGAGGTCAATGTTTGAATGAATATTTTGGTGGGGCTGCCCCACCTGCCCTTAGAGATGTGCCGTGGCTGGTTTATAAGTATGTTTGCATTTGTTGTCATAGTAACTCATTGTTTGATTGATTAGCCCCACCTGTCTCTTGTTTCAATCCTCAGTTGTCCTGTTTATATATAGTCCTCAGTTTCCACTGTTCTTTCTCCATTCTCATTAGTTTAGTGGTTCACTTTATCTTCAATGTTTGCCTGAATCTCCTGCATGCTTGTATCTTGGTTTATTGTTAATAAAAATCACTGCTGCGCTTAGATCCAGCCTCAACTCATCTTTCCTTGCAACCACTGCTTACAGTTATACAGTAAATTAGTTGTAACACTCTGCTCAATATTCTGCTCTATGCACGTGAGCTCCCTCAGTTGCTCACGGCCCATACGAATGCTCCACTCACGCTCATCGGAAAAGCAAAGTCCACTCAAATAACGCACCAACATGAAATTTCTATGTAGTAGTATACTAGTTTCTGTTTGCAATAGACCTACTGTGCTGTAACATGGTGTGGTATAGCTATGCTGGGCAACGCTGGTAAAATAATGATAATAATAGCTTTAGTTTGCTATTTTAGTTTTAATAATAGAATAGAACTGAATAAAGAATAATATATTTATATTTAATATTATATATTTTCATTTCGGTGCATCCCTAAATTTAAAAGGTTGTACCATATAAAATGTTAAAATCAACTAACTTTGCCATTTGTAAGCCAAACTAATGAGGCTTTTTTTCTACATTATATCATAGACATATTTGATTTTATGCCTCCCCAAAATATATCAAAATAGATTTAATTTACGTTCATCATTGATGTATATTCAAGTCACTGCATGTATGAATTGCATTTTTAATGTATATTTTGAATAATTAGTATGTCATGTCATTGACCCACAAATCGACCTGTAATATTATGCAGCGAAAACAAAACAAAACAAAACAAAAAACAATATAAATGTATCGTCCATAAGACCAGAAGTCAATGTCAGCATTGGCCTAAATGAAATCTAGACGCAGATGTCTAACAAACATCAAGTTTCAAAGACATAAACCCTGTTACAACGATCATTGACAATCTGCAAGCAGTCTGTGACTATGACGCCCATTGGAGGTCCAACTAACAATCAATTCCACACTAATGCTCAAGGGCCATGAGAAATCAATCACCTGAAAAGAGCACAGGGATATCTGTGAAGGTGTTCTGTAATCACATGACTGCTAATAGAGGCTATTCAAGCTAAAGGCACATGGGGTCCAAACATGATGAATAGTTACATTAACCCAGGCTCAAAGAACGGGCCAGTGAAATGGCTGGCTTGTTTTCTTCATTGCTGCTCTATTAGCAGCAGGTGAGGGCACAGCTCTGATATAAGATGAACTAAACGTGCATCTCAGTCAGGCCTGTCAGCCAATGATTGCTTAGCCTCTAACGATGCTCCTCTGTAAAGAGTCTTGTACGTTCACATTGTCTGCATCCTTTACCCTCTACAGCTGCTGTGCACGTGCTCTGATGTGCTTCAGCGAACATTCATCATGAAATACTGCTAAATACAGTTACCGTTTGGCAAAATATCTTTCTGTGCATTAGCGCATCCAAATGTGTGGGTAAGTGTAGTGGCAGCTCCAGAAAAGAGCTTATATCTTGATGAGTGTTTAAATGCCGCATGTAGAAAAACCTTTTTGACAAACTCACTGAAAGAAAAAAATGTTTTGAGATTGAAAAAAAAAGTTTAGACCATGGTGTGAATAGCTATATAGGAATACATTGTTTTGATTCATAAAACAAATGTTGCTTGCGTGGAATATTCATTCATAGCGTTTAAATAGGCCTTGACCTTCATTTGATGTATGTGAACTAAATCAAAGAGATACAAGGGTGAACTTCACAAAAATGCCCAGGTCACATTTTAGGATTCATTATTATATACATAAAAATAATGAATTCTATTTTTAGGACCATTGATTTTAAGCACATTTTCAACCTACATTCTCATTGCCATATGGATAATTTATCTTCTCACATTATTCTTAAGGATTCTTCTTAGATTTTCATTACTGCAATAATGTACTTTTTTCTAGGACAGTTAAGCGATTAATTTTTTTAACATAATTAATTACATGATGTGCTGATTAATTAATCGCAAATTAATCGCACATCAAATTTGGCTGTGAAGTTACCCCCAGAAGATAATTTAAAAACATTATTGTGTTAAATGAGAAAAGCATCAAATAGGCATTATAAAATGTAGCTTTAGAAAGAAATATTTTATTTGATTCAACATAGAATTTATTACACAAACTTTTAGGCTACAACAGCCATGATTTTTTTTAGAAGCTGCATCTGAATTTGTATTAGATATATTTACACACCAAAACATTTTGGTTACCAACATTCTTTAAAATATTTTTTTATGTTCCACAAAAGAAAGAACGTAATACAGGTTTGAAATGACATGAGGGTGAGTAAATGTAAATAAACAGAATTTGGCAGTTTGATACACGCTCCAAACCACTGATTCGAAACAAAAGATTCGTTAAGCTTCAAAGCTTCATGAAGCAGTGTTTTGAAATCGCCCATCACTAGCCTAGATATTGTTGAATTAAGTCGTTATTTTTTTTTTTTTGGCTAACAAAAAGTATTCTCGTCGCTTCATAACATTAAGGTTGAACCACTGTAGTCACATGAACTGTTTTAAATATGTGCTTAGTTCACTGAGCCATCGGATTTTATCAAAAATATCTTAATTTGTGTTCTGAAGATGAACGAAGGTCTTACAGGTTTGGAACGACATGAGGGTGAGTAATTAATGACAGAATTTTCATTTTTGGGTGAATTAACCCTTTAATTTCAACTCCCTCCTCAGTTTAAAAAATCCACCCCTTCAGCCGTGACTTATTCACGATATAGCACTAGCCTCGAGTACCTTATTGATTTTATAAAACGGTTACTACACAATATTAAAGGCAAAAATATGTATTAATGCAACTTTCATGAAGCAACTTTCACTAAAAGCCTTCCTTGCACCGGAAAAAATAGTCCCTGACCGTGAACAGCAACAGAAGTTACATTATTACGCCATTAGATGGAGGCAAAGACTGTCTTTATGAGTGTGTCAATCAGTAGCAAAGACTTTTACATTGAAAAGACTGAATTGTTGTGAACACGGAACAAATGCTTTGACTAGCGCTGTCAGTCACGGGAAAACCCCTTAACTGTTAAAAGGACAATCGGACATTTAAACAGATTTTTTTATTATGAACATAGGACTGACCTGAAGAAAAATGCTAAATCTGAATGCAGGTAATAAACTCGCTCACTCGATCTCTTTCTCACAATACTCTTCTACATATCACAGTACGCTTCAATGAACAATATCGATTGAGAAAACACAGTTTACGTTGCTAAGAGTGGTTGCTAAGGGTGTTGTGTAGTGATACAGAAAACCGTTGGGTGAAGCGGTCATAGCCGTGTTTTATCATGAATAACACACAGCTATTGACCAATCAGGATCAAGGACAGGAACTAATCGTTTTATAATATAATATAATATATTTTTTATAACAATACAATACAAATTCAAATTAAACAAATTAGTTCAATCAAATTAACTTTTATGAGTATTTAGAACTTTCTTTTTCTGCTGAGTTCACGAAACTGACACATTTTAAGTTATCTGAATTGTTTCATTGTTTTGAGTTTTAGGAACTTGTTTCTTTTAATTTAGACAAACTTAAAATTTACCTGAAACTGGGCTGGGATTTCTATTTCCCAGCATGCTTTGCCATGACACTCGAAAGGGAGAATAAATACTAAAATCAAGTGTTAATACTGAAAAATACTTTCAAGTTAGGAGTAATTAAAATGTATGAGTACAAAATTTAAATCTGCCAGTTCTGCTTACTTAAACTTTGAATTTTTAAACTTTAACGTAACCAATTGCATCTTTTTTTTTTTTTTTTTTTTAGTTTTGCCAACTTATTTGGGTTTACAGTGTAGAGTTGGCTTCTGAAGTGCAGGCTGAATCTTGGGCATATCAGTACAGTAACCCAAACAGAATTCAGACAGCAATGAACTTGATTTCTTTCCCAGTTAACACATGACTCCCTCCTTTGAAAAGACGTACTTCCCATTAATACAATGTATAACTGGATTATCTTTATGTAACATGTTTGCTATTGCCACTGCATGAGATCACAAGAATATTAAGCTTTTTATGAACAGATTGCAGCAGGCCTTCTACATTATGGTCAGAAGGAAAATGCTACAAAATGTGTTTACAGGAGACATTACAAAATGATTCTAAATTTTGCCAGAAAAACAATAATGTGGAAGATACAGTGGGAAACTAATTCACAGATCAAACATTAATTTATCTGGTTACCAACAAGGTTACCAACAAATGTCAAACATTTTCAGCATGAAACTGGCCACCACATTTATTTTTTTCTGAAAATGATTCCTGCAAGCTCAGCAATGCAATTCCATTTCAGAGGAAGCAGGATGCAATACAAGGTTCACACTTGTGCTCCCTATACAATTACAATTATACACAGATTTTTCACGTATGGAACCATTTTCCCTTTGGTGGCGATGACGAGGGTAGGTGTCCATTTACAACTTATATCAGTACGCTGTTGGGAAGCATGGTGTGAGTGATGGGACTGTCACATAATAAAGAAACGAACACTGACATTTTAAAGTGTAAAAGTTTAGAACATATCTGAGCCTTTTTAGTCAGTCTAAAGCGAAATATTTATTTGAATTGTTCATATATAGCACATGCAAATAATTAAAATGTTTATTTTTAATATTTTAATGGAATTCAAATCTATTTTAATTCACATTTTTAAATGTCTATTCATAACTTATCTGATTAATGATACGATTCATAATGGACCAAATAATGATACCAGACAATTTTAAAGCTGTACAATACTAAATAATAATTAATAAACTAATAAACTGAAATATCAATACACTGGTGAAAATTATTGATATTTTAGTTTATCAGTTTATTAATTATTCAAAATCACAAAGCAGAGCAATGCAGAACTATATTCTGCACTCTGCAGATTTGTTCCACGTCATCCAACATTATGAAAACTCAGACATAATTTACTCACCCTCATGGCGTTAAAAACCTGTATGACTTTCTGTTGGTTGGCGAACAGTTTTGGTTACCACTGACTTCCATTGTATGGAGAAAAAAATAATAATAATATGATTAACATGGGCCACGTTCACACAGCAGCAGAATGCAGTTGTCAATCCTGTATGGGGTTGTCAAAAATACAGACTTCGGTACAAAGTCGGACTCGGTACTGAAATTTAAAAAAAAAAAAGTGACGATACCAGCATTTCCCCCTAGCATTTTGAGTGCTGTTGAGTGGATTCTTAAACACCTCTGATTGGCCATTAAGTTCACGTGCTCAAGAGATATGTCTGTGATTGGCTATAATGACCAACGATTCAAAAACATGTTGTAAATAGACATCTTTGGCGCTCTTCACTAAATCCGAGTGCTTAACACAGATACACATGGGAGCGTTTGGCAGCAGGCGTCTATCAGCGGATATATTAGGGAGCTGCTCCCATCAGTTTTGTGTTTTACGCACAACTCAAATGCTCCGCTCTCCATCCAGATATAAAAGCTGCTGTCGGTTAATAAAGATTTGATGGATGAACTCACGGCTCGATTGGACACTTGTCATGTCAAAGTGATGAGGCTTTTCAGTTTTATAGATTTCACCATCTTTGATATTACTTTGGTCACTGTCGCTAATGTTACTGATAAAAGAAAACAGGCTTGACTCCTGTTGCACATTCATACAGACAGTATTGGAGACTCTGCTGTAAGTTGCTGTGTGATCTAGACTCACACCTGTAAGTAAATGCAGTTGTCAATCCCAAAAACTGACAGTGTGAATGTAGCCACGGGTGAGTAAATGACAGAATTTTTCATTTTTTGGTAAACTGTACCTTTAAGATTCACAATATATACTGGCAAATGATTGATGGCCTCAGGCTTTAAAATTTTGACATTCCATGAGTTTACATTGCCTTAGATTTACAGTATAAACTGATATTGATTTTCTACAGCCGTTCTACATTTTTGAATGCCGCACTTTAATGACGTCGCTGTCGGACGGCTTACGTCACTTAAAGAGTTCCTGCTGGTGGTGTGAATGTAACCAGGAAAATGGCTCTAGGGGAACCGCCCTGGTGGCTAGTTCCTATAACTAGGGCCCTATGGGCCCGTTTTATTTTTTTTTTCAAATTCCGCTTTTTTCACTTTTCATTTTTTTGGGAATCCATTTTTAGGGTTAAATTAAATTTTAGTGATCTAAAAGCATAGTTGATTGAAATCATGAAACATACAATTTAACAACAATTTATTAATTTTTTTTTTTTTTTTTTTAAATACATTTTTTTAGGGTCCTATGAAATACAATTTATTTTTATTTTTGTCAAATTCTGTTTTTTTGTTGTTGTTGTTGTTGTTTTACCAAATTCTGTTTTCTGGAAAAAAAAAATGGAATGGTTTAATTGAATTTTAATAATCAAAAAGCATGTCTAGTTAATTGAATTAATGAAAACTAATTTTTTCATTTTTTTATTTAATTTCTATGAAATGTTTTGTTTTTTCAGAAATTCTGTTTTGTGTATTTTAACTTTTTCTGGCAAACAAATGAAAGCATATCTTTTAATCATATGACATTAAACAAATTTGTTTGTCAAAGTGCTGCACACCAGAGCTTTTCTGTTAAAATTAAAACATGGAAGAAAAATTTGACTATTTCTTAAAAAAATAAAAGTTTTAATAATAATTTATTATTAGTAGTAGTAGTAGCAGTAGTAGTAGTAGTAGTAGTTGCAGTAGTAGTATTATTACATTGAGACATAGCTAAATTCTACTGTACAATAGTAATATATTTCTGTCACAATTTCTTCAAGTTAAACCGAACATTTATTTTGAAGGGTTGCCATGAAGACCTTTGAGTTTCTGTGTGTTTATGATAAGATGATATTTTTTCTCAAATGAAACAGTAAAATGCTCATACAGTGGAGCGGCTCTGGAGATGAAGTTCATGTCTTCATGTCCTCATGTAGTGAGGCCGCAGAGGCTGAAAACTCAGTGAGCATCACGTGTGCACCCTAAACACTAGGGGTCTTCCTACGAGTTCACACTTTCGTGACGTAACGCCGCTTTGACTGTCGAGAAGATGTCTGCTGCGGAGCTCGCTTCAGTGCGGGCTCGGCAAAAGTGCGCATCAAGGTTGCACATCAACCGCAAAGGGGGCGCTCACGAGCATGCTTCTGAAACCTAAAATGACAAATGGGACACCCTACAGTCTCATGGACTTAATGGACACACGCACGTGGCAGCCATTGTAAAGCCCTGAGTATACTTCGTTTTTGAACACACAGCCTGCGTACACAGGTGTTTGATGCATTCGAAGTTTTGAGCAATGTCTCGCCACGAGTTACAACCCATGTAAACATCTTTGTATTCTTTCATGCTAAAGTTGTACAAATGAGGGTACTTTCTAACCTCTTCACACAATCTTGCGTCTATGTAGGCCTCCATTGTCGCTGTAGCTTGCATGCGTTCTGGTCTGTTCTGTTTATACAGGTTTTCTTTGACTACCTTGTGAATCGACGCCCCCAGTGCACGACTGCCACCTTGTGGATAAACTAATTACTGCAAAAAAATTTAATGCGCATGTGTGACTTGCGAGTACAAAGTATGCATGGTTTTCAAAAATCCGGCAGTGCGCGTACTCTTCTGATGACGAAATTCGCTTCACGCGCACGTGTGAAAAGTGATGGGCTTAAGTCCACAAGATCATAAGTGCATATGAAGTGTGACTGGGACAGGGCCGTTCATTCACACAGAGACACACAGAACATGCAGGATTCATATTTAAATAGTCTTTTTGTGGTTTAATATTCACAGACACTAGTCTATATCGCAATATGATTTAAGTGTACTGACCTACTTTTTATTTATTCATCAAAAAATTGAGTAAAATTCAGTAACATTCCGCGTAAATTCTGTTTTGGATTCCGCGATTCTGTCCGCGTTTTTTGCATTGCAGAAATAGGGCCCTATATATCTACCCAATGCAAAAATTCTGTAACTGGAGCGTTTTCATACATGTAAGCTCCAGGTTAATTTCTTAATCGCTTAGGTTCATTTTGGAGTATAACATCTACAAAAGATTAAAAAAAAATATTTGAGAGATATGTATTCCGTTGATATCATACAGGTACCTGATCAGCTCCATAAACCGCACTACACCAACTGCAGCAAAATAACCTGAAGCCAGGGGGAATTTGGTTTGCTGTTTTGTTCTTGATTATTCTATTTCACTGTGGGCCTCTGAGCCAAACAATATAAAAAAAAAAAAAAATGAAAAGGTCCACAGGCATCTGCTCCAACCACACCAGACCCTGAGCATCGACTCTCTGGGGACAGCCGGGTCAGGTGTGAGTTCACCAGCTGACGGGGCGCGACCGACGGGAACGCAGTCCTTCACACAGTCAGAGGGTCTAGCAGGCATCATTATAGGGGCCGCAGTATTCATTAACAACTGCTCCCTGTCCATATCCTCATTTGTTCCTGTATCCAGCAGCAAAAACGGGGGTAACTAGGGAGTCTGGGACAAGCACGCTTGTCTGAGCAACCTTGACACGGAACGGAGTCTGAGCAGAAATAGTCCAAGCTGTGAGTGTCCCCGTGTCACCGGTTGCCTTGGGACCAACTGGCTCTGGTGGTTTTGCATGAGCGGAACCAGAAGTGGGCCAGATATATTCATTTGCACACCATCAATCACAGCACGAGAACGTTGCTCTTAGCGATCGCACTAACCCCGCTTTTCTTTTTTACCCATCTACCTCTCCTCCCTGTTGTGAAGAACAATGCCCTGCACCGGGGAGTAACTTCATCTCCCGCTGGCTTCAGCACTGTCCTGAGGATCTGGCCTGCATATAAACACACTTCTGCGCTTTGAATCAGGACACTGGAGAGAACGAGGACAGTATCATTCCAGGGGACTCGATCTGCACCACACAGTCCAGTAAAGTATCCGCCCTCCAGAGGGTCCGCAGCACAAACCTACAATTCAATGCTGGGTTTGAAGCAGGTCACAGAGTCAGGGTCAGCTCCAGTTCTGTTAAACCACAAACTGGTTTGTGTGCACTACTTTAGAGCACTGCTGCACTCAACAAAGTAGGGCTGACTCTAGACCAGGCCAGGGAATGTTAAACTAGGACTGACCACTGTGAAACTCACTGTTCGTTCTGGGTTGGTAGAATTCGGTTCTGGTTTGATTCCTGCAAGTTCAAGCCATCACAGATTACCGCAAGAGGATGTTCCTGTAATAAATGTATTGCAAATTGCTTTGAAATTAAAAAGTGTCTGCTAAATTACTTTTTAAAATACTTAATACAAAAACTGACTTTGACTTTAGTCATCAGAAATTAATTGATCTGTTTTTACAGCTTGAAGCAATATTTTATTAAATTATCAAATTATAATATTATAATAATAATATTATTTTTTTATTATTATCATCATCATCATTATTATTATTAGCTTTTTAGCCTACCAGGCAGTGAAGAGAGACAATAAAGTTGTTGTTAAATTTATTTATTATTATTTATAATTGTAATAATAATTGTTGAAAATAACTGTTATTAATAATAATTGTGCATAATAATAATAAATATTATTATCATTATTATTTGCCATTTGGAGAATTTCAGAAGTTTTATACAGTCAATAGACAAAACAATATAGACAAAGCTACCAATATTATTAATATTTTTAATAATAATTCTTCATAACTTTTGGAAATAACAAGAGTTCATAATAATAATAATAATAATAATAATAATTATTATTATTATTATTTGCATCAAGTTTGGGGAATTTCAGATGTTTTATATTGACGATAGACAATACAAAATAAAGTTGTTATTAAAATTATGAATAAGTGTTCATAATAATAATAATAATAATAATAATATTTGCCATTTGCATCAGATTATATCTGATGTTTTATACAGTCAATAGACAAAAAACAATATAGACAAAGTCAGTAATATTATTAATATTTTAATAATAATTTTTGATAACTTGGAAATAAGTGTTCATAAAAATAATAATAATAATTATTATTATTATTTTTGCATCCGGTTTGGAAAATTTCTGATGTTTTTATGTTGATAAAATTTGCAGAATTTCTGATGTTTTTATATTGACAAGTTGGTATTAAAATTATTAATAAATGTTCTTAATAATAACAGTAATCATAATAATAAATATTATTTGCCTTTTGCATCAGATTTTGAAAATTTCGCATTTTATACAGTCAATAGACAAAAAATATATACAAAGTTAGTAATATTACTAATTATTTTAATAATAATTGTTGATAACTATTGGAAATAACAAGTGTTGTTAATAATAATAATAATAATTATTATTATTATTATTAGCATCAGGTTTGGAAAATTCCAATGTTTTTATATTGACAATACACAAAGTTATTCAAATTATTAATAATTATTTATAATAATATGCCAGATCCATCAGATTTGAAGAATTAAATATGTTTTTAACAGTTCATTCGCATTATTGAAATGTAGTCAATTTTGTGGAGAAAAATACACAAAACACACAATCCTACAGTCTCATATAGCAGCACACAGTAACAAAGCGCTGCTGACTCAAAAGGATTCAGGTTCGATTCAAGCTTGCATCATATCCTGTTTCCATTCTCCTCTCTCTTTCCCTCAACTGCGCTGTCCTCTCCACTGCCCAGTAAATAAGACTAAAAAGCTCGTGCATAAAATAAATAAACAAATAAATAATCAAAGGCGAACACATTCATGCTCATGCTGTTGCTGTGCTTGTACTTCAGAAAGTGTCTTTTCAAAAACGGCCAACTTAATGAGATTTAAGCAACGAATCAAGACAGGATGTCACTCAAGTATTATGATCCACAGTTATGTACTAAATAGACTCAGGAATGACCGTGACATACAGAATGAACAGTGAAGAGAAACTGTAAAGTCAGTGTTCCTCCATCCCCGTATCCAGCTCATCTGTGATTCAGCATCTCTGATTCATGACCAGCCTATGTAACATGTTATTCTGGGATTTATTTTTCTTTTTATTACAGTTTCCCTCATATTACACATTGAAATGACCGTCAAAAGAAATATATAAATGCCGTTCCTCATAATTTATGTCAAAACACACAGCCCCATTAGCTTTAGCGTTTATTTCTCGCTGTCTGTTTCACGTGTCTGTAGCAATACAGACACTGTCACCTTACACTCATTTTCCACAGCGATACCGGCCACAAAATACACATCTGGAGAGCAAACCATTAAAAATTATCATATTAATGTAGGCATTTCGTACCTGTTCCGAGAATGACAACATCAAATTGAGATGGGAGATCCTCCGCAGCCATCTTGAAACTACACATTGTCACATGACACACTATAGCGTGACGTATACTTCATGTTTTTAAACCTAAAACATACAATTTAAACACACAGCAGCCAAAATGTACACAATGTCTTTTTTTCTAAATGAAATACTGCATATTCTAGAAAAAACATTAAAAGTTATTCACGTTTTTGTGTTGACGTTTTCCACACGTTTTCCCGTGTATCTAACCCTGTTGATTTTTGCTTATGAACAGGCTATAAGAAAAAAAAAAAAAAACGAATACACTGCTCATGAATATTAAGCAGTTAAAGTGTTTTGTCGCGATTGTAACAAAACATGTAAGTACAAAAAATTAAACAAATATAAAATAGTTAATAGTTAATACTTTGCAGTTACACAATGTGAACCAATGAAATGTTCTATGATCTGTTTTAAAAATCATAATGCAAGTTCATAATGTTTAGGTAGGCTTATTAATATTCATGAGGCACGCTGAGGTACGGCTATTGAAAAGGGATCAGAATACTTTAGATGAAAAAACTAAACTTTTTTCTTTTATTGTTATTCGCCGATGGCTTATGTTCCCAGCTGCTGTCAACAACAGAATACTGTTTCTTCAAATAGCAGTAGTTGGGAAGAGGTGTTAATGATGAGCTGTCAAAATACCCTCCTGGCTCTCACAGCCACTGACAGCCAGCTATCAAGATGTATTAAAAAAAAAAAAAAAACACACACACACACACATAAAGACATTTAACGGTTCATTATTAGAAATATTAAAAATATATAAGAACGCAAGAATATGAGTACATTTAGGCGTAATGACAAAGAAATGAAAAAGAAACAAAGTCATTTTGAAGCTTTTGACAGCTTTTTAATTCAAGTGTAGTTAATGCTGCCTTCACGTGCTATCGGAATTGTCGTAAATACGAGTTTCCTAGTTAAAAATTGGACATGAACGCCCTCGAAGCGGGTCTCCACAAACTGTCAGTTAATGATTATACGAATAGTATATACGATTGATATTAATTTAAAATATGCATAGCTTACTATATAATGCGTAAGAAAACAAATTAGTGCATAATAAAACCAATTGAACGTAATTTCTTACACTGATTAACTGTTAATTAATAAATAATAGCCTATTAAGTGAATAATTGAACATCATTAATTTGTTTTATTTATAACTGAAATATTTGGACATTTAACACAATTCAACACATAATTACATTAAAGATGATTGTGAATACATGTAGGGTAAGTGCAAATGCTTGTATAAACTAAGCTATCAGGCCTGTATGCTATGCTAGTACAAGCTAACTAATACAGACATAAATGGTCATTAGAACGTTGAAACAGCATTTATCATAACATGATTTTGTAGGAATTGTAATTATGTGCTAAAGAGAGTACCTATTAAAAGCAATTTAAGCCAGTGGGTTCGCTTGGGGTCCTAATGGGGACCCAACCCTAATATGGTGGGGAAGAACAGGGAAGAACGATTGCTGCTGTGACCTGTATGCTCTATTAGTTTTTTCCACAACAGCTACTTCAGCTTGTTATGGAAGCTTGTTTCCGCCACTGAATAAAAAATAAAAAAGGTAATTGCGACTTTTTTCTCACAATTCTGACTATTTTTCTCACAATTGCGAGTTTATATCTCACACTTCTGACTTTATAACTTGCAGTTGTATCGCAATTCAGACTTTATAACTCACATTTGCGAGTTTATATCTCACAATTCAAAGAAAAAAGTCAGAACTGTGACAATGAAGAACTTGAATGCGATGAGCTCATAATCACAACTTGACAAGTGGGAAGTAGGAAATTTCCGATCGGAAATTTGATAATTCCCACTTCTGAAGTTGTGATTACGAGCTCATCGCATTCAAGTTGAAATGGAAGAGTGTTCATGTGCAATTTTTTACCTAGAAAACTCACATTTACGATAATTCTGAGAGCACGTGAAGGCAGCATAATTTGGGACCCTTGTAAAGAATGTGTTTTTTTCTTCTTTTTGATTAATTATTATTTGTTATAAAATGGTTAGTTCCTGTCCTTGGTTCTGATTGGTCAATAGCTGTGTTTTATTCACGATAAAACACTGCTATGACCGCTTCACCCAACAGTTCTGTGTATCACTACACAACACCCTTAGCAACCACTCTTAGCAACGTAAACTGTTTGTTCTCGATTGATATTGTTCATTGAAGCTTACTGTATTATGTATAAGAGTATTGTGAGAAAGAGATCGAGTGAGCGAGTTTATTACCTGCATTCAGATTTAGCATTTTCCTTCAGGTCAGTCCTATGTTTATAATAAAAAAATGTGTTTAAATGTCTAATGTATTATCTTGTCCTTTAAACAGTTAAGGGGTTTTCCCGTGACTGACAGCGCTAGTTAAAGCATTTGTCAGTTGCGTCTTGTTCCGTGTTCACAACAATTCCGTCTTTTCAATGTAAAAGTCTTCACTAATGACTGACACACTCATAAAGACAGTCTTTGCTTTGCGTCGTGCCTAACAACGCCCTTCAGCCGCCCATTCTCGTACCTTATTGCTTACTTATAGCATACAAATGTTTATGATGATTCTGATTCTTGTTCATTTTGGTGTAATTTCCTGTCCTCTACATGCATTACTGCATATGCTTTTTTGCTTGTTTTTACAAACTGAGGGACGAGTCCAGATTGTTTTCTGTGGTACTGAATCTTAAGTAGCGTTTGAACCCGGAACATGTGGACAGGAATTGGCGTCTGAAACAAACTGTGTTGTTTTTAAAAGAACATTGTAAAAGAATGTTGGTTGATGTTATAATTTCACAGAACTTTTGCCAGTTTTTTTCCCCGTCAGATGATTACACTACGCATATCTCCAAAGTAAGCTTCTGAACCATTTGCTCCTAAAACAAAACAACAGGCCTTTTTAGTAGCTTAAGAGGTTGCCCACTTATAATTCATATATTTCAAGAACATTCTCCTTATCTCAAGATATGCCAGAATGCACCGGAGAATATATTTCAGAGCAGCTTTGTCTATATTCTCTTAATATTCCTATCTGCATGTTCCAGATGTTTCTACTGCTTTCTTCATCGCCAGTCAAGGGTTTTGAAAAATCATCTTGTATAAGCGTGCTGTGAAGAACTTGCTTTCTATTTTCCGCACACCGTAGATCTCTAGAACATTTTTTTCTGTGTGGTGTAGTTCATTGGTAAACAAAGAGAGATGACCATATCTCCCAAAACAGAAAGAGGCAGCACGGATAACCCTTAACACCTTTCTTTTCCACAGCTTTCTTGACTTTAACATCACAGTCTTTGTCACTGATACTTATTTCTTAGGCCGGAATGGAGACAGGTGTTTATAGCTTCAAATGAGACAGATTGGTGACACTTGATCTTCCTTAGTCTGCTTTTTTAAGCATGTCTTGTCCGTGCTTAAAACAACAGCGGAAAACAAGACAGATGGCTTACAACAGGAGAACCCTTTTTTCTTCTCTTGCTCGCTCTCCCTCTCTCTCATATCTGACGCACCAGGGATGCTTTTAACAAGAGAGTTTGTCGCAGTGTTTGTGATGGAGGGGTGTCTTCATGTCAACGGCTTGTTCTCGGGGGGATACGGCTCTGTTTTTTAATCTGAGGGAGAAATGAAAAGCAAAACCTGTGTGGATTGAAATCATTTCGTATTGGGTTTCATCATGTGCCATCACCCCGTATGTTCAGAGGCATTTAGTTCTGGCTGG
Organism: Ctenopharyngodon idella; assembly: GCF_019924925.1. Lineage (NCBI taxonomy): Eukaryota > Metazoa > Chordata > Actinopteri > Cypriniformes > Xenocyprididae > Ctenopharyngodon > Ctenopharyngodon idella. The sequence continues at coordinate 23,984,164 of NC_067240.1, forward strand.
TTTTGAAAGCAAAATCAAGGCGACGAGCGCTACAATGCTTTCCGCAAGAATCAAGCGCTCTTTATCTTGCAAGAGCCCGCACCTTTAGTCATAGTCTTCTGTGAGTTCCTCGGGCTTTGATGCTCGCTTCTAAGAGCCGGTGGAGATGAAGTCCTCATTCACGGCTTCTGTGTTTGGAGAGTGCGTCTACTTTTTTGTTGCCCGTTAATACTTTCAGGCCGGGTAAAGATGTCTCCAAGGACGGGTCCTACCATCTCCTGCTTGCCTGTTTTAACATACAAGCTCTTCGGAGAGTAAACGTTGATTAAGAAGGATTAAGATTAAGATTCAGACAAGGAAAGAGTACGCAATTCATCAACAGAGCCACTGCGACGATAACTGTATAAGTTGCAGCCTTCGCCGCCAGTGTTTGTTCAAAGATCTGGCATTCATTCAGTCGGGGATTTCTACATACTGTGGCAAAGTTTTTCATACTTAACTGCAACTTTGAAGTGGAATTCAAGGAGACTTCACAGTTGATTTCATTTCTCCCTCAGCTCTTTTTGAGGGTGGCCATCTTGAGTATAGAGAGAGGTGAGCAGTGGCAAAGCAACGTACAATGACACCATCTGTCAGGCCCCTCGTAAACTCTCCAAATGAAACATCCACGAGAACATTATTGCGTTATAAATCTCACCGTAAATATAAATTAAATTAGAGATCAGTTATCAGAGTGTGTCAGTCTGTGAATGCATGGCTGATGCAGAAATGGCCTGATGAATACATATTAGTGCTGATAAACACATGTAAATATTGTCATGCCACAAGTACAGAGGTATCGTTTTATCTTTTAAATCTTTTTTAATTGAAACTGTCATGATAAATAAATAAATAAATAAATAAATATTTTGTTTAAAATATTGTGCATTGCGTTGTGACATTACTTCAACAAATCTTATTCATTAATTTAAATTGTAAAGTATTACATCATGGTAGTATTTGTTATATTGTCTTAATGTACGCTGATTTAAAGGGATAGTTCACCCAAAAATAAAAATTCTGTTATTATTTATTCACCCTCATGTCAATCCAAACCTGTATGACTTTCTTTGTTCTGTGGAACATAAAAAAATATATATTTTAAATAATTTTTTTGTGTTTTTTTTTTAATTAATTAATCTTTTTTTTCGTCCAGTCACCAGTAACCAAAACTGTTGGTTAACAAACTCATCTTCTGTTATGTTCCATGAAAAGGCAGGAACACATCAAGCCGATGGTCGGCCGTCGGGCAGTTTTTGTTCGTCGACCGACTAAGTTTTCTCAGTGTGTTCCACACCGTCGGCTGAAGTTGATCCTTGTCGGCTTTTTTTCAGCCGATTCGACATGTTGAATCGGTGTCGGAGCTCTTCGGACCGTCGGGCCATCTGATCATTCTGATTGGCTGTTCAGCTACTGCCACCTGCTGGTATGGAAAGGCATTTCATCTTACGCAGGCGCAGAACGGACGTGCTACTTGGCCGTCAGCTGTTGAGCGTCGGTTTGGTGTGTCAGGGCAACTTTAGACCCAGACGCTGCCAACGTGAGCCAACCCCTACAGTCTGCTTTCCTTGCCACTAGTTTGTTGGCGTCGGCTTGGTGTGTTTCTGCCTAAAGAAAGAAAGTCAGGTTTGGACCAACATGAAGGTGAGTAAATGATGACAGTTTTCATTTTTAAATAAGACAAAAATGTAATGTAATTAGAATCTAATGAGATTTTTAAAGAAAAAGAAAAAAACAATAAAATATAATAATATCACAGTTATGTTCTGTTAAATTCATTTTCATGGATTTTTAGTTTGTTTATCTTCAGTCACATGTTTCCATTTGTTTAGTTTCCCAACACTCATCTGTTTCCATGCACACAAACTTAATCATCACAGCTGTTTGTCATTTAGTTCATCACCATTGTGTATTTAATTTTGTCTTTGTGCACTCTTCATTTGTCCAATATTGTTTGTGTTTATATGCTGTCTTGCATGTGGCTTTTTTTTTTAGTTGTAGTTCTTCAATAAACCTTCTTTATCTTCTTTGGAGTATACGTGACAGAATACTGGACCTAGAAATGGATTTTGCAGCTCAGATCACTGCTTTGGCCTGGAGTGCCCTGAGCTTTATGGACTAATTGCTGCAGTTTTGCCATCTTGCCGTCAATTCCATCTATGACGACGAGACTTTAACGTCTCTCTTCTGGATCGGGGCCAATTATCACTAGCCAGTAGAACTCCCAGACACCAAAGGACTGAGTTGGAGGAAGGCCATCATCAGGTGTCTGGAGAGTGTCTACCCCCAATCCAGACCACAGCCAGACCCAGAGCTCAACACACCACCACCCTTGACCACGGAGATTTCGCTTGATTTTCTTCATCATCGCTGTTTCAAGACAGCACTGAGACAGTTTTATTGACCTGTTGGGAATGGGAATTACCGTTATTGATCACGTCAAGCTTACCTCTGTCACCTTCACCTCAAAGCTCAGCCAGTCCTCCAACCCCACCTTTGCTGGATGCCTGCAGCCCTTTGTCTTCCCCAGGAACGCCTTGCTGCGATGTGAAACCGCAAGCAGTGCAACCACCAGCCTTGCCCGAGCGAGAGGATCCTGTGGCTCCGCCACTAGCCTCTGATCCCTTTGCTCCACCTTGGCTCGTCAAACCTGTCAGTTACGCCTTGGCTTCTCCCGCACTCGGCTCCACCAGATACCCTCGGCCTTGCGACTCCACCGGGTTCCCTCATCTCATCGGCTCCCTATTGGTCAGTTACCACTCTGCTTCCGCCATGGACTTGCAAGCTATCCGCTGCGCTCCGTCTCTCCAACCCTATACTTCAGCGGGTTCCTCCTTCCCTCCAGCTCTGCCTCTGTCCTCTGTCACACTGGCTCCGCCTCAGTCCTCGGGCACTCTGGCTCCACCTCAAGTGTTCGTTGCTGCACCCTCGCCTTGGTCTCCAGAGTCAGTGGTGTCACTCAAGCCCATCGACTCTCCAACTGCACCATGGGCTCCACTTCTAACGGCTCCATCTCCGTCAGTCGTCCCCCTGGATGTCGCCTGTCAAGTCACCATCGTGGCTCCTCCCTCCATTGACTCTGCTGTGGGCTTTCATCCTGGCTGTGCTCTGGGTCACCATAACCTGGCCACTCCTTCCATCATCTTCACCATGGATACTACCTCTGTCATTCTTACCCTTGTCTCTCCTGCCTGTTTTTCTGCCCTCTTCCAGTACTTCACCTGCTCCTTGCTCCTCACCTTTCTGTCCCTCATTTCACCTCTTACGGCGCGAGGTTGTGCCTTCTGGGAGGGGGTGTACTGTCACAGTTATGTTCTGTTAAATTCATTTTCATGGACTTTTAGTTTGTTTATCTTCAGTCACATTTACCTTTTAGTTTCCCACCACTCAGTCATCACAGCTGTTTGTCATGCTGTCTCGAGTTTTAGCTTCTTGTTTAAATAAACCTTGTTGTTGTTTTTATTAACCTTTCTTCATCTTTGGACTATTTGTGACAAATAAATTGTATTAAAATAAAAAAAATAAAAATTATAATATACATCAATACAAAAACTAAAAATAATATATGGAACTAAAAATAGCCTTTAAGCAAAAAAAAAAGAAGGAAAAAAAAAAAGAAGAAAAAAACGATATTGCATAGAGATTTTTTTTTTTTCTTTTGTTTTTTTGCCAGAAAACTGAGATTCATCCAAAAAGTGTTTTATTAAATGAATCAGGTCACCTTGAGATTCCAACAGGCACTTTACTGGACAACAGGACCCTTCTACGTAACGTTCACCATTATCGTAAGTCCACATCACTCATTCAAAGCGCTGAAGGCAGCACTACCCTAGAGTTGAAAAATGAAATAACACATTTCACTCTGACGTGACCGAAACAGTTAACCTCCTTTGGCCACTTTTCTCCCAGAGTAATTTTTGTTGATGGACAGTGCCGTACACACAGCCGGTGTGTCTTCGAAAACACGAGGCTCTCACAAAAAGGTCCAGTCACCTGTGATTTGGCAGCAAGTGTGAGAAGAGTGTCCTTAAATCATCTGTGGTGGCTTTCTCTGAGAAATTAAGTACGTCGAGCATACTCAAGTGACAGCTTGTCTATTCTTAAGTAGTATTAAAGGGTGATATTTTACCCTAAATTAAGAGTCAGGCAACTTTTTGGCACGTGTCACAGCCCAAATGGATTACTGAACTGCTGATGTATGTAGCAATCCGTTGAGTGAAAAAGATGTGGGAGTGTAATGAATTTAAAATGCTGTAATAGACATAAATATTTATCACGAGTGACAGTAAAATTAGAAACAACATTCAATTAAAATCAGTTGTAATTTATTGTTGTTATTGATTTGCGTAAGGTGGAAATGAATGCAGAAACATTTCATTACACCGAGAGGGGCTGGTGATCTGCTTTTGGCCTCAGTGTAATATTTTACATGAGAGAGAAAGACTGATGATATTAAAAGACAGCCTCTGTCTGAAACACGAACTCTCTTCCTCTCTGTCTCACTTTGTCTCATCCATTTCATAACATTCCTTTGTCTCATCCATTAATCCATTATTACCTCGTCTGTGTTCTTCTCTGCTTGTTGTCTGTTTTAGCTTTTCTCTTCCAGTATATCTCCTTCTTTTATTGCATTATTCACTTTGTCTCATCTTTATTTGTTGCTATCTCTCCACATGTCTAATTTTTCTGTTCTTTTTTCCTTTTTGACCAATTTGTCACTTCTGGTCTCTATTCATCTCTTCTCTTCTATGCTCAATTTGTCACTTCTAGTCTCCTCTATTCTCAGCTCGATTAGTCTCACCTGTCCTCATCTCATCTTGCCACTTCTTGTCTCTTCTATTCTCAGCTCGTTTCTTCTTGTTTTGTCTCATCTCATATTTTTTCTATGTCCAGCTTGTCTCATCTTGTCATCTTGTCTCGTCTCACTTCATCTAGTCTCTTTTATGCTCTGCTTCTCTTTTCTTTTCTTGTCTCTTCTCTTCCTTTTCCTATTTGTCTCTTCTTTTTTCACCTATTCTCTTCCAGTATATCTTCTTTTCTCATTGTATCAGATTGTATGACTCGTCTCCTACTCACTTTGTCTCATTGTTAATATTGTTATCTCTTCACACATTGCATCTCTGTATTTCTCTTTTTTGCTTTTCTTTTTTGCTTTTCTCAACTGGTCTCTTCTGGCCTTGACTCGTCTCATCTATGCTCAACTTGTGCCATGTTGCTTGTCTCCTCTTGTCTCGTCTGTTCTCTTTTTGTCTCGTCTTGCCTAATCTCGTCTCATCTCTTTTATGCTCATCTTGTCTTATCTTGTCTCTTCTTTTCTCATTTCTTCTTGATTTGTCTCACCGGCCTCATTCCATCTTGCCTCATCTTGTCTCTTCTATAGCTTTTCTTGTCTTGTCCCACCTGTTCTCTTCTCTGCTCGTCTCTTAAGTATATATCTTCTCTCATTGTATGACTCCTTCCCTCTCACTTTGTCTCACTATTGTGTCTTCTCTCTTCTATGCTTGATTTGTCTCACCTGTCCTTATCTCATCTTGCCTCTTCTTGTCTCTTCTATAAGCTTGTCTTTTCTTGTCTTGTTTTGTCTCATCCTGTCTCTTCTCGCCTCTTCTTGTTTCGTCTTTTCTCTTCAAGTATATCATCTTATCTCATTGTATGTCTCCTTCCCTCTCACTTTGTCTCATCCCTATCCAATGTTATCGCTTCACATGTCTCATGTCATTATTGTGTCTCCTCTCCAATGCTTAACTTGTCTCGTCTCTTCTATGCTCAACTTGTCACTTCTTGTCTCCTCTCGTCTCGATTTGTCTCACCTGTTCTCATCTTATCTTGCCTCTTCTTGTCTCTTCTATGCTCAGCTTGTTTTGTCTCATTTCTTCTCTTCTCTGCTTGTCTCCTCTTGTTTCATCTCTTCTCTTCAAGTATATCATCTTCTCTTACTGTTTGACTCCTTTCCTCTCACTTTGTCTCACCACTATCCATTGTTATCTATTCATATGTCTCGTATCATCATTTCTTCGCATCTCATCAATGCTTAACTTGTCTCTTCTATCTTGTCTTGTTTTGTCTCATCTCTTCTCCTCTCTTCCCTGCTTGTCTCCTCTTGTTTCGTCTCTTCTCTTCAAGTATATAATCTTCTCTTATTGTATGACTCCTTCCCTCTCACTTTGTCTCATCATTATCCTTGTTATCGATCCGCGTCATTATTGTGTCTCCTCTTTTCTGTGCTTAACTTGTCTCTTCTTGTCTCTTCTATGCTCAACTTGTCACTTCTTGTCTCCTCTCATCTCGATTTGTCCCACCTGTCCTCAACTCATCTTGCCTCTTCTTGTCTCTTCTATCCTCAGCTTGTTTTGTCTTGTTTCTTCTCTTCTTTGCTCATCTCCTCGTTTCGTCTCTTCTCTTCAAGAATATAATCTTCTCTTATTGTATGATTCCTTTCCTCTCACTTTGTCTCATCACTATCCTTGTTATCGATTCATATGTCTTGTGTCATCATTTCATCGCCTCTCATTAATGTTCAACATGTCTCTTCTATGCTCAGCTTTTCTTTTTTATCTCGTCTCTTCTCTGCTTGTCTCCTCTTGTCTCATCTCTTCTCTTCAAGTATATAATCTACTCTTATTGTATGACTCCTTCCCACTCATTTTGTCTCATCGCTATCTGTGTTATTGATTCATGTCTTGTGTCATTTGTCTCATCTCTTCTATGCTCAACTTGTCTCATCTTGTCTCTTCTATGCTCAACTTATCACTTCTTGTCTCGATTTGTCTCACCTGTCCTCATCTCATTTTGCCTCTTCTTGTCTCTTGCTTGTTTTGTCTTGTTTCTTCTCTTTTCTGCTCATCTCCTCTTGTTTCGTCTCTTCTCTTCAAGTATATAATCTTCTCTTATCGTATGACTCATTCCCTCTCATTTTGTCCCATCACTATCCATTGTTTTCGATTCATACTGTATGTCTCATGTCATCATTTTATTGCCTCTCATCAATGCTCAACTTGTCTCTTCTATGCTCAGCTTGTCTTTTCTTGTCTTGTTCTGTTTTGTCTCTTCTCCTCTCTTCCCTGCTCGTTTCCTCTTATTTAACTCTTCTCTTCAAGTATATAATCTTATCTTATTGTATAACTCCTTCCCTCTCATTTTGTCTCATCACTATCCTTGTAATCTATTCATATGTCTCGTGTCATCATTTCATTGCCTCTCATCAATGCTCAACTTGTCTCTTCTATGCTCAGCTTGTCTTTTCTTGTCTCGTCTCTTCTCCTCTCTTCTCTGCTCATCTCCTCTTGTTTTGTCTCTTCTCTTCAAGTATATCATCTTCTCTAATTGTATGACTCCTCTCTCACTTTGCCTCACCGCTATCCTTGTTATCAATACATATTGTCTTGTGTCATCATTTCATCGCCTCTCATCAATGCTCAACTTGTCTCTTCTTGTCTCATCTCTTTCTCTAAACATAGCTTGTTTCTTCTTGCCTTATTTTTTCTATATGCTTATTTGTTCGCTCTTGTCTTGCCACTTCTCCTCTGTTCATCTTCCTCTTATCTCTCATTGCATCTCATTATGACTCCTCTCCTTCTCACTTTGTTTTTTCCCTTTATGAGTTATCTTTTCTTTTCTTATCAATATTACTTAGAAGATTGTGAAATTGCTTGACTTTTACATTTAGATTTACAGATGTCACCTCTTTTTTGGTAAGTAGTAATTGTCTTATTTTAAAATTGCTTAATGATATTGCTATATTATATATTTTGTTAAAATGTGGATTTCTCAGATGATAAAGGTTTTACACTGAAATCAGTGTTTAAATCTATTACTGCTTACACTACTAACATATGCCTGCCTATACATATATATAGATCTATTACACACATGTGTATAAGTCATGAATATGCATACTGAGCATTGGGGCGGTGCTGGAGGTGTGGGTGAAGGGGGCGGTACATGTGTGCCTGCAGGGCCAGGTATGTTAATCAGGTATTCATTAAGATTAAATATAAAACGAAGGGTTGAGGAGCGATTGAAAGCTAGGTAAAATATGTATCTAATTTTCTAGATTGCCACCTAGCTTTTTAATTTCAGCAGGTACTTGGCAGAAATTTGCATGGCATTTAGGCACTCATTACAATATTAATCTTCCCACAAAAGTTGCAAGGGCTCAAAGGTTAAGCATGATTCCTACATTAATTTTACAACGACTTTTTTTGACCTGTATAAAGATTCTCATTTACAAAGGTCCTCATTTGCTTCACTAAGTGGTTCATAATGAGAGCAAAGATAAAGTATTGAAAGGAAAAATGTGAGTCAAATGTGTTACAATTACAAAAAATTAGTATTAGAGAGACTGACATTTGCACATGTTGTGGATTTTTTTATATATACAGTTTTATGCAGAACGTTGTTCTTTATTGAAGTCACTCCATATCTTTTCAGAGGGTCTGGTCTTCTGTTAATATCAGTGAATTAATTTGTAAATATGTTTAGGGAAAAAAAATGAAAATAAAACAAACACCATTGAATGTGTGAGCAAATTGAAGTCATATAAAAAGAATCTGTGCTGTCAGGTTTTTAACATATCGGGTACAAGAAATCAAATGATGACAAATAACAATTATACTAGCACTATAATAACCTACTAGAAATTCCAAGCAAGCCACTTCACGTGTCGCTTCAAATTAGGCCAAATGTTTAAAATGCAGGACTCTATCTTTTATAAGCTACCTAAAAAGCAATGTTATATAACATCAGAAGTGCTTACTCAAATCTTAGACAGTAAAGTTAGCTCACCTTAGTTTACCTTTATGTGTTGCATGTTATACAGTTAAAGCACCTTAGAAAAGTTGGTTTGATCACAAATAAGAAGCATAATCGTCATGTATCTTATGTTGTCTTGATGATATTCTCACACTTGTTAATGTACTGTAATTTTAAAACTGATATGGAGACTGGTGACGCTGCAATAATATGTTTGGAATGGGCACTTGTATGGACAGATTGAACAGCTGTAATAATTAATATTTGTTAACATTACACTTGAATATATTAGTCGAAGAAGTCTAATATTATGAAAGTGTAAGTACTACAAATGTCATTGTTGCTATTGAGGCCTATAATCTCATTATAATGGAAGTGTTTTTATGGTAACTTTCAATAACTTCTATAAAGTCGTTATTAAGAGAAATTGTATAAAGCTTAACGGATGTACATTCACCAAAATGATCGTTAAAAGCTAAAAACTCTGATGAAATATATACCATCTGTCTAACAGCGATCTAAAAAGTTGTATGTATTCGCTTTTGATAGTGAGAACACAAGTCCCCGCCCATAACTGGTAGATAGCCAATGATATTTGAAGGCGTGTGCCATCGCGCTCCTTATTGGCTGAAAGAGCTGTCACTCCGGCCTGTAGTGGGCTGGCTAATTGAATCGCTGAGTGCGATACACTTCTATCCATCTCACTCGCGAGGAAGGTAGTTGCACATTACCGACTATCAGCAGTGGCTACCGGAGACGCATGAGAAACACCGAGTGAAAGCCGCGAAACAGTGCGAGGAGCTAGCAAAGGTGTGCTTGACTCAAAAGTACGGAAAGGAGTAAACTTCGCATAAACTATGGCCGTATCAGCAACTCCTCCGGTGCTTTCACCGACCTCCACTCCCGGGGGCGCGAGCAGCCTGTTCCGTCCCGACTCTCTGTACTCCAGCCCGGCCGAGTCCCCGCGACTGACCAGCAGCATGATCAACTCTTTCATCACCGGCACCGGTGGCGGCGGCAGCACTAACGGGAACGGACCCGGCGGTGTCCATAATAACGAGTGTAAGATGGTGGAGGTGCACGGGGTGAAAGTGGCCTCGTTCACCGTGGACGGTCAGGAGCTCATCTGTCTCCCGCAGGTGTTCGACCTGTTCCTGAAGCACCTGGTCGGCGGACTGCACACCGTCTACACCAAGCTGAAGCGGCTGGATATATGTCCGGTGGTGTGCACGGTGGAGCAGGTGCGGATCCTGCGCGGACTCGGGGCCATTCAGCCGGGCGTGAACCGGTGCAAACTCATCACCCGAAAAGACTTCGAGGCGCTCTATAACGACTGCACCAATGCCAGGCAAGACTTAAATCACATATACATCTCACATTTACACTGAGCTGCAGTGGAATCTGACGTTCTTTTCAACTTCATTCAGAGCTTGCAGAGTTGTCGTACTTGGCAAAGTTGCTACCACTTTATGATAACTTTCATTAAGTCATTAACAAAAATGATTTAATGCACATATACATATGAATATATGTGGGCATTTTTACGTTTATGACATTTTTATTTTAATGCATGATCTAAAATACGTTAATTAGTTACCTTTAATATAAATGAATAATGTTTTAAACTGTAATGACCTATTAAAGTTATTATAAAGTGCTTTTCAAAACACTAAAAAATCCAAAATCAAACTTTAGTCTAAAATTAGTTCCAGTCAGTTTTTCTTTCTGCCAAACCACCTGCAGTTTTGACCTCTTGTTCGTTTCAAAGCAAAAAACTGTCCTGAGGAGAATACAATAATAATACTAAAATCGTAAAATGAACAGCTTTCTCTAAAATCATGTTCAAAAATTAATTTTCCTCGCTGACTCGATCCGCTTTTTTTTTTACGAGACTCTTGTACAAACATGTTTATTACAGCGCAAACATGATCATTTTATTATCTAAACGATTCAAATAAACTAAAAACAATAATAGGATTCTTATATGAACTTTCAAGGCCTATGTATAAAATGAATAGCAAATTTAATAGTATTTTATATGCTTTTTAATAAAATCTATTTGGTTGGAGGCACATTTTAATACTGTTAAATTAGTGAACTTGCAAGGATTTAAGTTAAGCAAAGATTAATTTAAAAAAAAAAACTCCAGCATGTATTTGTACTTTTTGTCTTTATAATATTTATAAGTTAACTTTTTCCTGGAGCTGCTGGATTTAGTCTTCATTGAGACTTTTTGTTAAATCCTACATTTACTCTTTAAACTTTAATGATAATTTTAAGTATTTAGAAACTTTTAGGCTTCTGATATTTGACATTTTCCCTTTTATTCTTCCTTAAACAATGACAGCTCTTTGGACTAGGGGTCATACTTCGGTTGCATTTCACTTTCTTCTGTTATTTGCTCCAGACTCAGGCTTACATGAATAGACATCGATATCATTTAATGCGCTTTTGACCCATGTCACATCTAGGGCCAGATCTGGAATTCTTGTTTGATACTCCATTTGTCTGGATGATGTCCCACGTCTCATTGGGACGAGGTGCTGGGCCATGTTGCATAAATCAATGAATCACCTCTCCTGGATCTGTGGCTCTGTTTGGTGTGGAGATGTTATTCTTAGCTTGTTATCATGACAGATGCATTAGTGTTCTCAGGCTCCTCTAGCAATATCAGCTTGTGTGTGTGTGTGTGTATGTGACTGGTGTGGTGGGACTCAAGGGAGCAGTACACCTATAAAGACCTTTATCATCCAAAGGAAAAAGTCTCTAATTATATGTTGTAGCATCTTCGCTTTTAGCGGAATGACAGTCACAGTGTTGTGTATAAAAAAAAAAAAAGTCCTCCGTTTAGAAATACACTTGCCTTAAATTGACCTGTAAAAGCACTTAAAAATAATCTACAAATCAATGGTCTTATGTATTTAATCAAATTAATACATTAATAATTATATTATATTTAATATTGCGTAATATATAAATTAAAAGTTTTCTTTAAAGTCTAAAAGTTCAGGCTTGTCTGCAACTACACTGTAAAAAAAAGAATTGTTGGTTTAACTTAAAAAAAAAAAAGTAAGTTACCTGGTTGCCTTAAAATTTTGAGTTCATTGAAATTAAAAATTTGAGTTAATACAATGAAGGCGATTGATTTAATCAACAGAAACTCAAAATATTATGTCATCTGAACCACATTAATTATCTAAGTTGATTTGACAAAAGAAAAAATGTTCTGATAACACATCATGAAAATCAATTTTTTGTACATTGTACTGTATGTAATCTTCACACTGTAAAAAAAGAATTGTTGGTTTAACTTAAAGTAAGTTATCTTAATTTTGAGTTCATTGAAATTAAAAATTTGATTTATGAAAGCGACTGGTTTAATCAACAGAAACTCAAAATATTATGTTATCTGAACCACATTAATTATCTAACTTGAACAAATCATGAAAATATTTTTTTTTTGTGCTTTGCATCTGGTCTAGTATTTTCTATTTCCATTTCTTGCTTTCTCACAGGTAAAAGGTCAGGTATTGAAAACTGGTTGGAGTAGGTTCAGGAACGTGGTCTTAAATTGCACCTTTGCACAGTGAGTGAGTGTGTGTGTGTGGAGATGCACATGTGTGTTTAAGGGAGAGAGAGAGAGAGCGCTCATATCCAGATGGCCATTCTGGGCAAGGTTCGGTAATTAACCTTTTAACATCCCCAGCACAACCTCCAGAAGAATCCCCCGTCACTTTATTGGGCTTTGCGCAGTTCTGAATCAATCTGCCGTGCACATCTAATTAGAAAATGAGAGCGAGGAGGAAGCGAGTGGGGGAGAGACCGTTTTACAACATTATTTTGTTTAATTTTGAGTCCAGGCAAAATGGACAATAAGAGAACGAGGTGCGGAACACTGCGCTTTTCACTCTTCTTGTCAGATTGCAGCATACGGTCGGATAATGAAATTGCCCGAGCAATGGGCCCCCCTGAAATTGAATTTGCTCCTCGGCATCGTTGCTTTACAGTTCACCTTCGCAAGCATCGCTTTTATAGTCAGATTTAAACATCATCCACCGTCCCACTACCAGATGGCTGAAACTAATGTGCGTGCTGGCCCCTCGCCTCCTCTCCCTCTCTCTCTCTCTCTCTCCTCTCCTCCTTCAGCACACGCGAGCTCAGTGGGAGAAGGGCTAAGCTGGGACAAATGGGTGTCTTTTGCATCAGTTTGTACGGGACAGCCACGGCGAAACGAGCGAGGATGATCACCACGCAGCCAGGTGATCTCTGTGTCTCAAAATCTGTAGTGAACTGCCTATTTAGGACGTATTTTAGTATTCAAAACAGCCAGACAGAGAGCAACGAAATTAAACGGGTCACAGGACAAACGCTTATAGCACAAGATGCGACGCAGGGGCCAAAGGCATTCGTCTCATGCTTGTGTACCAACAACACAGATAGGAATGGGAATCTTAAGGAATTTTGCAATACTGATTCTGTTTCCTCTTAATGATTCCTTAACAGTTCCATTATTCCATGATTCTTTTACTGTTAAAGAATACATATTTGGAAGAAAGAAATGCAACTCTTATTGTCTTCAGCAGTCAAATAATGAGATCATATCACAGTTCAAACAAAACAGATAATAAATGAGAGATTATTGCAAAAGGTGTAAAGACAGTTTTAAAAAGTCTTTACACTGACTTTTTAAAGTTGACATACTAATTTGTCCTAGATATTTTGAATAGGCTAGCTAAAGCACGTTTTAAGTAAAAGTATTAATGAACAAAAATGAATCCTATATCATTGATTACAACAGAACTCACAGATTATCTATATTAACTTAATTTTGAGTTGGACATGATGAATTAACCTGTCAATTCTTTCCGTTGGGACTGATTCATAAGTGTTTTTGATTCATTTTAAAGTGTGCATTGATGCACTAAAAAGAACCGACTCATAGAGTCATTCGTTCAGGAACAGGACACTGGTTGCGCTCTAGGTTTTTGATTCACTAAAAAGAACCGACTCATCAGAATCAATTGATCAGGAATCGGACTACACTGTCAGTGACCTATAATGTGCATTTCGTCCACGTTTTAAGGGAACAGAAAGTTATACAAATCATTTATTTAAAAATTGGAGCCGGTGTTGAAAAAGACTCGGTTCTGGAGTTCTTAAAGAAGGACGGAACGCAGGAACGCGTCCTGTATATGCACGGCGCCTTCCAAGTCAGCAGCTCATTATGCTGTCTAGCTAGGGAGCTCAGTAGGTTTTCAGATAGAACCTAAAAATATGCAAAGGGATCTGTAAAACTTGACTGAAACAGAAAGTGTCCAAATCAGCAAACGCACGCGGCACTTGCGGCCCGCTTTTTATGATTTCTCAGCTCGCAATTGATCTCCAGGTTTTTAATGCATTCATTATTTATTAAAACGAAATTTGCAAGCTAAACATAACACTAAACTAGTTTGCACTTGGGGACTGCACTTAGGAAATTGAATGGGAATTACATTAGAGATGAACATCTGTGCTTGCTCTCCAAAGGTGGATTAGATTAGTTTAACTGTTTTTTTTCTCTCTACCAAGTGCAAGAACATCCAAAAATAAAAAAGTGCAGAAAGCTCTTGTTCACTAATATTTATTGCACCGCTGACCAGAGAGTTTCTTCATGCGAATAACATCATAAAAAGGAGAGCAACATCCCTGCTTGCACTCATGCCAATCGTACTTTAGCAGGAATTGTCAAGTTAAATCATAAAACGCATTACTTGTTCGAAAGCCTGTCATATTTTTTTTTCGTCTCTTGAAGCGATTTGCTTTTTTTAGTCATTAATTTAAAATGTGTCTAATTCCCATCTTTGCCCCAGGCGCGAGCTACCATCACACCGCGCGTCAAAGTGCTGCCTTTCAAAGATTCCCTAAAATGCACGATTTGACACCTTTAAGAAGCATGTTCTGTAGATTAATTTAAAATAGTATCTCATTGAATCTTTTGATTGATTTTGAATCGCGCATAAAGTCTGAACACTAAATAAATCTGGAAACTTTAAAGCAAGGACAATGACAGACACGTACTGCTAATACACCCAATTACCTTCACATCCCCTGTCAGGAGTGCGCGCTCCGGTGCGTGACCGCGAGCTTCCAGTTTCGTGTGCGCGCGCGGTCCATATGGACGGCAGCTCAGCGCCTGTGGCTTAGCCCGAGGCTGCGACGCTCAGCTCGGCCCGGGCACCCGAGACACCCCGCTGTCTCATCAAATCTCCTCAGATTGTCGCTCTTCCTTCGGCACACCTTAATGTCAGCCATTAATTATACATCCACCTTTTTTGAGGTGGTTGTTTTTGCAGATTCACCCTTTCCTTTACTCTTTCTGCTCAGTAAATTATGAATTAAGACAATTTGAAACATCAAGATGGGGCTTCAGCGTGTCTTTATGTTGGCAGCCTATGTTAACGGCTTTCGTATATCATATCCATTTTTTAAACAGCATGTCATGATTTGAAACCTAGCAGCCTTCTTTTTTATTATTGTTTTTATTGAATAGGGCTGTATATAATAATTGTATATAGACCTATATTATATACACATGGGTCATTGACGAATAAGGTTTTTGAAAGTGTAAAAAAGCCATAATGAATTATAATTAATTTTGAAGTTTTATTAACAATGAGATTATGTGGTTTTTATAATCAATTAACACAGCTTTTGTCATTTTTTGCAAGATGGACAAAATGTGTCACCAAAAAAGTCATTCGGTTTAACCAAAATTTCGGTTTTACCGAATGACGATATTTTCAAACAATGCTTAACAGGCTGATATCTAGCTAGCAAAAGGACAATCAAACATTTTATATTTAGTACAATTTTTGAAATATTACAGCATTTTCCATGTTTTATAGCGGTTGTACCGAATGACCTGATGTTTCGGGACATGCGTACAAGCAAGTGAAAACATGAATTTTTCAAATAGTTAAAAGGGAGTTAGTTACTTTGCTTCATGACCATGTGGTCTGAATGATGTCACATCCTGTCACATGATATTGACCGCATGACTTTATCCAAAATGGTCGCTTTATATTGGTTACTCCGACTGACATCAATGAAATTCATTTTTCCAGACATTCTTTCTCATAACGAAGCAACGACTTCTACACATAATTTTAATACCATTTTTCAGTATGTTGATATATGATGTTATAAAATCATGCCATAATAAAAAATATATACATTTATTATATTTTAAGATATTTTAAACACAAATGAAATGGCTGTATTGGCCTTTGGACGGTTAAACCGAATGACCTTTTGACACTTCAAAATCTTTAAAATACCTTTATATGTAGCAAAATATAATTAAAACCTTTTGGATTCAATAAAAGAGATCGAGTTGTACTACCTTACATACTTTGGATGTCATATCTTTGTTTTTTATTATTATTAAGGCCTTTGGACAAAAAAAATGACCCGTCACGTCATTGACCCGCATACATACTGATATTTATTTTAAAGAAATATACTTGTGTGTGTGTGTGTATGTATGTATGTATATATATATATATATATATATATATATATATATGTGTATATGTGTGTATATGTATAATATATAATATATATATATATATATATATATATATATATATATATATATATATATATATATATATATATAATGTAGTATATTTATTTAAAATAAATACCACTTTGCAAAAACTTGTGTACTGCTACATTCTAACTTTTTTTTTTGTGGATTAAGTGTCCAAATTGTTTTTGGGCCACCATGTAATATGGGTATATAGATATAGTTTTATTTATAGGGTAGTTGAACATATTTTGTGAAGACAAGCAGACAGCTGGTCTTACACACTGACTATTCTGTCCGTCTATGTCTTACTGCGAACATGTTTGAGACGTGAGAGAGCGCTTAACTGCTGACGGGCTCTTAGAAAACAACTTGTGGCCATGCGAGTTCTCATTAATGTTGGCGGGTGCCTGTTCCAAGCCACAGCGCTTTAATAACTAGTCCCATGCGTAACCAATGAATTAGAGGCAAAGCAAAGACACATGTGGTCAATTAGTGATGGAAAGGCGCTACTAGAACGTTTTTGGGCGCGGAAATCACGAAAACAAATTAAGGAGGCTGCTACGTATGTGAATCTGCACAAATTACATATTTACATCCGCATTCATTAAACGATGTTTGAGGAGCATTTAGAAGCTGCAATTACGAAGTTAGCTCTTAATATACAGTCTCGATAGGGATGAGGAATAGCAGGTGTTCGCTGATGTGCAGCGACGTGGGGGAGAGATATAAGAGGTTAAAACAGACAGATGGATATGGCCTGTCAAGAATCTCACAAGAGGAAAAATGACACTTTCCGCTCACCGTCCGCAGACCCGCAGTTACGGCGGGAGGAAAGAAAGAGAATAGTGTCATTTTGACTTTGGGAAAGTCTCCTCCTGAGCTTAATGACACATCTGCAGCCGGGCTATATTTATTACAGTCATGTAGAATAAAATTGATTGTCTCCTAAAATTAATTTTTGCTTTGCCTCTAGCAGTGCTTTAATGGAGGACACTAGGCCCCGTGCAAGAGTATTGTTTAATCACATTAGTATCACAGCCCCCAGGACAGCGGAGATAATTGTACAAACGAACATCGAAATATGTATCTCTAACTCTTATGATTGAATTATGCAAATGACTTATCTCCTGCCCTTCCAAGCACTAATCATCTAATTAGGACTGATGTTTTAAATGCTTGTTTTTGGATGGGGATCCGGGGAGAAGCAGGAAGCAGAAAATTGAATGTGACACTGAAATCGGCAAAGTAGTTTGTACCGGAAGAGCTGGTGTTTTCTGTACCCCCCCTCCGCCCCGCCATTGTCTGTTAAGTTGGCGGCGAGAAGACGATTAGAGCCGTTTTAGTAAGTATTTTAAACATAAGCCCCATCTAATCCATTTTCAAGAGTTCATCATTTTTTCTGCCACTTTAATAGTTTAGTTTGACACTAAGCGGTAGCTTGTGTGGAGGGCGGGAGCTGCCGTGCGCTGCGCTGGAGGGGACTAAAGCTGGTCAAAGAAGCGCTAACTAGCATCCCAATTATGCCGATTAATATTTCATGACATGTTCTGCTGCACTTCCCCGTTCCTGCGAGCTAGCAGCTGTTGATCCGTTTGCACAAAGCGTTTTGCGCGCCGGAACAGAGAGGTTATGGTAATGACAGGCGAGCTCAAGTGAGCGTTTGACACTCTGCTCGCTGACTCTTGGAATCCCGTTTCGAAGGACTTGAAAGATGTGGAGATCTGAGGAAATGACAAAGTCGTGCTTTTCCCTGCTTAGAAGAGTGTTTACAGTTGTCTCTCACATCTGGAGGCCATAATTTGCCGCATTAACCCCCTCTATCTAGCTTGGGCAGATGGGTTCACCTGAAGAGCACAACTTTTTCTCAGTCGTGTTAGTTACCTTAAGGGTGTCTTGCTTGGAAATGAACAGCTCTGTCTTAAAATGACCCTAGATTTGAAATGAAATTAATAGTAGCCTAAGGACTCAGTGCAGTGTTTTATGTACATTTGGTGTAGTGTGAATTGAATATTGATGTTGTTGAAATCTGGTGATTTAAATGGGGTACTGTCTAGTCTCTCTCTTTTTTTTTTTTTTTTGCAAGAATGACAGTGAAGCATCAAACAAATCTGCACTGGTTTTGAACCGTATACCACTGTTGTATTACATAGCTGTATTTTCCAGTATTGTGAATGAATATTAAATATTAAATATTTGGTTATATAGCATATTTAATATATAATTATACATTTAAATGTTATTTTTAAAATGTATGAAAATAATCTTTATTCATTCATATTTATATAATTTGTTTATTTATTGTAGATAAATATACACAAGAGGCCAGGATATTGAATTTTGTGGAATATACATTTAATATAATGATAATGAATATATTATATAATTAATACAATTATTAAACACTTAATATAATAATACATTAAAATATGATTTTTTTTTTTTAAATGTATAAAATATATATTTATTTATTTATTTTTGTAAAGTAACACGAGGCCAGGCATTTGTATTTTGTGGAATATATATTTAATATAATGATAATGAATATAATGATGTAATTAATATAATTATTAAATAATAAATATATAATAATACATTAAAATGTGATTTTTAAAAATGTATAAAATAATATATATATTTATTTTAAATGTAATGTAATTATTAAATATTTAATCAATAATAATACATTCAACGTTTTATTTAAAAAATATAAAATAATTTGATTGATTTGATTTATTGAGTGATTTGATTGATTGATTTGATTTGATTGGATTAATTGACGTTTTGTGGTTTACAGATGGTGGTATAAAAACGCACAAGAGACCATGAATATAATTATGTAATTAATATAATTATAAATATTTAATATATAATAATACATTAAAATGTGATTTCAAAAAATGTACAAAAAAAATATTTTTTTGATTTATGTAAAATAACACAAGGCCAGGCATTTGTATGTTGTGGAAAATTCACGGAATATAAATTTTAATGTAATTAATAAATATTTAATATATAATAATACATTTAAAATGTTATTTTTTAATAATAAAAACTTGATTGATTGATTGCTTCATTGACTTTTTGTGGTTTACTGATTGTGGTATAAAAACGCACAAGAGGCCATGAATATAATAATTAATTGTAAACACACTAAATGGTGGTCTCTGTGAGTGCTGACAAGTCAATCACCAGTGATTTCACTACATAAAAAGGCTTTGACAGAATGAAGGCATACTAATGTCAAGTTGCAGTCAAACTTAGAAACATCTGTTTTGCTCTGGATTATTAAAAGAAGAAATAAAGATGAAAGCAAGGTGGAATGTAAAGAGAGATAGGGTCAGGGAGGGTGTGGGTGAGTGTTTGTGTGTATGTGAGTCTCTTTCTGTGTCTGGGTTAAATCAAGAAAAGCCCTGGGTATGTGGTGACATCATGGCCGGTTTGGTGCTCTCGTCGGATCTGTAAGGGATTCATTCTGTCTCTATCTGCCCCGGGCGGCCCAGCTCCAATTACCACCCCCCACACACACCCTTCTGCGTACCACCATCCGGAAGTCTGCAGAATAAGCCTATAAAACTTTTAAAATCCACCCAGGAGCGATGCTTTCTTCCCATCATACGCGTAGAGATGTAGATCATATTACAAAAAAATGCAATTATTTTAGACAAAAGCAGAGGATATGGGTACCTTATAATGGAGGGTGGTTGCCAAATGTTTTATAAGTATCATGTGACCTCCACCTGTAACTTGCTACATGACTCCTGTCATTCTCTGCACTGTCCTTTAACCGGTCCAGGATTTTCCTTTGGCCTACTGTAAATATACTGTCCTCTCTCTCTCTCTCTATATATATATATATATATATATATATATATATATATATATATATATATATATATATATATATATATATATAGTGTGTGTGTGTATTTATTTTTTTATTTATTAGTTATTTTTTGTAAAATAACACAAGAGGCCAGGCATTTGTATTTTGTGGAAATTTTATGGAATATACATTTAATATAAGGATAATGAATATTATAATTAATAATAATTAGTAAACATTTAATATATAATAATACATTAAAAAGTGCTTTTAAAAATGTATAAAATAATATTTATATTTATTAAAAATATTTTTATTTATTTATTTATTTTGTGGAATATACATTTAATATGATGGCAATGAATATAAATATGTAATTAATATAATTATTATATATTTAATATATAATAATACATTAATGTGATTTTAAAAATGTATAAAATAATATTTAATATTTATTTAGAATCATTAAAAAATATGTATTTTTTTATTGTTTTATTTTTGTCAAATTGGTATTTTGTGGAAATTTCATGAAATATATTTTTATATGTAATTATTAAATATTTAATGTAATCATTTATATTATAATATTTTTAATATTTCAGTTACTCGATTATCGGGAAAAAAAAACTATGTAAATAGTATGTAATATTTACAATTTTTTAATTTACAAAAACAACTATGGTGATATATGTTATTACCACAATATAAAATTACTCATTAGCGTAATGTAATATTTCATGTAATATTTACCACCAGGTCTGCATTTATGGCTGTTGTGCATGTGATTCATCCAATCAGAATTGACATTTGGAAAATATGTTTAATAATCACAATTTAACATGAGTTAAAGCAGATGAACAACCTTCCCCTCATCAAAGACGGCAGAAAATATCCAATCTGCTTCGGTTTGCATTGCACTTCATTTGTATCTTAGTTTGAAAGAGATTCAAACAGCCCTAAATGTGAATCATGGACATGCTCAATAACAGTTGCGTTTATGTGTTTTCCATTCTCATGTTTTTTTTTCTTCCTGTGCCCTCATAAGTATGAAGATAGTTTTCCGTTAATAGCGGCCCTGGGCCTGATTGGAAACATATTAAGCTTGTGTACAGATAGACTGTAAATTGGAACCACACTATGAAGCAGGTTATGTGCTTGTTTATTCACCATTATGATAGCCGTGTCTTAAAAATGCCTCACACAGACGCCTAATCCAATCAGAGAGATGGCTAAAGACCACACCCACCCCACACCCTAATAATAACAACTTTTACAATCCCATAGATTGTAAAAAGGTTGCAACATATATTGTTTTTACTAATCATACCACACAACACAGATTCAATAAAGTTACACACATTTTTTTTTTTTGTGTGTCATCAGTAGCAATGCGGTCAGTGTGTGTGTTTGTATGTGTGGATGGGTGGGTGGGTTGATGTTGTGCATCTGTGTATGTCTGAAACAGTGTAAATATTGTGTCTGTCAGTAGCAATGGGTGTCATTTGTGTGTGTGAGTATGTGTAGATTGGGGGGGGGGGGGGGGTTCCTTTGATGAAAACAATCAGGCCCTGTGTGGTTTCATTACAGGGTAATGTCTCGCCAGATTGTTACGGATAGTTAAAATGAAATGAAGTGAATTAGGGAAACAAGGGGGAGAGCATGCACGACGCTTTATTGCTTTCTTTTGAAGACACACTGACAATGATCTGCCTTCAGTTTAGCGCATGTATCAGATAACATATCAAAACTAGCTCTGAGTGTGTGTGTGTGTGTGTGTGTGTGTATGTGTGTGGGTAAAGGTGAAGTGTGTGGCTCGTCTTGTGCTGCATTCTTGTCAAGTGAAGGATACATTGTCTTTCATCTTCTTGTGTCTGTGTGACTGTCCCTGGACATAGGTGTGTGTGTGTGTGTGTGTTAAACTAATTTTCAGGGACCCCCTTCCTAAAATATAAAGGCAGCTTAAACTTTGTGAGAAAAGTAGTAATTCTAAATGTTGTTTATTAATAATCTGCTGTTATTTTGTCACCATAGAAAATTAGAAAATTTGCTTTCATAGTTTGCTTTGTATATACAAATGTTTAATTGGTTTAATTAATTCATATTATAATAAATGGAAGTCAGCAAATATAAGTTCTGCTAAAAAGAAATATGATGTATTATATAATTAAGTTATTATAAATTATATTAAAGCTTTAATGAACAGTCTCATGCAATTTTAATAATTGATTCATGTCAATTATTTTATTTGAGTAAAACCTAAGCATTTTTGGCTATAAAAAAAAGAGTAAGTGTGTGCTATGCATTGGGCCTTATTAAATATGAATAGAAGAAATTTTGGAGTAAGGGTCATTGACGAATAAGGTTTTTAAAAGTGTAAAAAATCATAATGGAGATATAAGTTTTGAAGTTATATTAAGTGTTAACAATGAGATTATGTGGTTTTTATAATCAATTAACACTGCTTTGTCATTTTTTACAACATGGACTAAATGTGTCACCAAAAAAGTCATTCGGTTTAACCAAAATTTCGGTTTTACCGAATGACACTTTTGGTTATACCGAATGACGATATTTTCAAACAGGCTGATATCTAGCTAGCTAGCAAAAGGACAATCAAACATTTTATATTTAGTACAAGTTTTTAAAATATTACAACATTTTCCATGTTTTATAGCGGTTGTACCGAATGACCTGATGTTTCGGGACATGCGTATGAGCAAGTGAAAACATGAATTTTTCAAATAGTTAAGAGAGTTAGTTACTTTACTTCACAACCATGTGGTCCTTTGCAGGTGTCTGAATGATGTCACATCTTGTCACATGATATTGACCACATGACTTGATTCAAAACGGTCCTTTTATATTGGTTACTCCGAATGACATCAATGAATTTATTTTTCCGGACATTCTTTCTCATAACGAAGCAACGACTTCTACACGTAATTTTAATACCATTTTGAGCTATGTTGATATATGATGTTATAAAATCATGCCAGAATAAAAAAAAAAATATACATTTATTACATTTTACGATATTTTAATCACAAATGAAATGGCTGTATTGGCCTTTGGACGGTTAAACCGAATGACCTTTTGACACTTAAAAATCTTTAAAATACCTTTTATATGTAGCAAAATATAATTAAAACCTTTTGGATTCAATAAAAGAGATCTAGTTGTACTACCTTACATACTTTGGATAACATATCTTTGTTTTTTATTATTATTAAGGCCTTTGGACAAAAAAATGATCCGTCGCGTCATTGATAAAATCATTGTGACAGATTTTCGCATTTTAATCTAATGGGACAAAATACGTATGAATCAGTTAATGTCGATTTACAGTACATATTTATTCTGCTTGTTTTTGATGAACAACGTCCAGTGTGTGCAGAGAATTTTTGTACTGACATTTGTAATGACATTTGCTTTGAAGTTTATTAGCAATTTTAACCGTTTTCTCAAGTAGAGTTAAAATAGTGCTAATGTTTTGATTTTGAGCTTACGATCAGATTAACCCTAATTGAGCCGAATCTAATAGTAGTTTACTGCTATTTTTCTCTCTCTTATCTGTTTCACTGTGCTGTAATTCAACAGTACACACACTCTTCCTGGCTTTTCCCATGGTGCCTCAGTGTGAGATTGCAGTGTGAGGGATGGCAGGCACACCTGACCCGTCTGTTCCACAGGGGCTTATGGGTAATGGATGGGTCAGAGCTTTTTTTGATGTTTTATTGAAAGATCACCACGGCTGTCCTGGCTTTCGCCTGACTATAAATCAGGGTCCTCTGTGGCCGGCTGGACTGTCCAGAGTGTGGTTTATGTCAGCCGGGGCAGGAAGGGCCTCCGATCCCATCACTCCACCTCACCTATATCACCCACCCACACACACACACACAACCTCACCGCCTCTAGAACGGCCAGTGGGACCCCAAAACAATGTGTCTGTCAGACATAAACACATCTGCAGTTATCAGTCGGGTTTGATGCTCGCATGATACATAAAATATCAAGATAGCATGTTTACAGTATTTTTGAGTTTTCAGCTTTGGTATTGTTTTAGCGTCTGATTTGTATGTTTAAGATACTGTCAGTGTTTATAAGATATATATCAAACTGCAACAGCCAATCAATGAGATCAATAGAAATCGATAATGAAAATGGTGGACAAGAATATTATTGATTAGTTGGGTCTGTGCTCCTTATATGTTGAACCTGGTTTTGCACACACTTTATTGCGTACATACTTTTTTTATTTTGCACGTTGTTTGACAGAGAACACGACTGGTTAAAGGGATAGTTCACCCAAAAATGAAAATTCTGTCATCATTATAATGTTTGTAACCAATCAAATCTCGCCCCCCCCCATTGACTACCATAGTAGGAAAAAAATACTATGGTAGTCAATGGGGGGTGAGATCTGCTTGGTTACAAACATTCTTCCAAATATCTTCCTTTGTTTTCAGCAGTACAAAGAAATTCAGATAGGTTTGGAACAACTTGAGGGGGAGTAAATGATGACAGAATTTTAATTTTTGGGTGAACTATCCCTTTAAAATACTAAAATATTTTTTAATCCAACAAAAGTTGCACTCAATGAAGATTATTTAAAGAACAACTAAACATTTGCTTTTTTAATCCGAATAATTAATTAATTAAAACATATTCAGCAATTCATATTAATTGATTAATAACATTATTGTAAATTCTATATTATACAAATTATTGAATAAATCAGTTTTCAAAGACTCACCAGATTACAAATTATCAACAGCTTAATCAATGTTCAGAGTTTGTTGTTGTAGCACTTGTTAAAAGACATTGGATGTAGAAAAATAAATGCTTTTCATAAATTATTGAAATTGTTTTTTAACCGTATTAGCTAATCGATTAATCGAACAAGTGATTATTAAAGTAGTTAATTGCAGTACTAGATCCATAATGTTTTAAGGATAACCAGATGTAAAATAACATGCTTTTTAATAACTTTTTGTAATTGTTTAGTTGATTAATTGAAAAATCTGCTTAACCTGATTATCAAAACAGCTGTTAGTTGCAGCCCTTTATCAAAATTATACATTTAAGAACAAATAATATGAATTATACAGCACTGATATAACTTGCTCTTGTACTTTCTGTGCTGAAAGAATCTCTCTTATGTTTGTTATGCCTAGAGTGCTGATGCAGCACAAACAGTGTGGTTTTCTCACCACTCTCCCTTAATATCGCTGTTAATGAGTAAGTTGATGTAGTTGAACGTTTAGTTAATAAATATGTCAGACTTTTACCTCTCTCTCCCTCCCTCCTTCCACTCCTTGTCTCTCTCTTGCAGTTTCCCAGGCTCGCTGAGAAATCGCAATTAGTTTTAGATTTACGCTACGATGACAGACAGTGGTATATAAATAGAGGTTAAACACACAATTTACATATTAATTTCATGATTCATTTAATCAATGATTTATGTGGATATAGATTGCTTTTAATCCGCCTCTCAGCGGCAACGCTTGCTCTCTCGCTCCCGCTCTTCTCCGCTCTTCGCCGAGCATGACAGAATAGAGTGCCGAGCTCTTTCTTTTCCTCCCTCTATCTCTCTCTCCCTCTGTCTCTCTTTCCTCTGAGCTGTTCAGTGGCTCGGAGAGGAATGCGAACGGAGGGGCTCCAAACGGCACTCCTAATTGGTTTAATTTTTCAGTGCGTGCACCGAACCTGACACTCGTTTACTGTGCGCCGCTGTATCTCCTTTCTCTCTCTCTTTCACCGTCTCTCTCTCTCTCCGATCTCCCTCTCAGCTCACTCTCTCTCTCCATTAATAAAAGGGTAATAATCGCTCCGGTTAAAGGGATGGTAATGAGAGCAGTGGTTATGGTGATTGGTGGCGGCGGTTGTGTATTCATAACAGATCTCTCATACTGAGGCAAGAAGGCTGTAATTGAGCCATGATTGAGACACATACGCTCCCCTCTGCCGTACGCTACTGTGGGACGAGTAGGAACGCTGGAGAACTGAACTAAAATGCCACTGTGGTGGCTAAAGGCACAGAGCAAGGCTAAAGTTTCAGACGATTCTACTTAAATACAGTATGTATACAAAACTTTGAAGCAAGTAGGATGGTGAAGAGTATTCGGACAAACCACTTTGAGCTTTTTTAACATTAGCTATGTTTCCATCCACCTATTTTTATGCAAATTTTGGGATAGTATAGCATAAAAATGCTGGATGGAAACGCCAAGATGCGCATCATTTCTAAAAATGTGGATAAAAACCATAGACTGTACAAAAAAAAAAAAAAAAAAAAAGATGGACAGCGCATCTCGCTTCCTTCCACAGTAGAAAAATGAAGCCAAAATATCCCAGTAATGGTCGTTGCCTAATGCATCATTTGGAGCCAGAGTCTGGGCAGTTGTGATCCTGAGGTGGAGCCGTGTCATCAAGGTCCCGCCCACATTCCCGCTCTGCAAGCACCGCTGTCAATCATGACGTTACACTCCTTTTTTTTTATCAAGCATGCCACACAAGCCCTGAAAAGTGAAGCCAAAGAGTCTCGATCGCCCCCAGGTGGCTGGATGCAGTATAGGTCATAAACCCCGCCCTCTCCATGTAATGTAATGGGACGTGAGACAAACTAAACAATGAAATTACATGTCAAATTTTTTCTGTCATTTTAGGCAGTTTTTATTCAAGTGTTCATTCTTTAAATAAGTTTGGTTTTAGTTAGTTAGTTCGCAGATTTTGATGTTATGATTGACAGCTGAGATTAACAGCTTCTCTGAGTGAAGTTGTCACTGAAGCACCAACAGACTTTTTTCTGGATCTTCGGGAGGAGATTGGAGCTTTAACTTTAATTCCTACATTTCCAGAACTGTTTATTTCACACCGACATAATGGGTTGTTCTGCAGTAAACTGTATTAACCGATTCTGCGAGAGTGTCTGCTCCACTTCACGATCACTACTGCGCAGATTTTGGCTCCAAGTTCACTATGCGCAGACTCGAGACTCAAGATGTCAGCGCCATATTGGCACACTGGCATTTTCACTTACTACAATGGAAAAGAGTGAAGGTCTATGTTTTTTTTATAGCATCAAATAACTAACTAAAATCAAACTTATTGGGAAAACGAACACTTGAACATATGTCTGGGTGGTAAGAACTACCTAAATTGACAGAAACCAGCTTTGGAAAAAAACATTTGAAGTGTAATTGGATTTTTTAGTTTGGCTCACGTCCCATTTGATTACATGGAGAGGGCGGGGTTTAAGAGCTATACTGCAGCCAGCCACCAGAGGGCGATCAAAATGCTTTGGCTTCACTTTTAGGATGCGTGCCGGCGTACTTGATAAAAACTTCTGTGATCAATTGAGGCAGATAATTTTTTTTATTCTGTAAGAAGACATGCGCATAACACAAACTACGGTGGAAACACATTTACCGAATAAATCCCTCGATGCACTACAAAAAAACTGTAATTGGATAATTGGACTAAGCAGTGGATCAATTTCATTGCACAACATCTCAAATGTTGGTTTGGTCATTCTGAAATGCCTGAGCCAAAGTCTGTCGTGAAAAATATTTGGTATAATTCCTTTCCAGAACTGTCTCACCTGATTGCGTTCCCAAACACCATACATCCACCTCCAAATGCAAGATAGCATGATATCGTTAATTGTGTGTTGTCTGTGTGCTCTGAGGCACAAGTCATTTATGATGTATGAAAAAACAGCCACAGTGGCGTCCTCGATTGCAGCAACTTCCATTTTTATTACAGATATTTTGCGCCAGTTTCCCAGGAAGTGACGATTTTGTACTTTTGAACACATGGGATGGAAACGGTGCTTTATTTGCAGGTGTTTTTTTTTTTTTTTGTGATATTCCAATTTTGAGCAATTAGCTATGTTTCCATTCAAAGTTGTGAATTTAACTTTTTACGGTTTCGCCTTTTTTTTTTTTTTTATATTCATAGTAGTAGACAGATTTCAGTAAAGGATCGTGGAAGGAACGAGAGTGGAAAATGTTATGTGGCAGATTCAAATTTATGTCTCTCGAATGAGCACCAGTTCACTTGATATTTAGCCTCTGGCTCTGTTATCATTGATGACTGATCGCCCACACCAATTGATTGTCTAATATTTGTTAATTTCCAAAGTCTAGCCATAGCCAATTTCTAAATTTTTGTTTCTGTAGACACAATATTGTAGTGTTTATTTTAATTCAGCAATTTTGTGTACATCTCATTTGCTGGATTCAGTAGTGAGAAAACTTTTATTGGCACCCATTGCCTGACTGGAAATGGTAGAAAATCATTTTATAAGCTGGTCTTTTATTTATTTTTTACATTTTTTGAAGAAACTGCATGTATGTCAGTGTCTTGTACAGTTCAATCTATCTGCAGAACCCTTTAGACATCAATCCATTTCCATTGGCTGAAAGAAGCTGGTTTGGGTGTTCTGTTCTGTGCCTGATTGGAAATCTCAACCATATCTTTTGATAATTTATTGTCTTACCCATGAAAGTGTCATTTATATTACATATGACATATCACATGATACAACTGAAACAACAAATGATCTAGTTAAACGTTTCACTTTCATTTTTGTATGTTAGCATACTAAATGACTAGCCTGTTAAGCTAACATTTGGTCATGCATTCGGTTCCCAACTCACATTTGATGTTTTTTCTTTTAAATAATTGTTTCTTCTTATTATTTTGTTATCAGTTATGTACATTGAGATGTTAACTTAATGTTTATTGCGTTATTTTAGTGTTACCATGATGGTGTTTTGTACTTGTGTTTGACACTGTGTGCTTTCTTTATAATCAGTAGCCTATTTACCTCAGCTTGTGGAAAAGCTACTTCTAATGATCTTTGATTCTACATGTATGTAGCACATTATTGTGATATGATGTTCTAGCTAATTAAAGGAGTTTTTTAACCAGCGATATGTTAAACTAGCAAGATAAAATGTTAGCTTGCTAACATAAGGCTAACTGGAATCATAAAGGCTTCAGCTTCGGTAATATGTGATGTGTAATTTAAAAGACCGGCTTATAAAATGATTTTCTACCATTTCCAGTCAGGCAATGGGTGCCAATAAAAGTTTTCTCAGCCAATGGAATCGCTTTGTGTTCTGAAGGTGATATAATTCGTCGACTATTAGCGTATTGTTTCATTTTAAATTGAGCTGTATATCTGTTTTGATGTCCTGTACATTCTTTAAATATACTTTAAGAAGTCCTCATACTAGACTGAGTGTATGAATTTGGCGTAATTTTCTATTCAAGTGTTACAATAACACTCCCACTTTGTATTCACCACGTTTTAACATTTTTCCCCTTTATACTGTTCACACTTTATTCTCTTATCTTATTCTACGTTTGGCATCTAAATGACAATCACTAGCAAAAAAACAAAAAACATGTTACTTAAGTGTTTTATCAGAGGATTCAGACAAACAAACCTTTTTTCCTGAGTCGTAAATGAAGATTAAAGCTCATGTTGGTGGAGAAGGGACAAATTGGGATGATTTATTGGAGCTGACATGGACGTGTCACTACGGGGGGAGACCAGAATAAGAGAGAAAGAGAACGAGTGGGGGAGGAAAGGTGGAATACGGAAAGGCGCGAGATAGCTGTTCATCTCGAGGAAGGTAAATAATGGTCTTTAATTATTTGCTGGCGGAGCTGTTGAAAGCTCGGGCTGATACTGTCATTGGGACGACGCAGCTGGTGTGACGTGTGGTTAGGAATGTTAAAGGTGATAATGGTGTGTGTGTGTGTGTGTGAGAGAGCATCGAGGGAATGTATCTCTAGATGCGTATGTGCGTGAATGATGGCTTTGCATGTAATAAAAACACACTGGAATCAAGCGGCAGGTAATAGGGCTGTGTTAACCTCCATCCATTTAAGAAGAGCCCCAGGTCCATTGATTGGACGCCCATCAGCCACATATAAATCCATCAGTTCAATCAATAAATGACTCATGATTGAATTGCATCATCATTAGTGTTTATGACACACCATCTCTCCTCATTTACCCTGAACAAAAATGCTGGAAATGGACGTATTCAATTGTGACATCATGGGATAGGCCAAAACAGTCTGCCAAAATCTATTGCATGCATTTTGCTTACTTTAACTTGATTTTTGAAGTATGTCATCATGTGGGGCCAGTTGCATAAACATAGCCATTATGTTAAGAGTGTCTTAAGAACTTGTATGACCAACTAGCAGTTAGTTAGGGGTAATCAGTCTTACTTTTTAGTATTAAGTTAAACCAATCTATGTTTTTATGTAACTGACATAAAAAAGTTATGACTGGTCTTGAAGTAAAAATATTGATGACTAACTTGTAAGACTAGTCTTATTAGTTTATGTAACTAGCCCCTGTTGGATTAACTTAAAATAATAATTATTTATTTATTTTTTACATTTTTTGAAGAAAATTTGACTGCTGTTTGCCCAATACAACACTCTTAAAAATGCTGGGTTAAAAACAAACCAAGTTGGGTTGAAAATGGACAAACCCAGTGATTGGGTTGTTTTAACCCACTGGTTGGGTTAAAAATGTTTGCCCAATGTGCTGGGTAGTTTTATTTAACCCAACTAGTTTTTATAAATTACTATATGGCTGGCTTAAAATGAACCCAAAATTAAATATCAGACACATAATTACTAGAGGCAACAAGCAATCAAAAGGTGAACATTTATTAATAAGCAATTTAAAAAACGTTTATTGTTTAATTATTATTCATTTAACTTATTAATACATGTTCATTTATTAAACATATTAATAAATGTTAATTTCCAACATATTCTGGGCTCATTTTAAGCAAGGAATACAGAAATTATTAAACAAGAGTTGAGTTAAATAAAACTACTCAGCAGGTTGGGCAAACATTTAACCCAACTACTGGGTTAAAACAACCCAATTGCTGGGTTTTTAACCCATCATTTTTTAGAGTGAAAAGTTGCTGCTATGATGTTAGGGTGTTGTGGATGGTTTCTAGTACGGATGCACGGATCATGATTTTTCATTGCCGATTCCAATTTTTTACAAGCAAATTGGCCGATTCTGATAATGCTTCAAGATGTATTTATTTTTTTCTCTCGATCCAAACAAAGAAGACGTGTAGAATGAGCAGTTGTTTTTGATTTAAATTAGATTGTATAATTTCAAGATTTAAAGCAAAAACAAAATTTAGATTTGTGAAATTATGCTACATAAGTGAAGTGATGAAGTGATGTGACGTGAAGGTCAAGTATGGTAACCAAGTATGGAATTTGTCCTCTGCATTTAACCCATCCAAGTTAGTGGACACATATTAGGAGCAGTGAGTAGGGAACTCAGGGACACCTCAGTCTTGAGTATTGAGGGTGGAAGAGAGCGCTGTTCATTCACTCCCCCCATCTACGTTTTCCTGCCGGTATTGAGAATCGAACCCGCAAACCTCTGGTTACAAGTCCGACTCTCTACATGTCAAATCTCTACAACTCTCGACAAGTCCGACAAACCTGCACAAAACAAAAACAGCAGACAGAATGAATTCGTAATATTTCCACACAAATTGCATTTTGGGAAATGATTGCAATGCAGTTTGTGGAAAAAAAACAGCCAGTTCTGATGTATGGCCGGTCAACTGGTGCATCTCTAGTTTCTAGAGCGTTGCTAGGAGGTTTCTAGGGTGATATTGGTGGATGCTCACCGCCTCTGTGATACTCAGGTCTGATCACTTAAAAAGTAACACCACTCTATTTATAATAAATAACTTTATTTACTTTGTCTGCCATTTCATAGTTAACCTTTGCAAAGCCAATATCAGCAAATTCATTGTGCAATACATTTCATACACTTGCTGCTGTTACTATGCAGCCTTTATCAATGTGAATGCTTTTCTTCAGATAAGAATTCATAAAAACACAATAGCAAGAAAAACATTATTTTGAGTCAGATCGATAGCTAATTATTGAGAACACTCATGAGTGTGAACTTCTGATTCAACCAATGGCAGGAGTTTATCATGGGATCATGGGACTATAGGGGGCAGGGCAGAAGGTGTGGTTGATAACAAACATACGCTTGTGTTGCGTTATGCACATTTTACCTTCAACATGAAACAACATTCACAAGTCCTTGTACTTGCATAACGTGATGTATTTCAGAGTCAAACAGCATACTTCTGAATTTACTAAAACAATAATCGGCTGTTCGTCGAATATTGATTGAAGTGAACTCTGTAGAAAAGGAACGTCATTTCAGAAGTGAAGCAAGTTATGTTATTTTGTAGGGGTGTAACAGTACACAAAAATGACTGTTCTGTACGTACCTTGGTTTTGAAGTCACGATTCGGTACAGCAGGGTGAAAGAACTAAACATTTTCTTTCATTTTTTTTTTTTTTTTTTATTAAACAGTGGTTTACTGAACAAACTGTCTCTGTCTTTTAAATTAATTTATTAAATTATAATTAAAATTTTATTAAGGATAAAAAAATCTATCTCTGCTAATGCTGTAAACTATATAGTACTAGGGAGCATTTACTTACACATTATAAAGGTTACAATTAACAACAGAGCCCAAACTATTAAATTCAGTTGCTATTTATTTTTTTAGATATAAAAAAAATACTCTGTTCATTCTGTAACCAGCAGTGAAGAGGAAGGGGTGATCGCGTTCACTCGCGCTCCACGCTGCCACTTGAACTGAGGCGTCTATACAGCATCTGTTACGCCACATAAAAAGCATCAAAACGGCATTTATTGTTTGAATTTCATGATGAAATGGAATGAATTTGAAGGATGACGCTTCATTTCAAAACACAGAGTTTATTGCGATTATTGGTGGTTAACGTTGGTTAAAAGTGGTTAGGCTACAATGCATTACTGCGAGCGCCCCCTTCTGGACCGGAGTGTGAATCGCCTGTAACTGACTGTATTCATTGTCTGACTGTAGTGATGCCCGTACTGTGATGATTCGGGACGATTACATGTACCGTTACACACCCCTATTATTTTGGTGAAAGAGTCTAGACTCTTGGAATTATGTGCAGTGATTTGAAATCAGCATATTTGGATATTGTTTGTTGATTACTATATATGAGTACTACAGTTTGCATGCTGTGAGTGTATGTTTTGTAAATTGACCACTCTGCAGAAAGAAGTACCCTCAACACCAGTGATTTGCCAGACTGGCACCAGGCATGCTGGCATGGGCGCAGACTGCGAGTCAGAAGAGAGCTGTTTGCGCACCCTCACCTGCCGTAAAACCCAGCCCAAAAACCCAACCGCAGACACGACCCACCTTTTACGAGCCCCGTGCAGCTCATAACACACACCAGCTACACATGGGAAAGTATGAGTGTGTGCGCGCAAGTGCATTTTTGGCAAATGTGCATCCCGGGATGCTCGCATGACCGTGCTAATATCTCTCGTAACCATTTCAGCTCATTAATTTTCCCCTCAAAGTTTCCTTCAGTCGCCCCTGCGCAGGGTGTATGGTGCCTCTTTGATATTCAGAGTGTGTCGAGCCGTTTGGATGAGGAGAGCTCTCTGAATAGACATAGCTCAGAGTTTAATAACTCTAAAAGAGGACTGATGCGTTTGGTACAGCTGTACAGCGAAACATATGAAGTGGAGTTATCTGGTGTTAACTTTATCTGATCTGGCGTACAATCGCTTATCTCAATGTCCTAGTCAGCAATGTGGGAGACACTAGACTACGCAAGCTTGCTGCATAAACACTCTCTTACATGCATTTTTCGCTGCATCACAGAGATGCATCAAATGATGTTAATCAGTTCAGAATGTTTAATGCATCTCTACATTTTTCTTTTTCTTTTAGCAAGTTGGACTGCCACAGAGGTATTAACTAATGTGAATTGGTCTGAAGTGTCTTACACAAACACATGTTTTTCAGCATGTCACATACACCCAGAGATGCATCAAGTAACCCCTAGTGAAAAAAAAATATACTAAAATGTATTTGAAATACATTAATTTTGTGCTAAGTATACTACAAATACATTTAAATATTTATGTGCTAAATAAAAATACCCTGCAATTGTACTTTTGGTATACTAAAGTGGTATGTTTAAAGGATTAGTTCACTTTTAAATAAACTTTTGCTGATAATTTACTCACCCCCATGTCATCCAAGATGTCCATGTCTGTCTTTCTTCAGTCGAAAAGAAATGAAGGTTTTTGATGAAAACGTTCCAGGATTTTTCTCCATATAATGACTTCAATGGACACCAAACGGTTCAAGGTCCAAATGACAGTTTCAGAGCAGCTTCAAAGGGCTTTAAACGATACCAGACGAAGAATAAGGGTCTTATCTAGCGAAACGATCGGTCATTTTCGAAAAAAATGTAAATGTATATGCTTTATATAAACAAATGTTCGCCTTCTAAGTGCTTCCGCCAAAACCGCATTTCCGTATTCTCCAAAAAGTTTACGCTGTATGTCCTATGCCTACCCTATTCAATTTACGGAAAAAATGTAACTGGCGCTGCGTTCGTTCCGTAAGTAGAATAGGGAAGGCGTAGGACATACAGCGTAAACTTTTTGGAGAATACGGAAATGCGGTTTTGGCGGAAGCACTTAGAATGCGAACATTTGTTTATATAAAGCATATACATTTACATTTTTTTCGAAAATGACCGATCGTTTCTCTAGATAAGACCCTTTTTCCTCGTCTGGTATCGTTTAAAGCCCTTTGAAGCTGCACTGAAACTGTAATTTTGACCTTCAACCGTTTGGAGGCCATTGAAGTCCATTAGAAGGAGAATAACGTTAATCCTTGAATGTTTTCGTCAAAAACCTTTATTTCTTTTCGACTGAAGAAAGAAAGACATGAACATCTTGGATGACATGGGGGTGAGTAAATTATCAGGAAAAGTTTATTTAAAAGTGGACTAATCCTTTAAAAGTCTTAAAACTCATTCAAAACTAAGACGAGGCTTAAGCTAGTCCTAGACTAAAATGCATGTTTGAGCTGTTTTAACTTAAAGTAACTTGTACTGTCATATCTTAAAATATCTGTCTCAAGATGCACACCAGTAATGTTTAAATGTCCTAATTGAACTAAGGCCTAATCCTGGTTTGGGTTAAGCCCTGTTTGTGAAACTGAGCCATTTTCTACTTAATGTGCTTTAATTGTCCGAAAGTAGTGCTGAGGTTCAACTAAAGATATACTGAAGTATATTTGATTGTGCTAAGGTGGAACTATTGCACGTATACTTTAGGTACAATTTAATTATCTTGCATTTAAAGACTGATATTATACAACAAATATCATACAATCCTTATTAATAGTGATATTAAAACACTTTTTAGGCATAATATTAAGAAATTGTAAGTGCATTGTGCAATAAAGAAATACTCCAAACAAAGTTTAATTATAATTTTATATTAGTAAGTCTAAGTGATAAGTCAATAAATATGTTATTGGATTTGAAGTATACTTAGTATGAAATAAATTTATTTTAAAGGGGTTCTTGATTATGATTTCACTTTTTTTTTAACTTTAGTTAGTGTGTAATGTTGCTGTTTGAGCGTAAACAACATCTGCAAACTTACGATGCTCAAAGTTCAATGTTTTTTTTCAAAGTTCATATTTTCTTTCACAGAAATCACTTTTTAAGAACTACAAAAAATGGCTGGTAGGGACTACAACGAGCTTCTTCCTGGGTTGGTGATATCAATAACCCTAAAATTTACATAAACCCTGCCCCCGAGAACATGCAGCTAAGGGGGTGAGGTCATGTTGGGCTGCTTTAGAGAAGAGGAAGAGTTGTTGTAGTAGAGTGTTGTTGTCATGCCGTCATTTTACGCTGGACTGCTTCACAAACGAGGGTCAATTCAACGCTGGATTTGCACAAAAGATTAACATGACGGCACATGCTAGTCGATGAGTTGAATCAACTCCACAGCAACTACATATATTTATCCACTAACCATTCAGAAAGTTGTAACTTCTTCCTGAGTTTCTCCATCAGTGTCCGACTCCGGATTGAACAATATAAGGCTGAACACCGTTACTGACAATCCTCATTTTGGCTGCGTGAGATTCTCCAGCTTTGTTGTTGTTGAGCAACCGAAGCGTGAGCTGTTAAAACTCCGCCCTCTTCTGGAAAGGGGGCCGGGAGCAGCAGCTCATTTGCATTTAAAGGGACAAACAAAAATGCCGTGTTTTTGCTTATATCCAAACGGGCAAATTTGCACACACACATTTTGTCAGCACGTCACAAACACCCAGAGATGCATCGAGTAACTTAAATCACTCTGAACTGAATTACACATAACCGTTTTCAGAAACACACCAGGTATCATTTGAATCATCTGAAATTTTCCATGCATACAAATGCATTTTTTATACTGCATGTTGCAAACTTTATAAAGCTTAAATTATGTGAAATGGTCTGAAATGCCTAGTTTTGTCATTACATGACATGCACTCTGAGATGCAACAAGTAACGTGAATGGTCTGAAATCTCTTGCATGCATCCACACGCATTTATTTTTTTTTTTTTTACTGCATTGCAAACATCCAGTGATGCTTAAAGTAACATAAAACGGTCTGAAATATCTTTCACAAATGCATTTATCAGCGTGTCACAAACACGCACTCATTCAAGTACCGTGAATCCGTCTGAAATATGTTGCTCATAGACACAAGTTTTTCAGTACATTGAGACGCATTAATTTATGCGACTCATTTGAAATCTCTTGCACGCATACACATTTTTTACTGCATGTCACAAACATCCAGTGATTCATAAAGCCATGTGAAATGTCTTGCACTAACATGCATTTCAGCATGTCACAAACACAGATGCATCAAATAACATGAATCAATCTGAAATGTCTTGCACATACACGTTTTTCAGCACATCACAAACACTCTGAGATGCATCAAGCAACATATGAATCAGATCTTCATAGCATATAGTGCATATAATTCATGTAAGTTGTGTTCGATTCACACCTTCTCGACCAACTCCACTGCACACATCCTCAGCAGCTGAAGGACACCAGAGTCATAAACATATACATACGTGGCATCACGCGCTGACACATCCTTATGTACGGTATTGCATGGGAATGAAAGCGTGTGTATTTGAGCAGAAGCGCATGGTAAAATGGGCCGGTGAAGAAGCGGGTCAGGGTTAGTGTATACGCAAGGTCACGTTTAAAACACACGGGTTGGAAGGGCCCATAAATCAGCCTGCGCATACGGCTGCCCTCCGCACTGCCTGATTTAACACCTGCGCCCAGACCTTCCTTGTCAGGCCCGGCATTCTTTATTACCCGCCTCTGCTCACTATAGCAGCAGCGCAGATAGAGTTCACCTTTGAAAGAGCTGCAGTAACTCTCTCTCTCTCTCTCTCTCGCTGGTGTGCTATCTATCTCCTTTCTCTTTTCCTCTCTGCCCTATGGTCACAGTTCAGGGAGTGGTCAGATATGTGAAGGTAGAAGGGGAGACGGTCACGTACAGGATATTGACCATTTAATGCTTCCTTTTTGTAAAACCGAAAGCAGAATGCGAGTGTGCCCGCGCATGGAATGCATGTGTGGTCTTAAACTGTTATTTGAATGTTACTGTTTAGGATCTTTTGTGAGTTGTTTTTTTCTTCGCAATATTGAGGAGAGAAGTTTTCATTTACATTTAATCATTTAGCAGACGCTTTTATACAAAGTGACTTACAAATGAGGAATACAAGCGATTCATCGTAAAGAGGCAATAAGCATGAGAAGTGCAGGTAGTAAAGTTTCAGTCATCGTTTAGAATAGTGCAAACTAGAACAGGGAGAGATTAAGGAATAGAGAGAGCTAGTGTTGTCAAAAGCGACACTAAGGCAGTACTGAAATTTTAAAAATGTGACGGTTTGAGCGCTGTTGAGCAGATTCGTAAACACTTCTGATTGGCCTTTGTGTTCACGCGCTCATCAGATATGTCTGTGATTGGCTACAATGATCAATGCACGGGAGAGTTTAAATTTGAAAGCATTTTGAAAGTGGGAGCGTGAGCATTTGAAAGCAGGCATCTTTCAGCGGACCGGTCCGCTGATAGACGCCTGCTTTCAAATGCTTCTGTATGTATCTGCGTGAGTGTTCGGTGAAGAGTGTCATTGATGTCTATTTACAACCTTTTTGAATCGTTGATCATTGTAGCCAATCACAGACATATCTGTTGAGCACGTGAACACAATGGCCAATCAGAGCTGTTTAAGAATCCGCTCAACAGTGCTAAAAGAGTCACATTTTAAAAATTTCAGTACCGGTTGGTACTTTTGACAACACTAGTGAGAGCATAGGGGAAGATCTGATGGAAAAGATGGGTTTTCAAAAGTTTCTTGAATATTGTCAGGGATTCAGCATTCCAAAGATGGTTGGGAAGATCATTCCACCATCCTGGAACGTTAAAGGAAAATGTTCTGGAAAGTGATTTTGTGCCTCTCAGTTAAGGTACCACGAGGCGTTGCTCACTTACCGGCCTCAGGCTTCTGGAGGGGATGTAGACTTGTAAGGGCACAGAGCTCATGGCTGTTCTATATGCAAGCACCAATGTCTTGAACTCGATGCGAGCCGTAACTGGTAGCCAGTGCAGAGAGATAAACAGAGGTGTGATGTGGGCTCTCTTGGGCTCATTGAAGACCAGTCATGCTGCTGCATTCTGGATCATTTGTAGAGGTTTTTTTTGCACATGATGGAAGTCCAGGCAAAAGAGCATTGCAGTAGGACTCCAGCCTAGATATGACAAGAGCCTTGACGAGAAGTTGTGCGGCATGCTCAGTTAGGAAGATCTTCCTGATCTTCATGATGTTGTGCAGTGCAAACCTGCCTGATCGTGTGGTCCTTGTAATGTAGTCTTTGAAGGTTAGTTGGTCATTAAAGATAGCCCCAAGATTTCTAATGGGATTATTGTTGATGAACCTAGCTGGATGGTGAAATTGTGCTGTACATTCGGAGTGGCAGGGAAGATGATAAGCTCTGATTTTGCTAGGTTGAGCTGTAGGTGATGTTCTTTCATCCCTGCTGAA
Organism: Ctenopharyngodon idella; assembly: GCF_019924925.1. NCBI lineage: Eukaryota > Metazoa > Chordata > Actinopteri > Cypriniformes > Xenocyprididae > Ctenopharyngodon > Ctenopharyngodon idella. The sequence goes on from NC_067240.1 coordinate 24,023,361, forward strand.
TTGTCCACCAAGCAGCCTGATATCCGTGCAGCTACCGTTGGATCATCTGGTTGAAATGAAAAGTAGAGTTCAAACTGCATTTGCACAGTTGACGACATCTTCCACTGTAGGGGTGGGAATAACAGGGTACCTCACGATACGATACGATACACGATACATGGCTCACAATACCAGTAATATCATGATACAGCAATTTTGCGATTATCAATATATTGCTAGACAATCCTATAATGATACATCACAATATCTATCTAATTATGAAAACAAAATGCCAGTGGAAAGGTTAAGTGCAGGTTTTCCAGACTTTGGACTTAAACATGGCTGGGACATCTATTGTTTTACTCGCACTGCTGTCCGCCATCCCGTTAAAGACCTCTTTTCCTTAGGCTAGTTAACTTATGTTCACATTTCCCTCATTCATGTGTTGAGCACCACCACGAGGAGCCTTGAAGTAGCGACGCTGGAAGCAGGGAAATCTATTTAGAGCGCCTTATTTTATTAATTAAAATATTGATATTTGGCGCCAGCGTAGCGATTCTCGTATAGCACTATCGTTATTTGTCCTGCCCCTACTACAGTGTGACATGCGATACTCTACCTAAAAACAGTTTTAAATAGCATTGTGCTAATTATGTATAATTTACACTTATGCATGCCGTTATTCATGACCTCATATTCATTAAAATATATGGAGCACATGTACAGGAAATTGACCATTTAATGCTTTCTTTTTTAAAGCAGAATGTGACCGTGTCTGTGCATGGCATGTATGTGCAGTGTGTGGTCTTGAACGGTTAAGTTTTTTTTTTTTTTAATATATATTTTGCGAGTTGCTTTGCGCTCTCTACAAGACAAGTTCAACGTGCATTTCTGCATTAAGACATGCAAAACTATTTAAACAGCATTTGTTAATTATTATGTTAGCTTGAGAAAGCCAACATATTGTTATTCTATTTAAACTTATTATTATTATTCTGAGACTAAAATTTTCAACTGCATCTCCTCCTAAGGGTTTAATGCTACAAGCACCAAACTAATTTGTCATAAACACTTGAGAAATAATGCGGCTGTGTATCACTGGATTCATGCATTATTTCTTAAAGCACCCACATTTACCAGCTGCTGTCTTTAATGAAAAAAGTAAAAAATCACTCACTGCTCTTGACTGCATAAGTTTTGTAGTAAAACAATAACTATTTTATTATTTGTGGCAGGCCAGCTCCAGACCGCTGAACAGACGTGCTTTGGCTTTTTTGACTAGCTTCTAGTTTAGACAATTCACGCTTTTAGTTTTTATGACCTCATACCAATAAATAGAGGGCACATGCAGGAAATTGACAATATCATGCTTCCTTTTTGTAAATAGAAATCATAATGCAACCATTGCAGCTGGCATGTTGAGTCATGCAGTGTGATTTGAGAAACTAAAGTTATTTTAAACATGCTATTTGTGTATTGTTAATTTGTCAAACCATTTTTGGGTTATTCCGTCAACTTTACCAATTTACTCTCGAAGCCGCATTAACATGTCCATATCTCTGGGATTTAACCATCGAGGGCCTTTAAAGTGAAGATACCAAAAGGAAAGTTTGATAAGAACCAGAATCTAGAAGGATATTAAGATATCTTTAATATTTCTTGAGTTACAGGTATGCAAACTTGTGGCAAAAAACATAAAGAAGCTTTTTGCCATTTTTGAACTGTCACTGTTGGCATATAATGAAACAAAGATTGCTAAAGTCAACAGATTTTACAAATAGACCTACCAATCTTTGTATAAAAATAAAATAATGATGCTGTCATCTTTCTAAAGTCATTTTTACACCCCTCTAATTTGGCTCCAAATCTCAGGTGAAAATTGTCATTTTGACTACAAAATAGTGGATCACTCCATAAATATACATTCATGACATTTAATATTTTGGCTTTCATCACTATTTATGTTTGTCTTTGTACAGAAAAAATATTAACAAAAGCAAAAATTTGAGCCAGGGAAGTTTCCGAAATTTGGTTGATTTGACACGGAATGGCCCTTTTTTCTTTGTGTTATAGCGTACAACTCGAGCTGTAATTTTTCCAAGCTCAACTTTTTGAGGCAGAACTCAAAGTGAACAAACGGCAAAAGTTTTCAGCACGTCCAAATGTATATTTTTCAGGTCACCGCTCCAAGCAGTTGCAAATATCTTCCGTCTTTTTTGACAAATCAGGATCTCGGTTATAATGTATGTTAAATAATAGAGCTCACCGGAGGTTGGGTCTTTGCTCTTTTGTCATCTGTAATAGAATCTTCTTTTCCCTCATTCCTTCTGCTGTCGCCAGGCCGGAGAGGCCCGAGGGGCCCTCAGGGGGACAGTGTATAAGAGATGGACTCTGTAGCCAGGGGCCCAGAGTACTAAAATGCAAATGTAGCTTTTGATGGATGATAAAGTTGGCCATAAGATGATTGATCGTGAGAGTTAATAATGAGAATTAAACAGAACGCAACTGCACATGAGGAGTCGAAAAACTCTTGTTCTTCATATTTATGTCTATTAAAATTACAATTTTAAACCAACACAGTCCCTGTAATTTAAACATATTTAACAGACAATAACAGTCAAAAATTTGAAGCCTGTTTTCAACTTTTTAACACAGCATTGAAATATTTCATGCCACAGCAAGCTCATGCCGCCCAGTACGCCCACAAAGCGCTTTTGTGTGTGTGTGTGTGTGTGTGTGTTCCTCACTCGACTTGTCAGGTCCTCCCTAATAGCAGCTTTACGAATAAGTCTCAAACATCTGACCACTTTGTCATAATGCGAACGTGCTTGTCAGCAGGTCTGTGAATGTCTTACAGGATAGTTTAATTATAACGTCAGGCCGCGATACGCATTCTCCGTCGACTGACTGGCAGGAAGTCGCTCCGCCCGCCGTTCCGAGACTGGGAAGAAAAAGAGAAAGTCGGTACTGTTTGATTACCGTACCTCTACGGTCCGTGGGCAACAATTGTTCTCGACGAAGCGAAATGCGAACGCTACCGTTAAAAGAACTTCGGCAAAATTCCTGTCACAGATGTAGCAGTTTCACGCCTCTCCTGTCAAGAGCCTCTCGCTTCAGTGCCGTTTCCGTCCAAAATGTAGTCCTTAGCATTGTTCGGCATTTCTTCCTCAACAATAGTTCTCAAAATGATGAGTGCTATTATTTGCCTGCTAACACTGACACATAATTGGATGGTGTCTCCCTTAATCTGAGCTGTTAGGCAACAGCGTTGTCAAAACGCTGAACAAGTTATGAGATTAATTTCCTATAGAGCATTGTGAGCTTGTCACTCACAAAGTGCTCATGAATTATTTTAGGGGCACGCAGAAAGTTTTCACGTCACCTCGAGACGAGTTCAGAAAGATTCGGCTTTCAAATAAAGTCGCTCAGTGAGGGCAGTTGCCAAGTAGATTACAGTTTGTGCTTGGCAAATTGATTATTATAAGGTTACAAGAATGAGTATGTTCGTATTTGCCACAATGCCACGTTTAAATATTAATGTGAAATGATGTCATTATAAAGTCAGTACATTGTCACAAGCTTAAAATTTAATTACCAGTCCAGCTCCACACTGTGAAGTTGCATAAACTATTGAAAAAGTAACATTTAAATCAGTAAGCCACAAAAGGATGTAGATTTTACTACGGTTAAGGGGTGTTTTAGGCACAACACAAAGAAGAAGTGCACCAGTAATTAATTACGTTCATTAATAATAATAACCACAATAAACAACTAGATTTTTATATTTTCTAAAGGAAATATGATTGGTGCTTGCCCTAGCAAAATTCCTCAAAGATGACATTCAAGTTGAGTTTTCATATAATTTTTCATTAATAATTATAATTATTCTCAGTTCTCTCATGTCTTAAGGTTTACTTTTGGTTTTCAGCATCATTTTCATGTCAAAAAATTAATGAGCCCTCACTTTTCAACAGTAATATATCGTAAAACAATGCATTCTGGGTAATATTATTTGTCGTTTTCGAGAAAGTAACCTGTAGGATATTTTTTGGAAAACAACAAATATTACACAGAATGCATTGTTTTTACAGTATATTACTTCTGTATATTACAATGCATTCTGGGTCGTTTTTGAGAAAGTAGCCTATAGGCCTCTTCATAAAGTGACAAATATTACCCAGAATGCAGTGTTTTTCAATGGAAAATGGTATTTTTCTGTGTAAATTTGTTTTGTATTTTTTTTATTGCTTTTAATGCACACTCCTGTTTTTTGGGTGCACATAATTCCAAAGAAAAAAAAATCATTATGAAAATATAATAACTTTCTCTGCATCTGAAGGGACTTTTCAACCGATGTCACTTAAAGGGTTAGTTCACCCAAAAATGAAAATAATGTAATTTATTACTCACCCTCATGTCGTTCTACACCTGTAAGACCTTCGTTCATCTTCGGAACACAGATTAAGATATTTTTTATGAAATCCGATGGCTCCGAGGCCTGCATTCAAAGCAATGACATTTTCTCTCTCCATAAAGGTGCTAAAAACATATTTGAAACAGTTCATGTGAGTACAGTGGTTCTACCTTAATAATATAAAGTGGCGAGAATACTTTTTGTGCACCAAAAAAACTAAATAATGACTTTTCAACAATATAGTGATGGGCCGATTTCAAAACACTGCTTCGGAGCTTTACGAATCGAATCAGTGACTCGGATCTCCTATCAAACGGCTAAACTGCTGAAATCATGTGACTTTGGCGCTCCAAGTCACTGATTCGATCTGATTCGATTCACAAAGCTCCGAAGCAGTGTTTTGAAATCAGCCCATCACTATGTTGTTGAAAAGTCGTTATTTTGTTTTTTTGGTGCACAAAAATATTCTCGTCGCTTTATAATATTAAGGTAGAACCACTGAACTCGCATGAACTGTTTTAAATATGTTTTTAGTACCTTTATGGATCTTGAGAGAAGAAATGTCATTGCTGGCTATGGAGGCCTCACTGAGCCATCGGATTTCATCAAAAATATCTTAATTTGTGTTCCGAAGATGAACGAAGGTCTTACGGGTGTAGAACGACATGAGGGTGAGTAATAAATTACATTATTTTCATTTTTGAGTGAACTAACCCTTTAATGATATTCACAACCCAGTCATTTATTCAAAGGATAAAAGCATCTGCTAAATGAATAAATACAGTAAATGCAAATGAAAATCACTACATTTCCTCATTGAATATCTTGAAATACATTCGATTACGGAAGTTAAATGGGTGTTTTGTGTTGACTTGTCAAGGCCGTAACCATGTCTTGAACATTGGGGGGACCAATTTTTTATAAAGCATAAAGAAATAGAACAGTGAAGGAAATTCTAGTTGCGAAATAATCGTTTTGAATGATTTGCAAATAATATTTGCATTAATTTGCATTAAAATATGCACACATGCACTTTTATTTGTATGCCTAATATGTCAAAAACGTAAAACGTTTCTGGTCTTGTCACACTCAGTTAGGAATCATATAAAAATTTTCAATTCAAAATGGCCATATCTGAGTAAAAAGTCAAGTAGTTTGCATCACTGGATGTTACTGTCTGTTGTTTAACATTTCTATCGTAGAACAGTTGACATATTAAATGTTTCACCATTTACATCTTACCTCACTCTTTCAATGTTAAATTGATGCTTCGTGCTGGAATTCACACTCTGATTCTGTGAACAGTAAACCCCGCCCACTTTGATTTGATTGGCCATTACAATCATTTTGACATTGACGAGCGCTGTTAGACCGCCGAGGCAGACCAGACTAAAAGTGTAACTTTTAAACCTTTTTGTCATCCTAACAACATACCAGAGCACTGCATAATGTCGTACAGCAGAATTTCAAATATTGGTGGGGGGACAGTTTTTGCCATTTCTAATTACTGGGGAAACTTGTCCCCCTCAATGTCTATGGTGGTTACAGCCCTGGTGTATGTCACTGTTGAACATTTAATTGACCGACGCTTGTGCAGTAAAACAAAATAACATGTTTCTGATGTGGAATGGCGTGATATTAAACCGATTACACACATTATCAAACCACAATTGATCATGAATGGTGTACAGACCCTCCGCTGGGACTAAAGTCAATGGCAGTGCTGTAAAGTATGCTAACATTTCAACTTCAATTTAATAATAGTGCATTAAAATCGTATGCATTCTCATCTTGCCGTTTCTCTCTCTCTTTTCTCATGTGGCGATCCACGTTCCTGCGTGTTCCTGGGTTCCTCATGTCAGGTAAGTGCAAATGCCGTCTCCCTGACACACCCGCCATAGAACCACAATCACACATCACTGATCCGCTTCGACCGTGTTAGAAACACACGGCCAGAGCGACTCGCAGTAAGGAATGCTGAAAGAGACACAGGCAAGGTCATGATGTCACAGCCTGAAAAATGTGCCATTGATAGGGGTTAAAAGAAATGTCCACTTCACACACACTCCGGTTCCTGAGAGGGCCGCAAACAGCGCTCCTTTTTTTAGAAACAGGTGCTGCATCGCATTTCTTCCCTCAGGCCTCCTGCAGCAGATAATGCACGCTATGACATTTGGTCCGGCTTAATACACCTCTTTGTCACAATCGCCGGCGTAATTGTCTTCTATAGAGCGGCATGCTTTTAATTAAAGTGAGTGGTAGGCTCTGACAGAAATGATTTATTTCATGCACTCCGCTATCGGGTCGCGCGCAAGCACGCATAAGCGCAGCCACAAACACGCACGCCTCCGAGTGTCTCGGCGCACGGGGCAAATTAATTACAGCAAATCAAATTAAACAACGCCACCAAATCACACTGTCTATCTGTGTGTGCCGTGGCAGCCCCAACAAGAAGTTTATTAAAACGAAGCAGGAAAAGCATGGAGCGTGGAGAAGAAGCGGCGATGGTTGGATGGAGAGGGCGACTCAATTAGGGAATTAATGCATCGTGTTTGAAGTACGAAAGTGAAAATATCACCCACTGTTGTTGGTGTGTGAGAGCGAGTCCTTTTGCTGCTCTTGTCAAGTTTGGGTTCAGAGGTTAAAGAGCGTTTAAGTGGGCACGTGGTTTGTTTGAAGCTCTCTAACTGTATTTAGATCATCCGTACATCAATGTCTCTGCATTTTTATTTCAGTAATAATGCCCGTTTCTTTAGTTTAAATGCACTTTTCGTCTTTCTAAAGTAGCATTAACACAATTGATTAGAGATTTAGTCCAGCTGAATGCACACCAAATGTTTAATTGTCTTAAGGGACCTAAATTAGCCCAGTTCCTTCCCATAGCTTTGTCTCTGATCGATCTCAGGAAAAAGAAGAACTCGCTAGATGCATTCGTTCCTTCTGGCTTAAATATACCTATTTCTTGTCGTCTGTGTTTGGTGGCTGAACAATCGCGCTCTTAAACAATAGCCTTTCTTTGCTCCAACAGTGCTGTGTTTGAAAACATCCTGTTATTCGTTTCAATGTTATAAAAGTTAATTAATTGTCCCATCCTGTCTGCTTGGGAGGTACAAAATGCAGGACTCGGAAAAAGTGATTAAAGTGCAGCATGAAAAACAAACAGCTATCTGTCATTTGAGGTTTAGCCCTTTGTGCGGCAGGTTTTGGTGATGGCGCACGCCAGCGATGGAGGAAATGATTCAATTAAAGAAGAAGTAATCAAAGTCTTTGTTTGGCAAGTCAGTTTTAAAGTATTAATCTTGGAGTCAAGTCGAGTGAACACCTTAATTTAAGCTTTGCTTGTTGTATAAATAAACCATGCTAATTTATTTCATTTTATATTACCTTATACCTTGAATTGAAGATTTTTGCGGCTTGTTAGACAATATCCATATAGCATTATCAATTTCACAAATCTTAAGTGAAACCTAAATGGCCATACAGTTCTTATGAACAAAAATGGACTGTTCATTTAAACATCTATTTTTACATCCATGAATTTGTGACAGTTGTCAAAATTTAACAAAATAAAATATCCAATATAGTCATTTAATTCGCCAGCTCACTGCAGTACAGTGGATTCATGTTGTTTAGATTCTGTTCAGTGATATTTTAAGTTTATGAATCAGTTTTTTTGGTGTTAAATTATGATAATGTTAAATTTTGTTAACTTCACACACAATGTTGTATACAATTTTTTTTTTTTTTTTTTTTTTTTTTTTTTTTTCCCTGTGAAATCTAATTTACCAAACACACTTTAGGCACATTTTTCCAATACCTAGCTACAAAATAATTATATATTACAATAACATATATTATTATATTATTAATATAATTTATATATATATATATATATATATATATATATTAGTCAAACCAAAATTTATTCAGACACCTTGAACATTTCATTCATTAATACAGTTTATTCACTATAGTTTAAAAAAATGGTAATAAAATATGACAAGATCTCAGAGTTAAACTGTGTCAGAAAAAATTAATCTTAATTATGTCAGATAACACTTCAGCAAAACATGGTCAGGTCAAAGTGTCTGAATAATTTTTGGTTCCAAATTTTTATCAATTTTACTGGTAGTCCACTGTATGAAGAATTTTTGGGTATAATATGTCACAGTTTACTTTATTTTGCTATCCTCACTTACATAAATGAACTATGGTGTCCTGCACCCACTAATAAAAAAAAAAAATAAAAAAAATATCTAGTATCTGAATATATCTAGTATCTGAATATATATATATTACATATTTACATATTAATATAAAATATTTACATTCTTACAGTACTTGCTGTAAAATAAGTAACAAATCACATTTTTTTTACTTGTGCGTTTTGTAAGTCCTTAAAATAGTTTTCAACATCACTAGTTTTATTCTTTCATCTAACAGTATATTCACCCTCATTTAGTTTCAAACCTGTCTATGGATGATTTTAATTCACTATGGTTCGTCAATTAATTACATTGTGATTGACACAATAATGGAGGAATAAATACTGTATTGAAATATGTAACAAATAACATGCTAAACTGTTCCCCATTCAAATTGAACATTTCTAAGTTTAAATGTCCTTCTCAAATAGAGGAGAGCGAGTTATTTTTTAATTTTTTTTTTCACTCCCTCATGGTGAATTTCTCTATTGTTTCTTGTTGCTGTACTGTGTGCACAAAATGAAGGATTCTCTCTTTTGGGCCACTCCTGTGATTTTTAATTAAATAAGGGTCATGTGTATAGTCCACCTCCCACGTTTAAAGGAATTTAATCTGGAGTCAAGACACAAGTGTGTGTATGTATGTGTGTGTGTGCGTCCCTTAGTCTCAGCCATGTCACTCATAGCCGTGACCCACCGTACCCCAGGGCTGTGCGGGTCGGTGTGAATGGAGCCGTGTGTGTGTGTGTGAGATTGAAAGTGAGACAGACTTGCACCTGCACCCTTAATAAATGTAGTCAAGCAGCCTGGACATCTCTCTTATTCCCCCTGTGTGGGTGTGTGTGTGTGTGTCGTGCACACAAACACACATTGGCTGATCTTTTAATGGTCTCCCACTTTAACAGCCATTATATCAGAAAGGACACGTTACTAGTTGAAAAAACAAAACAAAAAAACATTCACTTTTGGGTGAATTTATCATATATTCACCCTCATTTAGTTTCAACCTGTCTGGATGTTTCTCTTCCGTAGAACACAAAAGGAGAAATTTTAAAGAATGTTCATGCTGCTCTTTTCTATACAATGGAAGTGAATGGGGACTGAGACTGTCAAGCTGCAAAAATGACAAAATAGCACAATAAAATACCAGTAAATAGTCCATATGAACTGTGGACTATATTCCAAGTGTCCTGAATTTATATGATAACTTTTGTGACCAGACCAAAATTTAAAGGGATAGTTCTCCCAAAAATGAAAATGATCCCATAATTTTCCTCACCCTCAAGCCATCCTAGGTGTATATGACTGTCTTCTTTCAGTCAAACACAATCGGAGGTATAGTAAAAAAAATATTCTGGCTTTTCCAAGCTTTATAATGGGAATGAATAGTAACCAATATTTTGAAGCCCAAAAAAGCACATTCATCCATCATAAAAGAAAAACTATGCTACTCCTACATCTTATAGTCTATAAGTATGTTATAACTTATAAGTAAGTTATAAATATGGATATTTTCCTTACTAAAACCCATTGCTTCGCTTCATAAGACCTTTATTGACCCCCTGGAGTCATATGGATTACTTTTATGATTGATGTATGTGCTTTTTTTGGGCTTCAAAATATGTTACTATTCACTCCCATTATAAAGCTTGGAAGAGCCAGATTATTTTTTAATGTAACTCCGATTGTGTTTGACAGAAAAAAGAAAGTCATATACACCTAGGATGGCTTGAGGGTGAGTAAATTATGGGATAATTTTTATTTTTAGTTTCATAAATGTTTTTATATAAACACTTAAATGCTGAGATGTGTGCTATTTTTAGAAATCTTGTAGCATTGTGCAGGTGCCATTAAATTGCAGCTTTTAAAGATTTATGTTCATAACGTCGGTGTAAAGATTTAATTAAAAAGCAAAGACTACAAGATGCATGTAATTCAAACAAGGCAATTATTTCAGTTTTATGCTGACGCCATTACCATAGAGACCCTGCGTCATGTCAGACCCCCCCGTACACAACTACACTCCATTTAGCCTGTAGTTTATGCTGATCAATGGTTGGCAATTACAGCTCAAACCTTTTGAAAACCTTTCGAGTGAGAGAGACACAGAGAGAGAGAGACAGAGAGAGTATTATTGAAAACTCCTGAACAAATACTGTGTAATTGGCTCGGGCCAACAGGGTAATTGGCTTGTTCAAAGTGGGAAAAAAAAGGAAAGCGGAACGCATAGAGGAGAAAGTCAGGGGAAATGTTAATATTGCACTATTGCTTAAAAATTATGATGACTTCAGCAGCAAGCAGAGGTAAGGTGAGAGTGGATGGAGTGTCGACTTCAGACAGCAGCAGGTAAATAAGCATATCATTAACAAAGGATTGTTAGCGTGTATTTTTTCTCAGGGGCTAATGTATTCAAAGAGGTGAGCGGAGTGGAGGAAGAAAGGCAGTTTTGCGCTGAAGTGTCACTATTGGAATGGAGGAATAAAGGACTAAGTAATATCGCGCTGAATAAGGGCTTCTGCTCTCTCCGGAGGTCAGGGCCTCCCTGGTGGCCGGGTACGAGTGGGGGGGGAGAGTGATAGCGGGCCATGCCACAAAATAATTAGTTAACACTGGATAAACAAAGAGAGGCTTATACACAAACACACACAAACTTTGTACTTACACAAAAACTTACACTGCCAGTGACACAACACACTATCGCACAACTTTGCAGACACGGTGTAGCAATGTTCAAATATATCTGGACATATATCTGTACACACATTTTATTAGCTTCATTGTCATTTTTCATACAACATTTTCTTGATCAGTATTGTTTTTTGTTGTTTTCCAATTAAATATCTAAATATCAAAACAAGATAAGGTTACAATTTATTTTAAAGTGACGTAGTTACATTGTAATTACTCAAATACTTTCTTATTAATATTAATTAACTACATGTACTTACTATAGAGTTACGGTTAGGTTTAGGGTTAGTTACTTGTAATTATGCATAATTTACTGTTATTACTATTGTAAATACATGTAGTAACTTGTAACTACGTCACCTTAAAATAAAGTGTTACCCAAGATAAACATATTTAAGAGCAGAATTTCATAAGATGAAATTTTCAGCGAATATATCTATCTTGAATTTTTTTTTTTTCATTTTTTCGCAACTATTTTCCCCTGTTTTAAGCAAAAACTAAATTTCATGAGATTTATCTTAAGTACATTTATCTCCTTTTTTTTAAAACCATGTTCAGATATTTTATTGGAAAACAAAAATACTGATCAATTATTTATATATAAAATTTTATTTATTATATTTTATATTTTATTATATTTTAAATTTATATATATATATATATATATATATATATATATATATATATATATATATATATATATATATATATATATATATAAAATCAATTTAAAATATAATATATTATACATATATATATCTTGCAGTGTAATAATCTGTATATAACTGAGAACATACTGTAGACGTCTTAAAGCAATTTTTTGCAGTATAACTAAGATTTATTTTTTTAATTAATGAATAATTTTTGTCAGAATTGCCTAAGTTTTGGGGTCAGTTTTGTCTCTAAAGCATAGGTAAGCAAATGCGCACACTCGAAACCCTCAACCACAAATTCTCCTGGTCTCTCGTCAGACCCGCACACGCATGCACACCTCTCATTCATGCATTCGAAGCCAGCTGCACGTATTAAAGAGAAAGAGAGAAAGGGAGAAAAAAGGGAGACAGGGGAGGCTGTATTAGTTTTGACCTCCTCTGGGTGAGCTGAGAAAAAGAGAGATTTGATTAAATGGATGCCCAGGGGTCATGACCCTGTCTAAACACACTGCAGCCCTCAGCATTAATCAAATAATCCTCCAGAAATGTTGACCAGCGTGACACTCCCCACCTTCCCCATGCATATACGCAACCTGGGGATTTAAGAGTCTCAGTGTGTGTGTGCAAGTGTAAACAGCAGCCTTGGTCTAAAAAAATACCACTGATTTATGCCACCTATTTTTCACACAGTCACACCTATCCTAAAGGAGAAGGACTCTATATTATATAAGGGGAAAATGAGGAAACTTAAGCATAAAATGTAATGTGTTTGTAGTTATCACCTCTGTAGACACATAAACGTCAACTCGTATCTTATCTCATGAGGGGGAAAAAAGAGAGAAAGAGGTAGCCAGGGAAGTAACCAGAAATTTAAGATTAGGGAGCACCAATCATAAAAAAAATTGTCTTTGAAAAATCAAGTTGTCATAAACAGACACAACTGTTTTTTGGCTTATTCCCTGTTTAAAAGATAATGGTCCAGACATAGCCATGCATGCCACAAGCAAAACTTAAAACTGGTCAACCAGGGTAGTTTTGGTTATGATATACAAGCATCCTATCCTGGTGACCAGCATCCAAAACCAAACATATGCAGGTTTTTAGCTGGTTTTGTAAGCAGCAACAACTCAAGATAAAAGAGACAATGTTAGACTACATATTCTGAAAGGGAGATGGACATAGGTCACCGTGTGCTAGTCACACAATAGGAATTAGCCAGGCCAAAAATGCGTCCTGATTCTTTTCGCCACTGAGTGGCTTCTGACAATAGATGCTGTCTGCCTGCCGCAGGCCAACAGAAATTAGAGCAAAGACCAGCACTGTCAAGTGTCAGAGCGAGAGAGCCGGACCTTTTGTGATGTTTCCAGTGAGATTAGGGAAAGTGCGCTTCATTGAGACCTCGGATTTATCAGTAATTATCACGCCGCTGCTTCCACACAAACCTAAGCCTTCTGGGGGCGAATGGGGGTGGCGACTCGCTCCCCGTTGCATTTTATTTTCATTAATCATAGACATGTGAAGTCTTAACTAAGCCCCCCCGATGCTGGCGGACTATTGGCATTCTCACTGACTGGACCCAAGTATGCGACACAAAAAACGGCGGGGCGGTATGCATGAGAATATTGTCCGTCCGAATAGCTGCCCCATTGGTGTGCATTCATTCTCCTTTTATTTGGACGCAGGATCCGAGGGAGGGGGGGTTGTAGTTAGAAGGGCTAATGTGGGTGAATTACGAGGGAAAACCTCTGCAGCTGAAGGCCTGAGAGAGAATGGAAGTCAAGGGGAGAATAATGGCTGGTGTGACAGTCACGCCTGGGGCAATTCGTCTGTCCTCTGTGCATGCCGCTCACTAAACAGTTAAAGATTCACGAGAGGAAGATGAGCGCGTGTGCGCGTAACAGCTCCCTGGGTAATAGGACTACGGCGCAATCGCTGGAACAACAAGGTTATTCTTCAGGACGTTATTATGACATCTGTGTGCTAGTTAAACAGCTTGCGAATATGCTGATAAAACTGGGAGCTAATTTACAGTGCCATAAAGCCAACTTCACCTTCAGTTATTATCTGAAAATATTTATTACGGCCTGTTAAAAAGTCTGAAATTAAATGCTTTATGGCCATTTATTCACAAACGTAAAGCAAGCAGTGGCCCCTACGGTTATTACGAGTCTGCTGTTTGTTAAAAACAAACTGGAATAATATAGATAAGAGCATGGTGCGAGGGAAGGGAAATTTCTGCGCTCTTGGGTAAACACGGCTGCAGAATCAATTCACTAATCTGTCCATTCTCTCTGATTGAGGCCCGGTGCAGGAAACGCAACGTGTTCACCCTTTTCCTGTCTAACCTTTTCTCCTTTCCAGCACTCCGTTTTAAAATTTATATATAGAGCGAAGGCGGTTGTGAAAGTCTGAGGTCATTTATGTTTTCCTCAGCACTTGTGATCCCTTAGCAGAGGCTTGAGTACCAACTAAGAACCTCCAGCTATGTGACTTTAATACAAGAAGCAAAGGTAGGCCAACCTGTAGACACAGTACTTGCCTCGAGGGCTTCCTACGTAAATCATTCCTTTCCACTCTTGTGTCATCTTCTTAGAAACCTTAAGTGTTGGATGACTACTCCACATTATCGTCAAACTCTACAAACTCTTCTCTTCACCGAAGATACGGCTTAAAACACTAATTAAAAACGAAAGTGGTGCAAATTGAAAGCGATACGAGAGATACCCCTTTGATATTTGCAGATATCAGTTAGTTCTGCTTGCATAAGCTCGCAAAAAACAGTGCGCCGACTTTCCTACGAAAGAACATAGTTTCCCCGAACGTGTACGAGGGGGAGAGCGAGACTTCTGTGAAAGACAAGAGAGATTATGCTAATCAGAGTGCTTTTTGATTCTACGTCCCCGGAGGTTACTCCCGCAATGGTTATTTACTTATCGCGCCATCCAGATAACTGGGCAAGATAATGGCCCCCACTACATATCACTGGCTTCATTTCACCACTAATCCTCTTCCCCTCCAGAGTTGATTCCTCTTTTGCCCAAGTAATGAGCTGTAAAATTTAATAATTCACTTTTTCCTCCTTGTATGGAGTCAATCCCGAGTAAAGGTTTGATCGGAGAAGTTATTTGGGTACAAGTCTTAAACATGCACCAATGCCAATTGATAGGAAATGCAAATTGTTTGGATAGGCTTTTTCCTCCTTTGCGAGCATTCTAACTTCTCTTGGATCTCTGTAGAAGACCATATCGCAAGTAGAGAGCATGTTTTCTCTGCAGATCACCGCTGGACGCTTTTGTTATCGGATGTTTCAGTGTTTTGTTTTGCAGTTAAGAACTTTTTTTTCCCCACCCCAGCTCTGGAACCATTCTAAAGTAAAGTTTGATCACTGATACCCCTTTTCCACCAGCATGAACCGGGTGCTAGTTCAGAGCTAGTGCTATTGCTGGTTCAGAGTTGGTTCGACTGGTGAGCTTTCTAAGAACCGGTTTGCCTTTTCACTGGCTAGAAAGCCACCACAGAGCCAGGTCTTACGTCACTGTATACATCTCATCTTTCCCAGCAACGCTAGAGTGGCAGTGCCAAACACACCATCAACAATGGCGGACGTTGCGTTACTATTGATGCTCATGGCTTTGCGAACCTACATCGGCATCCAAACACAGCGAATCCAGTGTGTTCATGTTGCTCGCCATAATTTTTTATATTACAATTGAGAATAACGCTAACCCTCCAAAGAACACTGTTGTTTTGGCTTAATCTCGTCCATCGTTTTTAGCTGTTATTTCAAAAATGGCGGTCACAAGTTTCTGTTCGTCTTGTTGGTCACGGTAACCCTGCCCCCAGCCCCTGTCACAAGCGGTTCCTACTTCTAGACCAGCAATGTTTTGGTGCTACTTACAAACCACTTTTCCTGGTTCAGAGTTGGTGCTTTGGGTGTCGAAAGACAAAGAACTGATTTGAAACTAGGCTCTGGCTCGAAACCAACACTCAAACTGCCTTGGTGGAAAAGGGGTATGACTTGCACCAATGGTGCTTTAAGGGAAATACTAGATGTTAGAAGTTGTAAAATGGACATTGATGGTCTTAGATAGTCAAGGCTTGTGGATGTAAGCCTATATTGACTTGCACTGTACAAGGATTCTTACTTTGTGAGTTTGATTTGTACAGCCTTTTTTGTTTGATCCTGTTGCCTGGGACCAAGCAGAGCTGTTATGGTCTAATCTGACAGTGGGATATCTGGCTTGTGATATATAGTTGATGTTCCTTCTGAGCGTATGGGTTCTTGTTTGTTTGCTAGTGTGATTCAGATCCTCTTTCCAGGCCCATAAACTGATTCTCGCAGAGTTGTTCGAGGCAGGGAGGAGTCATAGCGAGGGATAAGAGGTTATGTTAAAAGAACTGATGTTTTGTGCTATCTCTCCTCTTTTTTCCTCCGCTAACTTTCCCCCACCCTTACCCCAGCTGTTTAGGCTAAATGGATACCTGTAATTCATCTTTGCACTCTGTGTCAAGAGCGTTTATGTGGATTCTGAGTGTTTCTCCTTTCTCTCTCGCTCTACCCCCCTATTCTCGGCTCTCATTCCAGCTTCTGATCCCAGACAATGAAAACAATAGATGGGAGCCTCTCTTTCGCTCGTCTCTTTTCCCACACCCCACCATTCCCATTTCATGCTCTGCCTGTCGGGACTCTTTTGTGGACGGCATTAATTCCGGCCACGCTGGATAAACTTTCAGCAAAAACAATACTGTCTTGTATTTGTTTATTTATTCGTTTAGTCATCCTCCGCTCTACGACCATCTGCCTAGTGTATTAACATACACACAAAAAAAGATTCTTTCTAACTTTCATTCCCATTAGTATTTACATGTAATGCGCTCAGTTTGGGAACAAGGCATTTAGTTTTGGTGTATTGACTCACAGGGTCATTTTTGAGGGGTTGCGTAGGAAGGAGTGACATCAGTAGCTTTTGTGGTGCTCACCATAGCCATAGAGCCATAAATTCCACCCAGAGGTCCACCCTTGTGTTCGGATTGCCCAGAGCTGAGGGAAATGGGCTGGAAAAAAAGTCTGTTATCCCAGCAGTGGCAGTATAGTTACAAAAGGATGTTTATATGGCTGGCCCCGTTGATATTAGATTAAAATAATGGAATTTGACCATCTTATGGAGCCATTTCTGGACTGCATTAGGAACAGACTAGATTACTGCACAGAATGCATTCTTTTTTTTTTGAATGTTAAAATGTGCTAAATGCACAACTTGTAGGTGGTTTATGATTTTTTTTTCTGTTAGAATACTTTCTCCTATCCTACATTAATGTGCAGAGACAAAAGTAATTTGTTGGGATTGACCTGAAAAGAGTAAAAACTGTGTTTAGGAAACCTGTTTAACAATAATTGTTATTAAGTCAAATCTCCTTTATTTATAGCGTTTTTTTTTTTTTTTTTTTTTTTACAATACAGATTGTTTCAAAGCAGCTTTACAGTAATAACAGGATTCAATGATGCAAACAGAGTTCATTTCGGCTGTACAGCAGCTCTAAATGAAAACAGTGTCATTGTTCAGTGCTTAAGTCAGTTGTTGATTCAGTGCTGTTGATTCAGTTCTGTTGATTCAGTTCTGTTGAAAAGATCATCAATTAAAGTTAGTTCAGTTCTCATCTAATACTGTCAGTGCAGTCAAATCAATAATATTGTTGAATATTGATTATTATTATTATGTACAATTTATTAAGGTCCTTTTGTCGACACTAGTGTAAAGAGGAATTATTTACGTCACTTTTAACATTTTTTTTTAATATACATAGTAGCTCAGCTGTTTTCAAAATAGCATAGTTTTTCCAGCAATAAGTTATTTAAGCTGTGTGACAAACTGCTACATTACATTTTTTGTCAAATTGTACTCCACATACAGCTTTACAAACAAGCAACTTGAGAGCATGTTGCTAGAATATTCATTTAAGTAGCACTGAGGATCATTGGCAGTGATTCAGTTTGAACAGAGATGGGCATAAATACATGAAAATGTATTTAAAATAATGAAATACCTCAGTTGAAACGTATCAAAACAAAATATCAAATACTGAGTGGAAAAAAATATTTACAGTATTTTAAAATTTGTATACTTATTTCTGAACAGGTTACACTGTAGCCTATTACTTGTGGTGAACACTACTAAATAAATCACATGTAAAATGTTCTACTTGTTGTTTTAACCTTAATAAACAAGTAGAATCAACCATGACAACCTCACCTTATCTTATTCCTTATTAGTGCAGAAAATTAGCTTACCCAGTGCTAGATGGAGTCATACAGCTGCGGCTCATGTGCATGAAAGGTGGGGTTGGGGGGCCTGAACTACAGTAGTTGATACAGGAAAGCAGCAGCCTAATAAAGAGGTTGACTGGTTCATAGTATTTTATGTATTTTAAAAATAGAAAAATACTAAACTTCAATGTATTTAAATATAAATTACACTTGATTTAAAGCCTTTGGGAAAAAATACAAATATTTAAAATATTTTGTATTTCAAATACTTAATCAATCAGCCGATCAATCGATCTTCAACAATTCAAGTCATCACTCAGAAATTCCTCAGCAAAATTTGTGACACATTTTTTTTCCTGGTGTTTATCATTGTTTTTCTTTTAGTTAAATATAAATAAGTGTTTTTAGTTGTGTTATCTATATTTAGCATGGATCTAATACAGTAGTAAATCATTTACTGTTTATTAAAGTGGTGGTTGATTATGATTTCACTTTTTTAACTTTAGTTAGTGTGTAATGTTGCTGATAGAGCATAAACAACATCTGCAATGTTACGACGCTCAAAGTTCAATGCAAAGAGAGATATTTTCTTTTACAGAATTCGCTGTTTAAGGACTGTCATTTTACGCCGGACTGCTTCACAAACGAGGGTCAATTCAACGCTGGATTTGCACAAAAGATTAACATGACGGCACATGCTAGTCAATGAGTTGAATCAGCTCCACAGCAACTACATAAATTTATCCATTAACCATTCAGAAACGTCCAGTTTCATTCTAAAAGTTGTAACTTCTTCCTCAGTTTCTCCATCAGTGTCCGACTCCGGTTTGAACAATGTAAGGCTGAACACCGTTACTGACAATCCTCATTTTGGCTGCGTGAGATTCTCCAGCTTTGTTTGTTGTTGAACAACCGAAGCGTGAGCTGTTAACGCTCCGCCCTCTTCTGGAAAGGGGGCCGGGAGCAGCAGCTCATTTGCATTTGAAGGGACACACACAAAAACAGCGTGTTTTTGATCACACCCAAAAAGGGTTAATTTGACAAGCTATAATAAATGATCTGTGGGGTATTTTGAGCTGAAACTTCACAGACACATTCTGGGGACACCAGAGGCTTATATTACATCTTATAAAAGGGACATTATAGGTCCTCTTTAAATTTTTTTAAATTCATTGTAGTTGATATTTTTTTGCAACTTTTATTTGTAGCCAACTAAGTAGCTTGTGGCATAGCAAACGATTTCAAAGTAACTTTCCAGACACTGATAAAGCGAATACCCCACAGTTTGGTCCTAACCTTTTAAGAACATTGCAAGGCATTCTGGGTTTCCAGTCAGCGTCTTATTCAGCATCCCTTTGCGCTGCTAAAACGCAGCTGATGGCCGCCTCAATAATTCACGACTCTTTCTGTGTTTGGTCATCATTTTCATAGGTGCCTGTCTTCTGGGCTGTTTTCAACTGCTCCATCATGTTAGTATGAATAATACATGTAGTATTATTTTACATAGGTGTTAAGTTACAGAGGGGCCGTGCTGATGTCCTTGGGCTATAATAGGGTGGGACACATACAAAACAGTGACGTGCCCCAGAGGACAGGGCAATTGTCATTGATATGAGGCACACAGGTGGATGCTTTCAAGCTACTTGGAGCATTGGAAAATGAGGAAACAGTCTCGCTTTTAATTAAAAAAAAAAAATCAGTTGTGTAATGACAGCATCAGCTCTGTCGCTATTTTCATAGACCCGCCAATATTGTTATTGTTAATTGTTAAAATGATCATTCTTAGTTCATGTTACTGTAGCTCAGGTCCATTAAATAATATTAATATGACTTTTGATTTTAATAATATGTTAGTAAATGTTGAAATTAACAGATTATTAAGTGCTTTAGAAAAGTATTTTTCATTGCTTCATGTTAACTAATATTATCTAATGGATCCTTATTGTAAAGTGTTAGCAAATTTTGACGATTAATTAACCAAATTAATTGCATGTATCAATATTTGCTGAAAAGCCCCCAAATATCGATAATTTAAAGACATTATTATAATTTCATTATTTTTTCATTTTTTATTTTTGAATATAATTAATCTTATTAAACAATTTTAAAGCCCTAACGTTTTTAATATAGAAAAAAGATAGAAAATAACAAGAGAGCAGTCTCGGGCATTGATGTAGCAGGTGTACAGTTGATCTATATCAACATCCCCTGCCTGCTTGTCCATCTGTCTTTCTGTCTGTCCTGTCCTGTCCTGTTCTGTCTGGTCTCTTTCTTCTCCGTACCGCTGTGTCCCGCTGACCCCTCCGTGGCCCTTTTCATTACTGGCATTCCAACAATGTATTTGTGTAAAAAGGAATCAATTAAATTCAAATCTCTCTGAAAGCAGGCTTTGCTATAAAAACATGGGCCGGTCAATGTTTAGATTGTGCAGCCACTGCATCTTTTTTTCGCTTTCTTTTCTTCAGCTTTGCTCCTACATGTTCAGGTTGTTCTTTTCTTACCACTTTTTTTTTTTATTTTTTTTTTAATAAATGCAATACAAAAAAGCCCACTGCCTTAATTGCTTTAAACAAAAGCGCAACACAGTCGGACAACAATCATCTCTATTTTCTTTTCATATCGCATTGTTGTTTTTCTTTTCCTCCTTGGCCTCGTGTTCAGGGATGACCTCGGGTCGTACTCGCTGAGTAATCCATGCATGTTTGCGGACCGAAATCATTTTGTAATAAGGAAAAAATCCCAGTAAACAGAGATGTAAAAGTTTGGCCAAGAAAGGGAGTAAGGAAATCTCAAGGCTTTTGATTTTGTGGAGTTTTCTTGCTAGCGGGACGAGGGTAAGCAGAGGGATGGGAGCCATGGAGGAAAAGGAGGGGTGTTGTTTTCCTAATCCATTTGTCCCATTCCTTTGGAAGTGTTTGCAGTGAAAACTGTCTTTGTGTTTTTGACATGCTGAGTTTCAAAGTGAATTGAACCACATGCTTATTGTAAGGTCATCAGCTGAGCACAAGATCAGAAGAACAAGTTCAGTTAGTTACCCACAATTTTAAGGAAGAAGTATGTGATTTTTGTTCTTAAAGGGGTCATGAATTGAGAAATCAACTTTTCCTTGAGCTTTTGATATATAAGAGGTTGTCATACTATAAGAATATCCTGTAAGTTTCAGATATGAAAACTTCTTTGTTAGTCCAATAAAAGCTTTTATTGACACCAGGCCCAGCAAACAACTGATCCTAAAATGTGCCTATAGATAGGTAAAACGCTGCCTCCACAGAAGAAACCAACGACTACTTCGTCATTGCACTGTTAGCCCCGCCCACCGGCGTGTTAGTGAGTGACGAAGAGAGAAGAGCGATACAGGTCTAAAAATAACATTACCTTTCAAAGGATCCTAATGCTAGGAATATGGTTATTTATTTTCTACAATGTGAATGTCTCAGTTGAGCTTTATTTATTTGTATTCGGTATTTCAGTGTGGATTCTTTTGTAAATCAGTCGCATTTCGACGCAGGCTTTGCAAACAGACTTTTACGATATGGACTCAACAGTAATGCAACAACATGTAAGTAACTGTGTTAATTCTAATGCCTGATCTAATATGTAATGATTCATATACAGTCAGATGTTGTTTGTCTATGTGCCAGTAAATCAAACCAGCGACTAAACGGTCAACTTCATGTTGTTTCTCTTAGTAGGATGAAAATAATCTGTTATTTAAACAGTGATTAAATTACATATAGAAAGCGATCAGAACGCTCCCTTTACCATCACTGGAGCTGTCAATCAATCAGTGTGAGTTTATCAGTGACTGAGTTCTGGACTCGCGCCAAAACTCCCGTTTTATTCAACAAATCTCTTAGCTATATCATGTTTGTACTTTTAGTTATGATGAAAGCATTCGTTAGTGTGCAGAAATTGAGTTGCAATGACGAAATCACTGCTTTCATGCGCTCAACAACATCTGTGATCAGCTACAATGTTCATCACTGCAGCCTTTCATGCCACGACCTAAATATAATGCCATAGATCTAAATGTAATGCTATAATCAACACTTTTCACGATTAGTTAACCTTGAGAGCTGTAATTAGTAAAAACGTGCTAAAAATTTTCAAGAGCAATACTTAGCTATTTAATATGCAAAGATGTTAGCCAATCACAGCAGTGGGTGTTTACACTGAAGTCTCACAGCAGACACGCCCCTTAAAACAGAGCGTTCAAATAAGAGGGCTAAAATCAGGGTAGGAAAAATGCCTTTTATTTCTAAATTATGACTAACTTTGATGTAAAAAGCATACTAACATTATAAGTGCACCCCAGGAAACATTATAAAACAATAAAACAACGCAGTTCATGACCCCTTTAAAATTTGTTAAATAGTTTTAAATGTAGAAACATATGAGGCAGAAACATCTGTTTGTCCAAACAATGGAAGTCAGAGTGAGTTTGAAAAGATTAATTAATTTTACAATTCGATTGGTGATGCTAGTGGCGCAGAAACAACATGCTTCAAATTTAATTCCAAAGTAGATACTGTTGTTAGGAAATTTGGCGTTCTTTTTGACAAAATAATACCTGAAAGAGTGCCAGTGCAGAACATGTCAAATTACCAGGTCGTTGACTTGAAAAGACACCTCAGAAACATCTCTCATATGCTCGGCGGCTGTCACTGTAATTTAGAACAAAGGTGTATGAATGTTAATTGATTTTCTATTTATGGCAGATGTCAAGTACTATTTATAATGCAATTTCACAATCTAAAAACTTGCGAAAGAAGCCACGTCGAGAGCCTCGTTCTCTCCTGCAGGACCGAAGCTGTGGATTTCATTAACAGCCTCGCACCACTACGGTTTGATTCTTCGCTGGCTCAAGGAAGTTAACGGAGTCAACAAGATATCGCATTGAATGGACTTCATTTCCCAGATATCCCCAGCCCAAACATGGGAGAGTGCTTCCACCCCTCTCCCCGTGTGTCCTTTCAACCACCCCTCTTAACATTTTTCCTTCTATCTATCTCTCTTTCCCTCCCTCTATCTCTCCTGTGGCTTGTGCAGATAATGAGACAATGGCGCTCCAGTGTTCTTGTAAGCCCCTGTAAACATGGAGCTGCGAGGAGTTCAAAGGATTTGTTAAATTATTGACATTTAATTGGAGGTGCTTTTGTGCCGGTCCGCAGCTCAAATGCTATTCGCCAGCCCGGGTGTCGCCATGGCAGCTAATGAGCACAACAGCCATTCAGGCAGGCAGGGGCCGAGGTAGGGGCCTCCAGAGTCTCAAATACTTTCATTGTGTCACACAAGTGCTCCTGGACACGGATGAAACGGGGAGGCATTTTCCCTTTTTTTTCTGGAGAATAAAGAAGAATGGAAGTGGTATTAGCGATATGTTGTTAAAGAGGTTGGTAAAAGAGAAATGCGATTGAATCGGACGACAGGCCGATACCCAGAGGCACGTTTTATTGCTCTTTCGTAGCTCATGAGTCTTGTTTTTGGTTATGCTTCATCAGCTGGCTCAGATGATTCAACTTTAATGCCTTGAGAGAAATAAAATGGATCCAATTAGACCAGTCTACCTTTTTATGTAACTGATTTAAAAAAGTTATGATAGCTCTTGAAGTCTAAGAAGTTAACCGGCCTCAGGTTGTCTCTACTGATAAATTAGGAGAATTAAGCAAAATTCTCAATTTTCTCAATTTTTAATTTAGTTTCTGTCTCTGAGAAATATTTTAATTTAATTTAATTTAATTTAATTTAATTTTTAATTTATTTTATTTATTTTATTTTATTTTATTTTATTTTATTTAAATTTTTATTTTATTTAAATTTTTATTTTATTTTTGTTATTTTATAATGTTATTTTATGACCCACAGGTCTTTAACTGCTATGTAGTTAAACACATTAATTTTTATTCATTTTTTTATTTTTTTTTACCCATTTTATATTAAGTGTCTTTAACTTCAGATGCTTTAACTTGGTCTTCAGATGCAGAACATGCATTACACTCGTCCCTCTCTGCATGCCCCCCCATCGTCTCTTTCTGCCCCCCCGCACCCCTGCCTGCCCACCATGACCTTGTGGCGAGCGTCGTGCAAACGTGCCGATAATGCTGTTTACATAGTCTTTAAGTGGGATGACATTACACTGGGGCACATGGCTTGGCAACCCTCAGTGGCAGAGAGGAGCTCATTTGCATAAGCCCTGTCTATGCTAAAAAAGAAAAGAGGGATGAAAGAATGAAAAGAAGAAAACGTGTGCTCGTTTGTGTGGGGAATGGTAATTGAATTGAGCCGAGGTAGAGGACAGGAGCGTGAGGGCAATGATGACGTTCTCTGCTCACCTACACTGTGGCAATACGTTCAACAATCTTAGGGTTATAATATGTATAAATATATCATTGACAAATAAGGTTTTTAAAAGTGTAAAAAAACATAATGGAGAATTAATTTTAAAGTTTTATTGAGGGTTAACAATGAGATTATGTGGTTTTTATAATCAATTAACACTGCCCTTGTCATTTTTATAAGATGGACAAAATTTGTCACCAAAAAAGTCATTCGTTTTAACCAAAATTTCGGTTTTACCGAATGACACTTTTGGTTATACCGAATGACGATATTTTCAAACACTGCTAACAGGCTGATATCTAGCCACCTAGCAAAAGGATAATCAAACATTTTATTTTTAGTACAAGTTTTTAAAATATTACAGCATTTTCCATATTTTATAGCGGTTGTACAGAATGACCTGATGTTTCGGGACATGCGTATGAGCAAGTGAAAACATGAATTTTTCAAATAGTTAAGAGAGTTAGTTACTTTGCTTCATGACCATGTGGTCCTTTGCAGGTGTCTGAATGATGTTGCATCCTATCACATGATATTGACCGAATGACTTGATCCAAAATGGTCCCTTTATATTGGTTACTCCGAATGACAGCAGTGAAATTAATATATATATATGTGTGTGTGTGTGTGTGTGTATGTATATATACATATGTCCGTGTGTATATATGTATATATGTATGTAGTTTGTGTACGTGTATAAATATTTTTTTAATGGTACTTTTTTAGTTTAGTTTTTTAGATATCAAGTTTTTTTGTTTATTAGTTGGCTTTGTTTCTGTTTACGATGCAATATCACATGACCATACACTGTGTATGTAATTTTACAATGCATTTGAGTCCATTCTCAACCATTTGAACTTGGTCTCTGGTAAGGCTTTTACTGTGTGTGCTGCCTTTTTTACTAGCCATAGAGCTCTGATCCGAAGGTTTAACAGAGCTGTTTGCATGAAAGGGCTTGTATAACTCTACTGTAAAGTTAAAGAACAGGTTATATTCTCAGCTTCATCCTCCAGGACAGCAATGATAGAGAACCCTAATGATAAAGCTTTAACGGTCAAGGTTAAAATCGACACTGATATAATATTGCTTGATCAGGCTGGGATATCCCACTGCTAACTGGTGAGTAACCAGCGGGGGTGAATAAGGAACAGCGTGAGGTTTTTTTTTTTAGGCTTGATGCAGAGCTTTCCAGTTGTTGGCCACATGTGGAACCACTCTGGTGCGTGTAAGACTCTTGCTCTGCTTTCAGTTTATGCCCTTCCTCAATGATTGATAGTTTTGAATTGGACCAAATATGTTTTAATGCATTAAAGAATTCTGGGGTTAGAGGAAGTGACAAAACGGGGCCTCGCGTGTCATCACTTATGAGACAAAAGCTTGCCGCTGTTTGCAGGTTTTTATAAGAGTTTTTGTCAGGCTGGTAGTCTACAATTTATCATGTAGTTTGTATTCAGTAATTGATTACAGTTTGTAAGTAATCTACCCAACATACACATATATATATATATATATATATATATATATATGTATATATATATAAATATAAAAAATGTATATACTTTTGATTACTTTTAATAGTATCTGTAAATTACGTAAGGCATGTACAGTCAGCAGGTCATGTTTGCAATAATGACTATACATCATCTCACTTATTTTACATCTACATACCAATTAAATTGACATTGATTTGAGTTGAAACTATTTGATTAGGTGAGAGAAAAAAGTCCACAAAGTGCTCTGAGAGACAGTGTCTGTAGAAGACTGGTTACCAGGGACAGCAGTCAGATGTACAGTTCAGTGGTCATTATGCAAAAATATTTGACCACAAAATGAAATAAGTAATCAAGTGTTCCAGAGAGTTGTGTAATAAAGAGCTGTAATGTAGCTACATAAAGGGCATTTAACAGGCTCAAGCTCACAAACGCACGATCCAGAGTTCTTCTGGCATTTTTTCAACTGAGGACTTAATTAAAGATAAATAAGTTAAGTAATTAAATTATTTTAGTTGAAAATGTACATTTAAACAGAACAGAGGCAAGAAGCAGCATAAATCAATTTTAGCGGAAGTTACAGTTGCACTTGAATTGAATATTGCAATTAAAAAAAAAAAGTTTGATTCAATGTTGATATACTCATGTCAGGGTTATTATAATGCTGCCTTCACGTGCTATAGGAAATTTGATATTTCCCACTTCTGAAGTCGTGATTACGAGCATTTATCACATTCAAGTTTCAACAAGAGAGGGCGTTCATGTGGAATTTTCTACCTAGGAAACTCATATTTACGAAAATTCCGAGAGCACGTGAAGGCAGCATTAGCCGCGTTTCCACTGCAGGAACTTTCCCCAGGAACTAGGGACTTTGGGGTGGTACTCGGTGTGTTTTGACTGCAGGAACCAGGGTCTAACTGAAGTTCCGGGTAAAAATTTCCCACTCAGAAAGTCCCTGCTCACGAGGTAGTACTTTTTCAAAGTTCAGAAACTTTCGGGGGTGGGATTTGGGTGCTGAACATGCTGATTGGTCGAGTTCACGCAGCATTTTGATTGGTTGACTCCACGCAGCATTTTATTTCAACCACCATTTTTAAATGTCTGTTGCGGTGCGTGCAGGCAGAGTTGTTTGCTATTTGAATCGATAATGGAGTTTAAAAAATACTATCGATGGACCGAAAACGGGGTTCAGGCTTTATTAAGCTTATATGCAGAGGATGAAATCCAGTGGGAACCGGAAAGGCGCACGCAGTCCTACGTCACCAGACTAATTTGCCTGTAACTAACGGTACTTAAGACCGTGATGGAAACGCAGACAGCAACAGGTCAGGGGGGAAAAAGTTCCTAGGACAAATTGATCCAGGTAATTTCGGTGGAAACGTGGCTATAGTTAACAACATAGACATTTAAAAAACAAAAAAAACAAAAACAAATTGAAAAACAACAAAATTGCTAAAACTTTAGTTCACTCAGAAATTAAAATTCTGTTATTAATTACTCACCCTCATGTCGTTCCAAACCTGTAAGAACCTGTAAGTTTATATTCGGACCACAAATGAAGATCTTTTCAATGAAATCTGAGAGCTTTCTGTCCCTCCACTGACAGCCTACGCAACTATCACTTTCAAGGCCCAGAAAGGTAGTAAAGATATCATAAAAGTAATCCATGTGACTCCAGGTTTAACCTCAATTTTATGAAGCGACGCGAGTGCTTTGTTTGCGCAAAAAAACGTAATTTGCTACTTTATTTACAAAAATATTAATCTCCACTGTGCTTTAACAAGAGAGCACCACAACACATGCCTGTATTGTTAACACAAGAACATACGATGTTGCTTGAATGTGCATTGGCGATGAATATTTTGTTAAATTATTTAATTATTAGGTAAATTATTTTTTTTTTTTTTGCACAAACAAAGCACTCGCGTCGCTTCATAAAACTGATGTAAACCACTTGAGTCACATGGATTACTTTAATTATGTCTTTACTACCTTTTTGAGCTTGAAAGTGGTAGTTGCATAGCTGTCAATTGAGGGACAGAAAGCTCTCAGATTTCATTAAAAAGACCTGCATTTGTGTTCTGAAGATGAAATAACAAGAGGGTGAGTAATTAATGACAGAATTTTCATTTTTGGGTGAACTAACCCTTTAACTAAAATGAAAATGAAAACGGAATTCACACAAATTCACACTGTTAATAAAAACTATAATAGTATCTTAATGATACTTAAATAACACTGATGCTGGTTTTCATGACAATGACAAAGTTGAGGGCTGTCAACACGTTTTTAAGCTGTTGGTCTATCTTAAACACTTTAGACATCATGATGTCTTTGCCGCTTCATTGTGTCTTGTTGTTTTTCAGCGTATCACTCACTCAGCATCATGAGTGCAGCATTTTTACGACAACATGCAGAAGTCTGTTTCATTATGTTGCGCTCTGTCTCACTGTTTTTGTCCTGTGCGTACGCCCCCTCATTCCTTAGCACATCTGCTCTCTCAACAGCAGCTCTAAGCTGAATTGACAGCGTAAATGCTACATTGGCTCGACTGGATTCGTGAATTGGGCCGAACATCTCTCACACTGGCCTTGTGTGTATTTGAAGCTAAAACATCAATCTGAATAGGCCAACTCAGTTCCTTGTGCTCTTATCTAGTTATGCTCAACGTGATAAGATGACGTCTTGAGATCTGAAGCTTTTGAGGCGCAGAAGATCTGCCCTGTTTCTCTGCGTCGTGATAAAATCTCTGTCGTTGATTGATGCCATTCTAAACGTCGTGTTTTAAGAGATGGGCGCTTCTTCTTTTTAGCGATCCACTGTGAAGATTGCGCTGATAAGTCATTCTGCTAATTGCTATGAAATTAGACTTTGCCGTCTAAGCTGTAATTACTTCAAACTTACTTTATATTCCTCTCAAGTTTACACCTCTCGCCCACTCAACCTCCTTCATCTGCGTCTCCTCACCTCCCTGTACGCCACTGAAAGTCTGACATCTCTCTCTCCTGCTGCCGCGTTCGTGCAGCTGGCCGTAGTGCTGAAGCGGCACTTTGAAGACCCAGTGCACACAGCAGTCGTTGTAGCCGGGACGTTTATCGGATTGCGAGGGAGTGCCCTTGCGGGGACAGCGGCAGCGGTGCGGGCGAGATCCTGTCGATCAATGCGGCTCTGCATTTGCATTACAGTGCACGGTTAACTACAGATCTGAGCATCGATCCCATGTGCTAAAATGCACTTTACTGAGCTAGGTGGAGAGGAACGAGAGCAGGAAGAGAGGAGATGGAACGGATCTGGATAGATGACTTAAAGCTAGTTATAGGCCTTCGAGGTTTTGAAATCCTTGGCTTTCTGGTGTCAGAAATGGGAAATATGACTGGCTCCATTTACATGTCAGTGATGTCTGTTTGGGTATTCCTAAACACCCGAAGAACTAACGCTTAACCCCAAAGCATACTTAAATTTTTATGCAAACGCCAGGGTATGCATACAATGCGTGTGACGTAAATGTAATTATCGGCATAGTATGTGTGTACTTTACACATACAGACAGATTTTTCTAACTGTGCTTAAAGGGTTAGTTCACTTCAGAATAAAAAATTCCTGATAATTTACTCACCCCCATGTCATCCAAGATAGTTATGTCTTTGTTCAGTTGAAAAAAGGTTTTTGAGGAACACATTCCAGGATTTCCAGGACTTCACTGGGGTTCAAGGGGTTGAAGGTCCAAATTGCAGCTTCAAAGGGCTCTACACAATCCCAGCCAAGGGTCTTATCTAGCGAAACAATCCGAAAAAATAAAAATTTACATACCTTTTAACCACAAATGCTCATCTTGCACTGCTCTGCAATGAGCCACGCATTACGTAATCATGTTGTAAAGGTCACGCGTGACATAGGCGGAAGTACCGATCCAGTGTCTACAAAGTAAACGTGTAAAGACTAAGCCATACAGCCTTTAGAAAAAAAGGTAAAACAATGATGTCGGACGATTTTGAAGTTGGAGAAGAAAATGAGTTTTTTTCGCCCTACCGCGGTACTTCCGCCTACGTCACACGTGACCTTTCCAACGTGATTACGTAATGCGTGGTGCATCGCAGAGCAGTGCAAGATGAGCATTTGTGGTTTAAAAGTATGTCAATTTTTATTTTTTCCAATCATTTCGCTAGATAAGACCCCCTGTCTTGGATCGTGTAGAGCCCTTTGAAGCTGCATTGAAACTGCAGTTTGGACCTTCAACCCGTTGTACCCCAGTGAAGTCCATTAGATGGAATAAAATACCTTAATTTCTTTTCAATTGAAGAAAGAAAGACATAAACATCTTGGATGACATGGGGGTGAGTAAATTATCAGGAAATTTTCATTCTGAAGTGAATTAATCCTTTTAATACGCTCAGCTCGCACATGTGCCTTATGTTTTTTTTTTGCGCTAATTAGTTTGTCCACAAGGTGGCAACACCTTGTGGACAATTGTGAATTATAAAGAAATTTATAATTCACAATTCACAATTGTGAATTATAAAGAAATTCGCTATTCTGTCTTTTTTACCCTTAGATTTGTACTTCATAACTCGCAATTGCGAGTTTATATCTCACAATTCTAAGAAAAGAAGTGAGAATTGCGAGATATAAACTTGGAATTGTGAGGAAAAAGTCAGAATTGTGAGGTGTAAACTCGCAATTGTGAGATAAAAAGTCGTAAGAACTCACGGACAGATAAAGACTCATAGCAGCAGGACTACATCTGTATCTAAGAGATATTTCAAACCCTGATTAGTAAGTTTTTAGTTTGTCGGCACATTTAAAAGTGTAATGTTTGCGATTTATTGCGACACAGAAGTGCAAAAATAATGACTTTTTTCAAACATGTTTCCTGAACATCTGCCATTGGTTAATTATAGCCTGGCCCCAGACTTACTTCACTGGTTGAGCCAAAAGTGATGAACTGCATAGAGGTTAGCCAATCAAGACAGCCTTTGATAAACAGAAGTCTTAAAGGTACAGTAGCTCAAAACAAATGCAAGAAACCCTGAATAACATTTATATGTGATTTTTTTTTTTTTTTTTTTTTTTCAGGGAAAAAAAAGTAATAATGAAAATAAAATAAAAAATAAAATAATAATAAAACAACAGTGTGTAGAATATTGCCCTTTATAATAACATTAGATGATATGTATTTTGTCACTTAATCCCCCTCCCAATACTTTTCAATACTTGTTCTGGACAAAGTACTGTTTCATCTTAATAAAAGAAAATGGGAAGGGGCTGTCAACAAGCACCCAGACTCAGCTCTGTATCCCACAATGCCTCTTGACAGTTCAGACTCACTAAATTAAAGAACACTCTTGGCAGACAAGTGCCCATGCCTGCAGGACGAGGGAGGAGAAACGGTCCTCGCAAGATCCGTCATGCACACGTTAATGAAAAAGATTTATTTATGTTTCTAAAAGTTGGCATTAACACTGCGCAGAATGTTAATGGACAAGAATTTGTGGCTGCTTTCTAGGGCTTGATTTTGTTATTTATGATGTGTTTTTTTTTTTTTTTAAAGTAAGGGTGTGGCCTTCAATAGATGTGCTGTTGTCTTATTAATATGTGTATGTGTGTGCATTTAAATTGTTCAAATGCCACAAAAGAGCCACAGATACATATAAATAAAGCCAACAAGTGACATTTTAACGTAAGCCAATTAATCATTCCTCTGTTACCAAGTGTCAATAATTTTGCTGCAAGACTGAAATTCACCTTCATTAATACCATTGAACCAACAAGCAGTGAAAAATCAATTATCCAACTTAACATTTTGCATATCATATTTTGCAGTTGCATTTTCCTGTTTGTTTTCTGATATATAGCACTGAAAAACAACTTAAAGGGGTCATGAACTGCATTGTTTGTTTTATTGTTTTATAATGTTTCCTGCACTTAAAAAAATTCATAATTTAGAAATAAAAGGCATTTTTCCTACCAAGGCATTTGATTTTAGCCCTCTGATTTGAACGCTCTGATTTAAGGGGCGTGTCTGCTGTGAGACTTCAGTGTAAATGCCCACTGCTGTGATTGGCTAACATCTTTTCATATTAAATAGCTAAGTATTGCTCTCGAAAACTTTTAGCACGTTTTTACTATTACAGCTCTCAAGGTTAACTAATTGTGAAAAGTGTTGATTATAGCATTTCATTCAGATCTATGGCATTATATTTACATCGTGGCATGAAAGTTTGAAACATCGTGGCTTGAAACATTGTAGCCGATCACAGACATATTGTTGAGCGCATGAAAGCAGTGATCTCGTCATTGCAACTCAATTTCTGCACACTAACGAATGCTTTCACCGTAACTAACAGTACAAACTCGATGTAACTAAGAGATTTGTTGAATAAAACGGGAGTTTTTGGGCGAGTCCAGAACTCAGTCACTGATAAACTCGTGCTGTTACTGGCACATAGACAAACAACATCTGACTGTACATGAATCATTATATATCAGATCAAGCATTAGAATGAACACAGTTACTTACATGTTGTTGCATTACTGTTGAGTCCATACCGTAAAAGTCTGTTTGCAAAGCCAGCGTCGAAATGTGATTGATTTACCAAAACAACCACAGTGAAATACCGAATACAAATAAATAATGCTTAACTGAGACATTCACATTGTTGAAAATAAATAACCATATTCCTAGCATTTTAGTCCTGCATCGCTCTTCTCTTCTCCTCATCTCACTATGGGGCTAACGTTGCAATGATGAAATAGGCGTTGATTTCTTCTGTGGAGGTGGCGTTTCACCTTTCTATAGGCACATTCTGGGAGTCGTTTGCTGGGCCTGGTGTCAATAAAAGCTTTTATTGGACTAACAAGGAAGTTTTCAGATCTGAAACTTACAGGATATTCTTATAGTACAATGACCTCTTGTATATCAAAAGCTCAAGGAAAAGTTTTCTCAATTCATGGCCCCTTTAAATTTCAGTCTGTTCATCACAAACTATTTGCATCAATTTGATTTTTTTTTTTTAAATAATCATTTTTTCCCAAAATGTATTTATTCAAATAGTTTAAATCAGCATAAATTCTCTCAAATTCTTGTGAGAACAAGTAAATCAGTTCAAAAGTATGAACATGGTTAAAAATGGCTAGTATTGTGTTATTGTGTATTTAAAACACATTCCGTTTATTAGTACTATTATAGAAGTTGTACCCGTTTCATTTATGTATGACTGGCAAATATGTATTAAATTAAGTTTATTAGTTTATGGTAAAATTGTGCAATCCAAATGGCAATTCAAATACATAAATCTTAAATTTAGGCCTAAATATTTATTTTTAATTTAACATTTCTTTTGTTTCACGGAAAATGAATCAAAAATCAAATGGATTTGGAATGATATGAAAGAAGTTGTAATATTGCATTGAACTATTTCTTTAATATGTTTTAAGGAGTACGTATAGGACATGTCGGCTTCCTCTGTTTTCTCTTGTATTTCATCTTTTTCTAACTGTGGGCCTCCTGCCTCCCATCAGGCCATAGCTAACAACGCACTCCTGATTAAAGCACACCAAGTGCTCAGCTACCTGCACAAAAATAGACCTGCTCTCACCATGAGGGCCATCCCGTGTGTGTGTGTGTGTGTGAGTGTTTGTCTACATGAGATAAAGCCAGTGAGATTGAAAGACCGAGTTTAAATCCATCCAGAGTGTTATGTTTGTCTGAAAACTGTTACATACAAGGATATAACATACACTAAATACACACACACACACACACACACACACACACACACACACACACACACACACTGTTGTCTTGTGATCTGTGGCTTAATAGGGACCGGAGTCTTTTTCATGTTTCATTGTGTGTTACTTTTACCCACAGGCTTGCTAAGTGTGTCCCCCTCTCCGCTCCGTTTCCCCCTGCGCTCCACATTCCAGCCCCATGCACACAGCTTGTTTCCTGATATTGCACATTGTTTGGCAACTTCAAAAGGATCCATTTTAAACATGTGTCCATTTAAGACTGTACAGGAATCCATACCGTCTGGTCCGCATTACGTCGGCCTGCTTAACTGTTCACATGTGGCAGCACTAATCAGAACATACATGTATTTACAGTGCAGACAGAGCACATACCTGCGGGGTGCGTAAATAAGGACGCAAGCTGCTTTTAATAATCGCAGAGATATAAATGCTTCACTGTGCGATACGGCGGTGATAGAATGTGTACGCTAATTTCACAATGTGAGAAGACTTCTATGAATATCCCTAGAAATAGTATTATTAATGCATTATTGTAGTTGTTATTCTTTGATTTGATATTAATAATAACTGTTAATAAAAGTAAAAATAATGTTAAGTACATCAAAAGATTTTTTTTGAAAGAAATTCATACTCTTATTTAGCAAGGATCCCTTAAATTGATCAAAAGTGACAGTAAATGCATTTATAAAGTTACAAAAGATCTCGAGTTCAAATAAATGCTATTCTTTTATTGATCAAAGAATCCTGGAAAAAAAAAGTCAGTTTTTTATCATTGATAATAAAAAGGAAAGAAGAACAAATCAGCATACTGGAATATTTTATTATTTACAAGTATTATTTTAGTAAAAATGCTGTTAAACTTACACTTTAAATTTGATTTAAAAATAAATATCAAATTAAAAACATAACTAGATTTTTTTTTTATTATTTGTGTTTGAAAATTGTTTTTTTGATTAAATTGTTTTATAGCGCACAGTACTGTACACTGTAAAAAGTAATACGCTATATCTACTCCATAAAATTTTGGCAACAGATTACAAGCAAATTTATTAATTAAATTCAACAAATAGAACTGAGTTAAAATTAATGAAATTAATTCCTTAAATGTCAACCATTTAAAACAAGTAAAATTTAAATAAAATTTAAACAAAAATATCTGAATAACAGACAGACGTCAAAGATGAATTAAGAACGCTTTAATTTTTATTGTCAACATTGAAGACAGCCTGATGATAACAAGTAGAATCACATGAACTCACAGAGAAACACATGAATTAACAGAGGTTTAGATGTTGATGTTGATTTTTTTGAAAATGATCGGTCACCATTATGGCAATCAGTGTTTCATTTAGTTGGACAGTTTGACTCTTTGCTTTTTATGTCAGTTTGTAGTTTTTGCAATGGTATTTGCAAATTTTACTCATTTAAATGGCTGACTTTTAAGGAATTAATTTGATTAATTCTAACTCGATTCTTATATGTTGCATTTAATTAATAATATTGCTTGTAATCTGTTGCCACAATTTTATTAAGTAGATAGAGCGTATTACTTTTTACAGTGTAATATTTTAGTACAAATAATTGTAAAGGAAGTGCAGTGATATACTGTAGCCATGGTTGCTTGGTTAGTTAATGCAGTGAAAAAGAGGATGCTGGCCTGGTGTGTTTAACCTTAGCAGGAAGTTGACAGGCAGGCCAAACGCAGGGTCAGCGGTTAGCCCTGCTGACAGGAGACAAACTCCAAGATACTAAAGAGTGTGTGAGACACACAGTGTAATTGTGCCTTGGTGCAATAATGCACTTGAGCTGTTGTGCGTTACACTCATGCATTTCAATTTAATCTGTTGCTCTTTAATTACAAGGCAACTATATTAAGTAAAAGACTGTTCTGCAATGTGGACAAAACCCATTTACATCCTCATTAAACAGTGATATGTTATTCACTACTACATATTTTGGCTACCAGTTTCACTCCAGTCATTCAACAGGAGAAACCATTAGTTTAATTGGAAAGGCCTTCAAAAGAGGAATGTTTCTAGCAAAGTGACGGCCATCCGTGGCATCTTTTGATAGGACAAAAATCCACTCTCATAGCCCACTATTGATTTTCCACGTCTGTCACGGCCTACATCAAATTAGAGCGGATCTGGTAGGTGTTGCTCATGAGAGTAAAGTGAAATGCTCGTAATTCAGCCGCTGTGTGATCTGTCGCTAGTCGGATTTCAAGTGAATTACTAGTGCCTGTGAGTGTCTGTGTGTGTTTGCACTTAGCATATAATGTAATTGCAACTGAAAGAGCAGCTTGAGGTGTAACATGTAAAACATTACACATTTCAAATCATTGTTCTTCCCAACTTTATGTCTGTACCCAAAATTAGATGTGTTCTCCAAACATTAGCAATCACAGAGAAATGCTAATGAACGTTTATGGTCACTCAGGAAACACAGGCGAGCACAGGAAATTGATCAGATGGCCATTGCCATGGTGACTTCTTAGACCATGAAGATTAGTGGCATATCATATCTAAACTTGATAGGGGTGAATTAAAAATGCATCTAGACAGCACAGTGCAAAGTGTATTTTGCTGCTACCACTGCTATGAATGAAGCTCATCCAAATGTCCCTCAAATTCCAAAAAAAGAAAACGAAAATAATCAAAGATTGTTGCAAATAAAAGATAATCAGATGTGCTACTTTAACATTTTTAGCCAAAACTGTATTTTAATTAACATTACTTGTACTGTGATATAAGATTTTGGTCACATAAGGGCTTTTCACACTTGAAATAGTTAAAACTGGGTCATTCTAAACCCCGGGATAAATGGAATTTTGGGTTATCTTGCTTTACGTTTCACACTGCTCAAAATTACTCAGGGTTAGCAATTAATCCTGGGTATTCATAAGCTGACATTTTACATTGTACATTCCTAAACCCTGGGTTAAAGGGTTAGTTCACCCAAAAATGAAAATTCTGCCATTAATTACTCACCCTCATGTAGTTCGACACCAGTAAGACCTTCGTTCATCTTCGGAACACAAATTAAGATATTTTTCATAAAATCCGATGGCTTAGTGAGGCCACGCCCTCCAGTGGTGAACCATTTAAATTTCGTAACACTTATTATGAAACTAAGCCTTCGTTTACTGAAATCACGTGACTTTGGCAGTTGATACACGTTCCAAACCACTGATTCGAAACAAAAGAGTCGTAAAGCGTCGAAGCTTCATGAAGCAATGTTTTGAAATTGCCCATCATTGTTGAATAAAGTAGTTATTTTGTTTTTTTGGCCCACAAAAAGTATTCTCGTCGCTTCATAACATTAAGGTTGAACCGCTGTAGTCACATGAACTGTTAAATACATCTTTAGTAGCTTTCTGGGCATTGAAAGTGTTAATTATCTTGCTGGCAATGCAGGCCTCACTGAGCCATTGGATTTTATCAAAAATATCTTAATTTGTGTTCCGAAGATAAACGAAGGTCTTATGGGTGTGGAACGACATGAGGGTGAGTAATTAATGACAATATTTTCATTTTTGGGTGAACTAACCCTTTAACGTTCTTATTTGCATATTTGCTGCGTCAATGTCATTGATTGGATAAACGCAGCACACAAATTTTTTTCATAGGCTAGCTAGCTCTAGCATTGCGGATCCTCATATTGCTGACTGTACTATCGTTTATACTGAATGGACATTTCGGACTATAAAGGTAAGAATGAAACGGTCTCTTCTTCACTCAAATTGTCACGTTTTCTGTCAGCATTTGACATTTTTCCTCTCACATGCTAAACTTTCTGTATGCGATTGGTTGTCTGTTGCTAAGCGTCTTGCTGTAACATGGCATCGTTTCACACCGTACAAGTTTGTCACCGCAATGCAGGGTTAACATGACAAAAGCGGTGCTCCAGAGCAGGGTTTCATAATCCCGGGTAAAAAGCGGTGTTAACTCCGGTTCTAAATTACAATCGTGAAATGTTTCTTTACCCAGGGTTAATAGTCGTGTTTAAAACGACGATAACCCGGGGTTAAGTGCAGTGAGAAAAGCCCTATTATTGCACTAAAAACATCAATATCAATTCTGCTCTTGATTGAAAATTTCACCCACATATTTTTGAAGGAAATGCACATTTGATAATAGTATCTTTTACAGTTTTTGTTAAACATTTCACCTTTTTCAACACCTCTTTAAATGCTCCTGTCAACCGTGCACAGTGCGTGCAGTTCTGTGTGTGACTTTGCATAGAGCGGATCATTTAATGTTTCACCTCCATCTCCCCAGTACAATATGAATGGAGTTGTACACTGCTAAAAGGATCAAATGCATTTAATCAAGTCAAGCTGCTACAATCTGCCTAAAACAAAAGCAGGGTCAGGGTGACCCTCCTGAATGAGCGAAAAGCATTGCAATTCCAAATGTGTGTGAAGGGATTAATTTTGCAATTTATCAATTCACTGCAGCGCTCTTTGGTATAAACAATGCGCCAAGCGGTATCGGATGCCTGGCAGCTGCCTCTGGAAAAACTCAATAAGGTTACTGTGTCAATTGGGCTTGTGTGTCTTAAGCCCCTGACCTGTGACCTGTCACCCAGGCCTTGTAAACAGTCCCTAATCCTGACCTTTGGCCCGCCTCTGCACCCTGAAGCTTTCAGTGCATTGAATATGGCGTCTTGTAATCTGGTAAAATCATTACAGACAATTCATTGTCCAGAATAGATAGTTCAAAAATAGTCACCTCAACTTTTTTGGGGATTTTTATTTGAAAGTCTGTTGGAAAAGTTTGTTTCCACAGGTGAAGAAGGTTCTGGCGAAATAAAAGGTTAAAAGCTTATAAGTTTCCGGCAGGTCTGAGGTGTAAATAGTTTCATCTGACTGATCAAAGCCAGACTTACTTTTTGTCCTGCACCCTGGTAGGTTCATATCTAATGATGTCATGTTGTCAGAGTAACATGCTCCGCCTTATGTCGTACTTGGTCAACATGAAATTAAAATCAACCCCATTTTCCTGACCTTATTGTGAGCAATTCATGTTTTTTCCATGTTTGCTGCATGTTATTCCAATAAAAAATACGTTAGTCTTCATGTAACTCGCTTCGCCAACTTTTTCTTTTTTACTGAAGTCAACATACTCTTTCTCAACCCATTTGCTCCAACACCCTGTTACTTTTCACAATTCAATCAACTCATGTTCCACTAAACAATATTTAAGTTTTAGTAGTTAGGAATATTAGGAATTATATAAGTAAAAGAGGTAGTAAATTCCATTTCATGTTGATTTTAACATTACATATTGATGCTAGTTTTTTGGTAAATGCGCTGTCAATTGTTTTAGATGAAAGTTTTTGCCAAATGCATTCATGTTAAGTTTGTATACAACCTCATGGCGCATATAAGAGGGATGTTTTTGTCACTTCATAAGACCTTTCTATGGAAAATTAGCTGTTATCTAATATATTTTCTCATGAGAACTTCAGAGATATTTAATCAGTTTTAATCATGTGTGCAGAAAAGAGTACAGAGGTCAGAATAAAATGCCTAAACCAAAACAGCCGGAGAAAGAAGCCCATCAACTTTCATCCCCAGTCCTCACATAGACTTGTTAAAATTGGAAAAGTCTCTGTTTGTAGGTACAAGAGCCACCAGCTCCTCGTGTTTACATCTTCCCATGACATTTTCCCTCCCTCCCCTGTTTTGAAACAGATTAGGGTCCGGGTTATTAAATAAATGAGAGTAACCCTCCCTCGCCTCCTCTCTCTCTCTCACTTCTCTCTCTCTCTCGGCGCTGAGTGACAGTAATCCTCAGTGAGATGTCGAGCATCAGGGATAGAAGGTTTGTTCTGCGTCTTGCCGACCCCTGTTCCTCCCGCCCCCTGCACGGATTCAGCGGGCGGGTTGATAATGTCAGAGAATTTAATCCGCATACAGCTAAGTGCCAACCCTCGCTATTGTCTGAAGGCAAACTCCCCCCCACCCTTTCACCCACACACACACACACACACACACACACACACACATATCATCCTGCCCGCCGGGTCCACAAAGACTCGCGGTGGAGGGGACGAGTTTTGTCGGCTAGGAAGAAAGCCGATTGCTGTCAGCTTTGCCGCTGAGAGTGGCAGAATTACGGGAAGCAGATCTAATTTAATTGAGTGGGATCTGAACCTGGATACTTGAGAGAGGATATAGGAGAAGTGTGTGTGTGTTTTGTGGTGACGGTATGTGTTTGTATGTGTCAAGGTTCAGCGGGTTTTGCTATCTAGATTGTTTGCTTTCAGTCAGCTGTTAATGTAAAGTCACGTCATCGACGAAGAGCCCATAATCAGCTGATAGTCAGACACATTTTTTCCCAATCATTCAGTTTGTCTGAACACAATCATGAGATTGCACTTGTTGCACTTAAACTTGTGAGGGAATTTGTGTGTGTCTGTGTTTTAAACCTCAATTATGATAAAGTGGTCGGAAATCAGAGAGCAGAGACATGAGAAAAATTTCCTGATGCTTTTGTGTATAATGTTTCACTTTATTTGGTTGGATGTTTGTGTGACATGAAGCTCTGAAAAAAAAAAAAAACCTTTTTTTTTTTTTTTTTTTTTTTAATCACAATTTTTTGCTTTTCTCGGCTAGTATGTATAGATGGACCAATATATCAGGGTCATTGACGAATAAGGTTTTTAAAAGTGTAAAAGAAACACGATGAAGATATAATTAATTTTGAAGTTTTATTAAGTGTTAACAATGAGATTATGTGGTTTTTATAATCAATTAACACTGCTTTTGTCATTTTTTTTTTTTTTTACAAGATGGACAAAAATTTGTCATTCGGTTTAAACAAAATTTCGGTTTTACTG
Source organism: Ctenopharyngodon idella (assembly GCF_019924925.1). NCBI lineage: Eukaryota > Metazoa > Chordata > Actinopteri > Cypriniformes > Xenocyprididae > Ctenopharyngodon > Ctenopharyngodon idella. The sequence continues at coordinate 24,063,991 of NC_067240.1, forward strand.
AATGACACTTTTGGTTATACCAAATGACGATATTGTCAAACAATGCTAACAGGCTGATATCTAGCTAGCTAGCAAAAGGACAATCAAACATTTTATATTTAGTACAAGTTTTTAAAATATTACAACATTTTACATGTTTTATAGCGGTTGTACCAAATGACCTGATGTTTCGGGACATGCGTATGAGCAAGTGAAAACGTGAATTTTTCAAATAGTTAAAAGAGAGTTAGTTACTTTGCTTCACAACCATGTGGTCCTTTGCAGGTGTCTGAATGATGTCACATCCTGTCAGATGATATTGACCACACGACTTGATCCAAAATGGTCCCTTTATATTGGTTACTCCGAATGACATCAATGGAATTCATTTTTCCAGACATTCTTTCTCATAACAAAGCAACGACTTCTACATATAATTTTAATACCATTTTGCACTGTTTATGTATGATGTTATAAAATCATGCCAGAATAATAATAATAAAAAAAAAAAAAACATTTATTATATTTTAAGATATTTTAATCACAAATGAAATGGCTGTATTGGCCTTTGGACGGTTAAACCGAATGACATTTTAACACTTCAAAATTGTTAAAATACCTTTATATGTAGCAAAATATAATTAAAACCTTTTGGATTCAATAAAAGAGATCGAGTTGTACTACCTTACATACTTTGGATGTCATATCTTTGTTTTTTATTATTATTAAGGCCTTTGGACAAAAAAATTACCCGTCACATCATTGACCCCAATATAGTAGCTATTATACTGTATCAGTAACTGTACATTCTTAGTGGATTGAGAGCAGTCTAAATTTCAAACTCTGAGTTCATATTTTTACATGTTATTATGAGTGAAGTTTTTATGTATACTACTGTTCACAAGTTTGGGGTCAGTAAATTTTTTTTTTTCTCCCAAGAAATTAATTATTTTATTTAGCAAAGATGTATTAAATTGATCTAAATTGAATGATAACATTTAATGTTACAAAATATTTCTATTTTAAAGAAATGCTGTTCTTTTGAACTTTCTATTCATCAAAGAATCTTGAAAAAAGTGTATCACGGTTTCCACAAAAATATTAAGCAGCACAAATGTTTTAAACATTGATAAGAAGACTGGAGTAATGATGCTGAAAATTCAGCTTTGATCTCAGGAATAAATTACATTTTAAAATACATTAAAATAGAAAATTTTAAATCGTAATAGGCTAATTCTGAAAAGTTGAGGTTGAAAAATTGACTTGATGTCAGCAGGAATAAAGTTGTTTTGAGGCAGAGCAAGTCAGACTGTTTTTTTTTTCTTCAGAATAATGTGTGCTGATAAATCGTATCACAGAAAAGTAAAAAGGTCAGTTTTGATTTCATGTCGACTTTAAACATTCAAGATTCGCTTTGACAGAAAGAAATGCAACACTTACTGAGATGGATGGAGTGAGACTGAGAAACAGGTGGAATGGAAAAAGATATCAAACTTACTTAGACTGATACGAGTGTGTATTAATGCAGCATGGGTGAAACAGACCGTGACTGTGTGTGTGTGTGTGTGTGTGAGAGAGTATACAAAGATAAGGAATCTCTCTGTCTGTTTTCTCTCACACACCGGAGGCCCCGACATGTGCGTCCGCTCTCCGTTAACAGGCTGTCAGAGCGGGTCTCATTGCTGGGATGCTTTGAATCTATCACATCTTAACTTAAGCACAGACGGGCACATTGTGTCCGCCAGCTCAAATGCGCATCTCTGCTGCGGGTTAAAGGGAGCCTGTGCTGTTTATCAGAGAGCTGCTATTTTTAAGAGCCGCACATTGAGTCGTATCTCAGTGAGCTGTCAAGTGACGACAGCCTCTCCCTCCTCTTTCCCATCCCTCTCTCTCTCTCGGTGTCCGTCCATTCCCCCGTGTGGTAAATCACCGGCTCATCATATGTTCAGTGAAGAGTCAATACAGACTCACAGAGATGCAGGGCTGAAAAAAGGAAGTAGGCATGTCTAAAGAGGAAGGATTAATCTGTGAATTCAGATGGAACAGACGTACTGATGGAGGATTTTAATATGATGTGTGTGTTTGTAAATGTATGTGATGTGTGTGTGGTTCAAGTTTACCCTACATTATGGGGACAAAATGTGTGTGTGTTTGTGTGTGTGTGTGTGTGGACTAATGATAAGGGTCAAGCACAGGTTAGGAGAAGAGGGTTTCTCTGTGGAGAAACATCAAGTCCTTTGAGTATATCGATGACCTCTGCATTGACCCCTTACAAACACACACTTAAATGCTCTTGCTCACTGTACTGAGATATTGTAGAAGTGTAGTTGTGAATCGGATTCACCCAAACATTCATTAACTTAGAAATAGAAGTTAATTCATGGAGTTTTCTTCTTGATTTCATTCATTTTCTGCAGTTTATTAATAGTAGAAAGGGAAAAGAATATACAATACACTTTTTTGAACACTTTAGCATTGACAAATCCAGTTCATTTTAGAGAATTTTAGCAATCTGTTTGAAATGTTCATTTTTAAACACTGATTCCATCCATCCATCCATCCATCCATATGTTTACCCCTTTATTCCCCATCCATCCATCCATCCATCCATCCATCCATCCATATGTTTACCCCTTTATTCCCCCATCCATCCATCCATCCATCCATCCATCCATCCATCCATCCGTTCACATGTTTACCCCTTTATTCCCCCATCCATCCGTTCACGTTTACCCATTTATTCCACATCCATCCATCCATCCATCCATCCATCCACCCATCCATTCACATGTTTACCCCATCCATCCGTTCATGTTTATTCCATCCATCTATCCATCCGTTCACATGTTTACCCAATCATCCATCCATCCATCCATTCACATGTTTACTCCATCCATCCATCCATCCATCCATCCATTCACATGTTTACTCCATCCATCCATACATCCATCTGTCCATTTGTTCACGTTTACACTCCATCCATCCATCCATCCCCATCCATTCACATGTTTACTCCATCCATCCATACATCCATCTGTCCATTTGTTCACGTTTACCCCATCCATCCATCATCATCCATCCATCCATCCGTTCACATGTTTACCCCATCATCCATCCATCATCCATCCATCCATCCATCCATCCATCCGTTCACATGTTTATTCCATCCATCCATCCATCATCCATCTATCCATCCGTTCACGTTTACCCCATCATCCATCCATCCATCCATCCATCCATCCATCCACATGTTTACCCCATCCATCCATCCATCCATCCATCCATCCGTTCACATGTTTACCCCATCATCCATCCATCCATCCATCCATCCATCCATCCGTTCACATGTTTACCCCATCATCCATCCATCCATCCATCATCCATCCATCCATCATCCATCCATCCATCATTCATCCATCCATCCGTTCACATGTTTACCCCATCATCCATCCATCCATCCATCATCCATCCATCCGTTCACATGTTTATTCCATCCATCCGTTCACATGTTTACCCCAACCACCCATCCACCATCCATCAGTTCACGTTTACTCCATCCATCCGTTCACGTTTACTCCATCCATCCATCCATCCATCCATCCGTTCACGTTTACTCCATCCATCCATCCATCCATCCATTCATTCATGTTTACTCCATCCATCCATCCATCCATCCATCCGTTCACATGTTTACCCCATCATCCATCCATCCATCCATCCAACCATCCAACCACCCATCCACCATCCATCCGTTCACGTTTACTCCATCCATCCATCCATCCATCCATCCATCCATCCATCCATCCATCCATCCATCCATCCATCCATCCATCCATCCATCCATCCATCCATCCATCCATCCATCCATCCATCCGTTCACATGTTTACTCCATCCATCCATTGTCGCATGGTTATTTCAAATGTTGCATGGTTGTTATTCCACCACATACCACCTTAATCATGTATTACTATATTATTTTTTTTATTGCCGATAACAGATGGACATGACTTTGTTTACTACTTTGTAAAAAAATAAATAAAACCTTTAAAATTAATAGTATGCACAGTATGCTAGAAATGATTAACGGCTTGATAACATAAAACAGAATTAATATATTTTTTGTATTCTTTAACCCCAAATATGCTGTAGAAAGCAGTTTATTGTTTCAATAATAAAAAAAAAAAGCTGGCTCATGTATGAATTTTGCACTTTGGCTGCATTTTCTGCATTCATTTGCGGAATGGATTTCATTCTGGTAAAATGTGTTGAACAGACCAAGGGGCCGTGGACGTGTAGAACTTTTTGAATGTCGTACATACTAATTCTGTGTAAATCTACAGAGCTTTTCCATGCAGGGCCTGGGGATCTGCTGTTTAGCAGTATGTGTCAAGGCCTTGTGTGTCATTTAGAAATAAAGATCATCTCACTGGACGTCCATATTGTTATGGATATTCATACACACAGGCTCCCATGTGCAATCAAATGATGCGCTCATGTCGTGCGCTCCTCGGGTTTGATTGATGGCTGAAGATAATGGCTCACAAACAAACTCTCCCTCCCCCCACCCGCCCGCCCACCATGAATAAGGCAACACCTCTCTCTCGCTGCTCTCCCTCTCGCTCTCGGAGCAGACAGCAGGGGGGAAGACATCTGACATTTATTCAATACCATCAGTAGCTCTGTAGTGGCACTGCTGAGAGAAGGAGGGAAAAATTATGATCGGCGGTTACTTAAGCTAAAAGCTACATGGTGTCAGATGGAGGCAGCACTTAAAGAAATCCACGAGTGGAGATTTCTCTTCTGTCTCTTTTTTTTTTTTTCTGGGTCGGGTCGACACATTCACCTTTTCCGAAATGGTTGCTTGTGCACAGCCGCACTGAGTTTTTTAATAAAAGCTTGAAGCGGAGGAATTCTCTGTTAATAATGCAGAACAAAAGCGACATTGTGAGGGCCGGACAGCATGTGTATATGTGTGTATGCGTGCGAAAGAGGCCATGCCACATAGACAGGACTCTGTCGCTGTGAACGCTTGACCTTTCTTTGGTGGCGTCCCAGGAGTCAGCATTTTGGAAAAACACACCTTTGTTTACTGTCATTAGCTGATCTGAGGTCATCTTTTATAGCGGCCCCCTTGAAAAAAGCAATTCAGAATTTAATAATCCAATTTGGGTAAAGAGACAGGCCTATAATTTTCCTAATTTTCTCTAATATACTTGAGGGGGATACTGTAGTCCTACAAATAGTAGAAAGCAGGGTTAACTTACCGACACATAAACCCCGAACTCTCGATTGATTAACCTAACCCTTTCTTACTCACGGTTATCGGTTCCAAAAACGTTGTTCACGGTGAACACGCAAAGATGTTCTCAACAGAGTGTCGATTCCAGGAGTCACCATGGAAATGGACGCTAAGAAGCAGCGCGCCATTTTATTTTCTTTGTTTGTTTAAAGCCGATTTACACTTATGTAAATATCACCACCTACTGGGCAGTAGTGCAATTATTTTTTAAATCTTATCTTTTAATCTTTAATCAGTTTTTATTACAGTGAACATAAATCATAGTGTTTGTTTGGTATATATACAGGGCTTGACATTACCTTTTTTGCTCACCAGCCACTGTGGCTAGTGGTTTTCTAAAGTTACTAGCCACTCAGCATACACTGGCTACAATTTTGACATCGATACCATGGGGAAAAACTGCCATATAGATATTTTTAATATTATCTCATAATTTGGCAACAGGTATATTAGGCTGCTGTCACTTTAAGACCTGATGCACAGATCCATTATACTGTTACACAAGTGTTTTCTTTCTCAACTGTTCACTTAAAACATAACTGACTGTGTTTACGTGAACACTCTCTAAGACCAGCATTTTGACATTATTTTGTGTGTATTTGACTGTTTAAACGCATAAAGCAGTCAAAAAGAACTCAATTTCGTACTGAGAGGCGGCTTTATGTGGCGCAATTTGGGTGTGAGCACAAAATCTGCGGGAATGAGTAAAATTATGCTCAATAATCTCAATCCCATGCCGAAATTTAAGCCCTGTAACACCAACAATATTCATCTGGATCAAATGTAAAGAGTGAGAGAGGGGAGGCGGGTTTGTGTCAACATGCTGTCGGAGAGATGAGAGAGAATTGGAAGCTTTTCAGATCATTTCAGTATCGATATGTATCGAAAAATCTATATTTTTTTGAAAAAAAGGCTATAATTGAAAAATGTATATGTTATATATAAAATTCAACCCACAAAAATGGCTAGTAGGAGTGACTGCGTTACACACCACTGCTGAAATCCATAATAGAGCTTTATAATATTTTGCAAAATCTGTAATGCTGAATACTTCTGAAGTAAACTAACCCTGGAACATAACCAGCTCTGGAGAAGGTTATGATCTGGAATAAGTTGCTATGGCTACTTACTTACCCTGAAAGTTACCTCAGTTTTTGCAACAGAAAGTTGAGGTTATACATTTACTTATCCGTAAACTTATCTGGGTATGTGGCATAACAGGTGTCTATTAAGGCTTGTTTTGCTAAATTTTTTCACCCAAAAATGAAAATCATTTACTCACCCTCAAGTTGTTCCAAACCTGTAGGAGTTTCTTTCTTCTGCTTCTGCTGAACACAAAAGAAGGTATTTTGAAGAATGTCGGAAAACAAAGAGTTCATGGGCCCCATATTTTATTTTTTTCCCCCCATACTGTGGAAGTCAACTGTTTGGTTAAGCATATTCTTCAAAATATCTTCTTTTGTGTTCAGCAGAAGAAAGAAATTCATACAGGTTTGGAACAACTTGAGAGTGAGTAAATGATGACAGAATTTTCATTTTTGGGTGAACTAACCCTTTATTGCGAATTCTTTCCCTCTATCTTTGTTGTTGTTTTTTCTTTGGCCACAGATTATTTAACACTTCATCCATTCTGAAATTCAACTAGCCAACCAGTAGGTGGTTGGAGACATTTGTCTTAATTTCTTGGCGTCGCCTCGGTTGCACCGCCCTGCACTTGGCGTGCGTCAACCCTCCAGTGAAACAGCTAGTTATAGTTAACAATAGTCTTCGTCCGACAATCGCAATCAAGATAATGGAACACAGTGTGAGACAAGCCTGTGAGGGGAAAAAACAGCCCTACCACGGCCAAAGCCTTTCCCAAATTAAAAGCATTGGCCTTTAATCTGAGAAATATTGGATGGCTTTATAAGAAAGAGTGATGACTGAACATACATACCTGAAAATGTCAGGTGTGACCTTGCCTGTACTGAAATGCAGTACAATATAAAGGCAATACAAGCTTTACTGACAACATATGTGGAATGATATCACAGAAAATAATTTAAACTTCAGTTTTGTACCTCACTCTGTAAAAATGTTGACAAATGCACTTTAAATTGAAAGCTAAGGGGCAGTCATAATCATATACTTGTTTTTATACAAGTTTATCGTAAAACATGCATGTAAAAACTTATTTTTAGATAATTTTGAGTTCATTGAAATTAAAAATTTGAGTTAATACAATGAAGGCGTTTGGTTTAATCAACAGAAGCACAAAATATTATGTTATCTGAACCACATTAATTATTTAAATGTGATAAATGATGAAAATGATTTTTTTTTACAGTGTAAAATGTGTGTTTGTGTGTGTTTTTTTCTATTGTTTGAGATATTATTTCTATATTGCATGTCATTTGTTGTGCTTGCATATGATTTGTTTTTTTGAAAGAACTTAGTTTTATTCAGCAAGGATGCATTAAATTGATTAAACTTACTATTCATCAAAGAATCCTGAAAAAACACGATTCATGGTTTCCAAAAAATATCCAACACAACTGTTTTCAACTATGATAATAATGCAAAATATTTCTTTAGCACATTAGATTGATTTCTGAAGGATCATGTGACACTAAAGACTGGAGTAATGATACTGAAAATTCAGCTTTGCATCACAGGAATAAATTACATTTTAAAATATATTAAAATAGAAAATGGTTATTTTAAATTAGAATATTATTTTACAGTATTACTGTTTTTCCTGTGTTTTTGATTGAATAAATGCAGCATTAGTGAGTGCGAGAGAGTTCTTTCAAAAACTTTTGAATGCTGGTGTATGTCTTATTTTTCATGCTTTTTCTTTATTTTACATATTTTAGATAGATGAAGTGTTAATATATTAACTGTTCAGTAAATCAGTGCCACATATACTTCTGGTCCGCTCTAGTGTACACTAATTAGTTTAGTCGTCTAATACTGAGAGCAAAGTGCGGAATGAAATCAGCTGTAGTTGTCCGACTGTGAGAATAGAGCTTTAGTTGGTGGCAGTTTGAGACCAGACAGCTTCACGCAAAGTGTGTGTGTATGTTTGCAAGAGAAAGGATTTCAGTAGTATTGGTTGAATGCATGGACATATGGAGACTGACTCCTCTTGGGCATCAGCGGGTACCAGGAGCCCCATCATCCTCTCTGTCTGTCTCTCTCCCTCATGCTGTCTCACTCTCGCTGTCTGTCTCTCTGAGCTGGCACACTGGTAGCTCCTCTCCCTGGGATACTCAAGCCTTTCAAACATGAGTAATTGATGAATTGTATGCAATATGCAAATGTGAATGCATAAATCTCCTGACTGACAGCTTAATTTATGTGAGCCTTTAAGAATGCAGGATTAGATTTTAATTAAATATCTTCAAAGGCACCCTGACTCGTACATTTTTCTCTTGCCTCAGCTGCCGTCTTTGTTGTTGTTTAAACCGTTTTCCATTATAATTTTGGAAATCTGATTTTGTTTTCCCTCTGTGTCCTCCCGCACCCCCTCCGGCCACAGTCCAACCCTCGGCCTTTGCGCCTTCTTGGGCTAAATTTTATTACAAACAGTTGTCGTCAAAAAAGAGAAGAAAGTTTGATTCCGTGAACAAACTCTTAGACACTCAAGCCACGCCCCCACTAAGCTGAAAGGGGTGTGGTTTCATTCACCTACCTCGGAGCTTCCATGTGGCCCCACCCCCGTCTTTTCAGCCACATTGTCTCAGCGAGACAAGCAGGTGTCGCCTGTTCATGAATATTGAATAAGGCCATTTAAAAGATGACAAGGGCACATTTACGAAGCTGGGAGAGAATAAAAAGTGCTTAGTAACCCAGTTTTCGCCGGTCCCCAGCAGAGCGCGATGCTGTCGCCGGGGATTTGAGCAGAGTGATTGGTTGCGACGAGCGCACTGACAGGGTTTTCTTCTCCAGCGTGTGGAACGTGCAGTAACGTGTGAATGACTTTTCACTGCCATCTGTTCCTCCAGCCCGATGGGATACGGGAAAGAGAGGAGAGTGTATGCGTGTGTGTGTGATTGTATACTCGCTGCTCTTCACTGTCTGTCGTGGCTGTAGGGAACGCACATGGGCATCATGCCTGCAAGTGGGAAAGGGAGATGAAAAATATTCCCATACCAGGGAATTCTCAGGGTGTGAAAGGCTCCATTACAGTCAGATTGACTAAAGCATTGAGCGGTTCACAGGGAGTCGACTCGATATACTGACAAGCAGTCTTCAATAGACCTGCATTACAACCGGATAATAGAGACAAAGCCAGGACACTCTGATTATGAGTGTTCATATTTTGTTTTTGCCTTATTCCTAATCCTATTCTTTTATAGTAAGAACCCGAGAAAATGTATAATGTCCCCCCCAAATTATTGGATACTTATCAACAATTCGGAAGAGATTGTACAACTGTGTAAACTTCTAAAAAGATGATATTCCTCTTACTAGTGCAGTTTCGTTTTATAAGCTTTTATGAATTCTGCAATATTTTAGTTCAGTATTTGAAATTATGGATACAACAACTAGTCTATAAGATGTATTAAAGGTTACATATCATGAAAATCTGACTTTTTCCGTGTTTAAGTGCTATAATCGGGTCCCCGGTGGTGCATCTACCAACCCAGAAAACGTGAAAAAGGACAACACAGTAACATTGTTTTGGTAAGCCTTTCTCTGCAAGCATGTGAAAAAACAAGCCGCTCAGATTTCGCTCCCCTAGTGACGTAGGAAGGGGATCTTATTATAATATTACCGCCCCTTAATCTGCACGTTTCCACCCATGGTGGCGCCATTTTGTTTTCGCAAGCGACAGCGGTGTACCAGTTCTAACGCCATGGCAAAAGTTTAAGCAAAGCATGTTAACTGTTCTGTCGTTGGCTGCACAGACGAGCACAGAACGCTATTTAGAGTCTCATTAGCTTGGATAGCCTGCAAGTTGACCCTGGCAAGCTCGATTGTTTCTGTCCGAGTGATAATTTAGAAAAAATATTAGAGCATTCACAGAATTTGATAGCAATCATAAATGTTAGCCTGCTGTGTATGGCTCTGTTTGGTGGGCGTCCATATGGGTTTTGCACAAAAGATTAACATGACGGCACATGCTAGTCGATGAGTTGAATCAACTCCACAGCAACTACATAAAATTAATCCACTAACCATTCAGAAACGTCCAGTTTCATTCTAAAAGTTGTAACTTCTTCCTGAGTCTCTCCATCAGTGTCTGACAATCCTCATTTTGGCTGCGTGAGATTCTCCAGCTTTGTTGTTGTTGAGCAACCGAAGCGTGAGCTGTTAAAGCTCCGCCCTCTTCTAGAAAGCGGGCGGGAGCAGCAGCTCATTTGCATTTAAAGGGACACACAAAAACGTCATGTTTGCTCACACCCAAATAGCAGCAAATTTGACAAGCTATAATAAATAACTATTAAACATGAAACATGTTAAATTGTAGTAAAATTTCTCAATTATTTTTTCCAATAAATGTATTTATTTCACACATGCAGTGTCTTTCCATCTTTTATCTGCATTGCTACCATACACAGATCATTACCGAAATGCCTTAAAATGGCTGAACATAAAAAATAAAATACATTATACAGCCATATTAAATGTGAAAATACAGAATGTTCACTTCATTTGGACAATATTTCCTTCACTAAGGAGATTTTCATTTTTAATAATCAATAAAGGCGATAGAGAATTAGCTGTAATTATCAGTATCATTGAAAATATTTTCTTTGCACAGTGAAAATTTAATAAACTTTCGTTTACACATTAAGTGCATTTACATGTACAACAAAATGCTGCTAACAATAAAAAATCTCATTATGAACAAAAACCATGTAAAACCATGAGGTTTTGAAATCATTGAATTTTCCCCTTTTTATGTCAAAACTTTGGGAAGTGCAGAGCAAAAAAGTTCTCAAATGGTCAAAAATATGCTTTAAAAACAGTTTATGACCTTAACAAAAGCATTTGCGTGACCTTTCGTTTTCATGGTAATAGGCATAATCAGTGTAAGATCATGCAATAATTATTGTGTCTGGAAATAAACTTTTAATCCAAAATTTGATGATCTAAATAGTTGCAGCGCTACGTCAACACTATATCCTTGTTTGTAGTAATCATACCAAGTCACATATTTCCATACAATTAGAATTCCAATACTTTTTCTGGAACATTGTGTCAAGTACATGACTATACCTTTCCAAAAGTGCTCTTGAAAATGAAAGGATGGGTTTTATATAAGGGAAGCACCTGTCACGAGTGAGGAAAGAACTGCTCGGCCTCTAACAATACCCAGTCAAAGTGGAGCTAAATAAGAAAATAGCTTTAAGAGTCCCGCGGGAGTCAAGTGCCTGTTCACGCACAATCGCCTGACTGCAGATTTCTAACGACTCCAGCATGTTGGCTTTTTTTTTCTATCTTGTATTTCGGGCACGCCTCGATTAGGAATGCTCAAAAGGAGCAAGTGAGTCAGATGCTCCAAATGAGGAAAGAAAGAACTCTTCTTGTTCTTCAACACACGTTGACGTAGAGCTTTAAAGGAAATGGTTTTCCACCTCGTTTTAAGCACAACCGGAAACGTCTGCTTTTCTTTTCACTGATGTGCGATTTCAAGTTAGTAGCTGACCGTCTTCAAAGGTGGGATCTTTTGACATTTAGCTGATTTTTCTTCCTGCACTACATTGACCTCACGGAATCATTTGCTGCCCCACCATGCTGTTTTCTAATTTGCTTTCCTCAAAGGAAATGGAGTTGTGTTATCGGAACACTGAGGTAATTGATTGTTTTCCAACGTGGCTTTTGTCAGAATGATGTAAAAACCAACTTTAAAACAAACTCAGGCCTTTGCACACAAAGGCCTTCGCTGATATTTTTAAATAATGAATGTTATTTGCAACCTTTAATAGGTTTCTTTCTCACCTGTGGCCTAGTGGTTAGCATAAGGTGGTGTTCTCGATGTCTCGATCCCCCACTATTTTCTCTGTCAATAAAATCACTGCATAAAATTTTTTTCAGTGAAACAAAACGAGACTGAAAAGTAGTTTGTCAAACTCTACCAGAATCAAAGACTCCATTAATTTTATCTGCACTGGAGAGGAATTGTGGTCTGGCAAACTGTGCTGACGTTTTTTTTTACAGTACAGTTAACTCCATCGACTGCTCTCCACTTACAGGGACTACAACAGCTAAAGTGATTCATGTTGATTGCCTCTCTTTTTCACCACGCTCCCCTGTTCAGAGTTTTTAATTAGATTAGTAATGTGATGGTCCAAAGTGATTCCCATTTGCCACAGACCTTGACAAGCTTGTCAACAGATCAGCGAGTCAAACTGAAATATCTTGGGGCAGGAAAGGGAGGAAGTCCCATGTGGTGACGTATAGACAAAGCTGGACGCTGAAGGGGTCATTTGAAGTTTACCATTGATCCTCTTGGCTTGTAGTAAAGATGCTGTTTATTGGTATCATTTTACTGCAGTATTGCTTCAAGTCTGAAATGTAAGTACTTAAAAATATGCATAAGTGCACTACTAAGGTCTTAGAGATTGAAGGTGAATCTGAGAGTGATGGAAGTACAGTTTAGGCCAAGGGTTGAAACTTGATGGCAAACAACCCCAAATATGACGATCCCCTTGTGAAGGACACTCTTGCTAAAATATAAAGTCATCTATATATTTTAAAAATAGTAAATAATAGTAAGTGAGATAATATAATGATGCCATGTTGTTTAAATCACTGCAGTAGGTGATCTGGGAAATGCTAACGTTAGCCTGCTAGCATTGAAAGCATCCCTCCCTGCAAATCGGTGTCCAAAGCCACGCCTCCTCCAAAACACTTAAACATGCACACACACACACAGCTGCTTTCAGTAAAGTGTCATAAGAGATGGCATTAAACTACCTCATGTCTCAATGCCTCATCAATAATGAACATAAACAACTTGTACCTGACTGCTGCAGATTCATTTCGGTGTTGATACTGTTGACATGGAAATGCATAATTCTGAGTCTGAGGACGTGAACAGCTCCGGTTAGAACGTAACAGATTGCCATCTCTTAATTACGCTAGTTATGGCCTGAGCGCAGCATAAGCTCGTTGTTTTGATTCGGTAGGAACTGTAAAAGGTGGCTGCTTTTTGTTTGCGGTGTGAGCGAGGTCTGTCTGTATAAACTCTGCATAGCATGAAACGCGCTGATGACGTATGATGTCTGCGCGAACAGGGTGTGCGAGGGAATGTAAAATCATATGTTGACAGGCAGGTAGGACATTGTATTATTTCATTCAGACCGAATATGAAGATTGGATGAACATTTAAGGGTCCTACGCCTTCCACAGACAATATATATTTAAAAAAATACATTTCGACTGGTTAACAGTGATTGCTATCAGGATATGAGGAGACTTTTAACCAGTATAACAAAAACATTTTTCGGAATCACCTATTGCACCTTTAAAGGTGAAGTATGTCGTTTCTGTGACACTAGTGGCACCTAGCAGAATAACAAAAATAAAGCATATTTTGCAATGCCCCTTTCATGTGTCACGTAATACTTTAGCCATGTTGCTTTGTGTCATGAGTTGAGTAATAATAAACCCATCCAGCGTATCTGCACCAGGCGCATTATAGACAACATGCGCCACAGCTGTTTGAGGTGGTGTATACTGACTAGACATGTCAAAGTAAACAATATGAACTGGAGCATATGTCTTTCTGAACATGTGCATGATGATGTTGTATTGAAACGCCTATTGTAGTGCACTACATTGCAATTCCCCTGTTTACTTTGATGTATTTTTGACCTGTTTAATATTTGAAGGTCTAAATGAAGCAAAATATATGTTGGCGTGCTGCCCACTAGGCTATTGGCGCCAACTGAACTTCCGTTTTTGCGGTAGCTCTGTATATTTCTATGGCACCGCCATCGATGAGTAATTAGCTGGTGTAGTGGATTTACTCATTGTAGAGTTAATGAAAGTTATCATGAGCATTGTAATGTCAGTTGACCGGGAAGATTTTAAAACGAGCAGTTCATTCATAAATTCATAAGATCTTACCTTCAGCTGTGGAAAATACAAACCGAAAGACTGAATACAACAATTGCAGTGCTGAAAGGGGGCGGGGCTACATTAGGTCTATAGAAACAGTGGTAACACTTCAGTATGGGGAACTTCATTCAAAATCTTAATTAAAAGTTGGCGCTGGTGATGTTTCAGTAGAGCAGTTGTTCTTCGCAATCAATGGCAAACTCGCATTCAGATTCGACTCAAAAGTGTGTCACATTATGGACAGCAAATGCTATTTTGTGACTTCAACTTCTGCTTTGGTTGAGGTCTGTGTGTGTGCGCACACTGTATGCTGCCATGAATGACTTGAGAAACTTCTATGTAATACTATTAAGAACAAACTGCTCGCTGTGGTGTTCTTGCTCTTTCCTTTGCTATGATCAGTTTAGTGGTGATTCTGCTCTGGACTGTGTTTGTTAGCGCTGCAGTATTAATAGAATGGTGAAAAAGACTTGCTGCTTGATGTTCTTGGACATGATCCAATGATATGCAGCAGTTGAATTAGCATTTTGCTTTTCTGGCTTATTTTGCTCTGCCAGCACCCTTGTGCAGGGTTCGAACTGTCATGTACCTGTCTCTTTGATAGCCCCTCTCACAATGAAGTGTGAGAGATAAGTGTGTGTGTGTTTGTGTTTTGTGTTGAATAATTTGTCTAGCGTGTTGTACGTTAGCGGGACGTGTTTCTAAGACTGTGCTTGTTCATGTATCCATCATGACAGAGGATGATGTATAACCATATGTTTTGTTGACAAATTGTGTGTATGTGTGTAAAATGTAGTAACTGTAGTGATTCTGCTCTTAAAGAACTTTCTTTTTTCATTGTTCTGCATGAAGAGATTGAATTTTCCATAAAATCACATTTACAGAATTTATTATAAGGCTCATTGACATGAAAGTTTCCACGATAAAGATAGTAAAAAGTGTTTTATGTGTCAGTTTCTTAGAAATGCACTCTTTGTATTCGGGTCAATGACATGACGGGTCATTTTTTTGTGCAAAGGCCTTAATAATAATAATAATAAAAAACAAAGATATGACATCCAAAGTATGTAAGGTATTACAACTCGATCTCTTTTACTGGATCCAAAAGGTTTTAATTATATTTTGCTACATATGAATGTATTTTAAAGATTTTGAAGTGTCAAAAGGTCATTCGGTTTAACCATCCAAAGGCCAATACAGCCATTTCATTTGTGATTAAAATATCTTAAAATGTAATAAATGTATATATTTTTTATTCTGGCATGATTTTATAACATCATACATCATCATAGTGCAAAATGGTATTAAAATTATGTGTAGAAGTTGTCGCTTTATTATGAGAAAGAATGTCCGGAAAAATGAATTTCATTGATGTCATTTGGAGTAACCAAAATAAAGGGACCATTTTGGATCAAGTCATGCGGTCAATATCATGTGACAGGATGTGACATCATTCAGACACTTGCAGAGGACCACATAGTTATGAAGCAAAGTAATTAACTCTCTTTTAACTATATGAAAAATTTAATGTTTTCACTTGCTCATACGCATGTCTTGAAACATCAGGTCATTCGGTACAACTTTATAAAACACGGAAAATGTTGTAATATTTTAAAAACTTGAAATTTTGGTTAAATTGAATGACTTTTTTGGTGACAAATTTTGTCCATCTTGTAAAAAATGACAAAAGCAGTGTTAATTGATTATAAAAACCACATAATCTCATTGTTAACACTTAATAAAACTTCAAAATTAATTATATCGCGATTATGTTTTTTCACACTTTTAAAAACCTTATTCATCAATGACCCATTCATATTGGTTTTGAAAACTGCATTTCAAGAACAGTTTCAACTTAATGACACTAAAATGTCATGTGGTTACATCAAGTGGGGAAAAAAAAAAAAAAAGTTTTCCTGACATCTTGAATACATGATTGATCTTAAATATTATTTTCAAATATGTTTTAAAACAAATAATTTTTCAGGTTAAAAGTTGTTTTTTGTCATTAATGTCATTAAGTTTTTGGGGATGATATCCACATTCCATTTTACAACCAGAATTAACTTTACCTTGTCAAAAAAAAGTCAGATTATTATGTTGTACTTTTTTATTTTTTTTTTAAATAATACTATTAAAAAGTGTTTTTTTTTTTTTTTTTTTTTTGAAAACTGCATTTAAAAAAAAAAAAGGCTTTTGTCTTCATTATGATATCAAAACAGTTGTATTAACAGAAAAATTAAAATATTCATACATTTAAAAAAACATGCTTATGAGTGATTGTATCATATATTATCATGTTTTGAAGACATAGTTTATATGAATTTCTTTTTTTTTTTTTGTTAGGGTCATGTCATCGACCCAAAAGTAGCCTATATTTATTTACGTGTTATCAAATGCACACACAGTCATGTGACCTTGTGACCTACATGTCAAAGCCAAAATGTAGATGCAAATGCACACTGAAAAAAAGGGTGTAGAAAATATTTTCCTTCAGAAATCGCTAATGTAAGTAATGCAATAAATTAAATGTGAAATTTTGAAGTAGAAATACTGAAATAGTATTTTCTTGTAAAACAGACTCCAATAATCTTTATTTTATTTACTACTTAAAAAAATCTCATGTCAATAAAACCCATGTTGTCTGTTTTTTTTCTCTCCAGTTCTCGGCCTGGTCGTCCTCCCAAGCGTTCTCTCGGCGTGGCGATGCAGGACAGCTCTCGTCTGCTTCCTCACAGCGTTCACGGGCTGCTCTCTCCGAGTCTGCTCTCCCCGACAGGTAAGACCACCTCTCGCTCCCCCACCTGGAAGACCTAAAAATACCCGCCTCCCCCATCAATAAACGACACGCTCAGACAGACACCAGTGTGTAAAACCCACGTATAGGAACATTTTTCCTTCTTCTGTGTAATCTGGATTTCTTTTTATTTTTATCTGTGCTGTCGGTCTCTTTTCCCATCTCTCTGGCTCTCCTCCTCCTCCTCCTCCCACTCTTCCACCTTCTGCAAATCAGCTCGTATTGATTTTCCCCCTCTGTCCTTCACTGGCCACCACTGCGTCTCAAACAGAGGTTAAACTATTGGATTTCTGTAGCCTCTTTGCTTTTTTCCTGTGCACGCATTTGCTTTCTCTCTTTCTCTCTCGTCATCCCTCTTTCATCTTTCCTTCCTTTGGAATACAATCCGTTTCAGAGGTATTGTTTGATCGCTTTTAGACCAAATCCCAAACCACTGGGCCTCACCTGTGTGTTTGTTTGCGTATTTATATTTTCGACTAAACCACATGTGCGTCTCGGTTAACGTCATGTCCGCTGCCATCGTTCCTCTCCTTGCTTTTTAGCTTCAGTTCTCTAAATTGCTGATGGTAGTGGCAATTTAGCTCTCACAATGGCCAGCGCGTGTATCGATCTGCGCAGCGCGGAGTAGCCGGAGCAGTCCGTTAGCCGGCCCCGCTGATTGATTTTAGATGACTCTGTTGTTATTTCTGCCGGCCGCTCCGGGGGGGAAGGAGCTCTTTAAAATGTGCATCCACATTTCTCTCAATCCCTCTGCTCATCTTGCCGTCCCCAACTCCAACAAATGTCTGACTTTGCAGGATGTGATGCGATTTGAGAGCGACGTTAGTTCATAGTGACATTCGCATTATGGGCCTCATTCATGAAACGTGAACACAAATTTTGGTAACACTTTATTTTACAGTGTTCATTGTTACATATGTTACATGTAGTTATGATAATAATAACTATAAATTATGCATAATTACAGGCAACTAACCCTAAAACAAAACCTAACCCCATAGTAAGTACATGTAGTTACTTAATATTACTCAGTACTTAAATGTATAATTACAGTGTAACAAAGACAACTTAAAATAAAATGTAACCCAAATTTTTGTGTGAATCATTCATAAAACCATTCTTACGTAATCATTACTTACTCACAGGTGATTCATTTATTTATTTAATTGGTTACATTTAATATAGGTTTAGTTTGAATTTAGCAAAGATGGATTTACTGTCACATTTCTAACAATCATATTTCATTAACAACAGTAAAAAAGTAAAAGTAAAAACAGTAATATTATAAATATTGTTACAATTCAAAAGAACTGTTTTCTGTTTTAATATATTTTAAATTGCAATTTATTCCTGTGATCAAAGCTGAATTTTCAGCATCATTACTCCAGTCTTCAGTGTCACATGATCCTTCAGAAATCATTCTAATATGCTGATTTACTGCTCAAGAAACATTTCTTATTACTGTCAATGATGAAAACAGTTGTGCTGCTCAAGATTTTTGTGGTTTACTTTTTTTTCAGGATTCTTTGATGAATAAAACGTTCAAAAGGACATAGTTTATTTAAAAATGTTAATCCTTGGTAACATTATAATCATATTTGATCAATTTAACGCATCCTTGCTGAATCAAACTATTCATTTATTTTACTTTTTTAATCTTTTTAATGGTAGAGTATTACAGTTTCCACAAAAATATTAATCAGTGCAACTGTTTTCAAAATTGATGATAACAAGAAATGTTTCTTGAGCAGCAAATCAGCATATTAGAATGATTTCTGAAGGATCATGTGACACTGAAGACTGGAGTTATGATGCTGAAAATTCAGCTTTGATCACAGGAATAAATTACATGTTATATTTTTATTAATTTGTATTTTAAACTGTAATAATATTTCACAATATTACTGTATTTGCTGTATTTTTGATCAAATAAATGCAGCCTTGGTGAGCAGAAGAGACTTCCTTCAAATTCCAAATAATTGACTAGTAGTGTAACTTATATATATATTTCTTTATATAATAAATAAAAAAATAAAAAAATTATATATATATATATATATATATATATATATATATATATATATATATATATATATATATATATATATATATATATATATATATATATATATATATATATATATATATTATAATATATATACATTAATATATATATATATATATATATATATATATATATATATATATATATTTCTTTCAGATGATATAGTTACTGGTATCATTTACCCTTTTAAATGTGTTAAATGAACTAAAGTTTTTATTTTGGATTCCATCCGGTTGTGTCTCAAATCCCTCGGGTCTTCCTGATGTAGTTCCGTGCATGAATCCATACAGGAACTGTCCTCCACATGTATGTCAGGATGCCTCCGTCGATTCTCCATGACAGTAGTATCAACATTTATGAAACTTGAGTAGCTGAACTGATTGTTTATAGCAAACGATCACTCCTTTCCACTTGCATTTCTTCCGTGCATATTCCAATACAAATAGAAAGTCAAGTCAAGCTGCTTAAACATTTACAATTCCTATGAATCATCTAAACCTTTTATGTAGTAGTTTATAACGCCCTTCCATTGAGATGCAGTATTCATGGTAATATATAATAGCTGAAAATATTATCTTGTTAAATGGGCCACAGTTATCAAAGATGACTAAATTTGAGATCTTTCACAGCAAATGACTGGATTTGCAACCTTGTAATGAGGTAAAAATGAATGTAATTAGTATTGGTTGTAATATTAATCTAGTATGGATTCTAATTACAGTTGTCCTTATTATAGTCAGTAATTATACAAGTGTGTATTTATAATTAATTAATTATATCATAAAACTAAATTACTATTTTTTTTATATAATTTTATTAACATATATATATATATATATAATTTTTTTTTTTTTTCCTAACCTAACTCAATAAACTATTTTGAATGTGTGCCCATACATCAGTACATCACATTAGTTTTTAGTAATACATTTGAGGCATCGTAACTATCGTCACTTTCTAGCGTGTTACTAACACATCAGCAGATTCTGATCAGACTTGTCATTTAATTATTAGCAGCAATTTGTGCTGTTATTTCCTGCTAATGCCATAATTAGGCAGAACAAAGTGGCGGTTCGGCTGATACGGCGCTTGGCGGAGGATATCAATGCTCACCATCACCCTTAGAGAGAGAAAAACAGCCAGAGAAAGACGTCTCTGGAGAAATGAAGCGTTTTTCTGTTTTCTCAAAGCCCTCCGCTGTGTTTCCAGTCTGAATGCAGTAGGGGGGTGCGAGTCAACCAGGTGTTGTTGTGGGGTTTGTTTTTGCATTTGGTTTCCTGAATTGCTGTTGACAGAAACATTATAAGCCTGTGGCACTTGAGCAGAGGAGAGTGAGAACGAGAGCTGATATACAACTCATATGTACAAGACATTAGAATAACTTGCGTTGTTTGTGTTTGACATGAATGATGGCTAAAACCCTGCAGCTTATTGAGAAGAGGTATACTATTACTTTCCTAAGAGATCAAACTTGTGATTTTCATCTGGTGGATGATAAAAAATAATGAAAATCCTATAGACTTACAAGCACAAGCCATATCTGGAAGACTTATTTCGGGCTTAGAATGAGTTAGGCCCAGTGAATTAAATTAAGTTGATTTCCACAAAAATAATTTCAACTTTGTTTTTTTGTTTTTTTAAAAGCAAAAATCAAGGTTACGGTGAAGCACTTAAAATGGAAGTTAATGGGGCCAATTTTTTGATGATTTCAAAACAGAAATGTACAGGTTATAATGTATAAACACTTAAATGTATTCTTCTTGGCTATTATTTGAGCTGTAAAGTTGATTAAAGGTGAAGGTGATTAAAGTTGAATATAAATTTACTCAGAAAAGATTAGTAAAATCATCCAAACATACGGTTAACATCTTGTGGCTATTTTATTGAAATATTGAGTATTTTAACAGATTGGTCCCATTTATCTCAATTGTAATTGCATCACTGAAACCAATTTTTTTTTTTTTTTAAAGAGAGACAAGCCGAAAATATTTTTTTGGTAATCAACAATATGCAACAATTGCAATCGATTGAGCTTAACTTGTATTGAACTGAAATATTCCTTTGAAAGTTTGGCTCTTTTCAGCCACACCCTAGCAACACCCTGGCAACCACTTAGAGTGTGTGTACACACGGTTCGCTTGGTTCGTTTGGTAAACAAACATTAAGTCCTGGTCCGCTTAGCGTTCACAATGGCATTTTTAACACTGAACCTAATGATACCAAACCTAAAGGCATTGGTATATTGCTTTTATAACGTATATTTTGTGACAGAACTAACCGAACATTCAAAACAGTGCTGTGTGCAGGGCTAAATGCTCTCGATGTCTGTTCGTAGCCTACATATGATGGTATTTTGACCTGCTGAAAACTCGTGAAGAGCTTGTAAAATGATTCATGTTCCGATAACAATAGATATTAACACACATCGGATTTTCTCCAAGCTGTTCATGTACACTTACGATATAAACTGCGTTTAAGTAGCTAAACACGCTCCAATCCGGTCATTTTAACATATATTTGTGTGTATTCGATCGTTTGGACGTGCACCTGAAGCCCAACGTGTAATTTGTTTGTCTATTTGTGATCCGTTTTGGAGCGCGCGCGCACACACAATTCAGCTTGAGAAACAGCGTCTCTTGCGTGGATTATTGTGCTTTCAACGTTTTAAAACGTTGATAATAATTATCAAACATTAAACAGTAAAGACTGCATTTTACAACAATTACCAATTGTGCTGATTCTGACGTTAAGTTTGGGTTTAGGGAGGAACGAACGCGCACAGCTGTGAATAGAATGAAGGTGTGCTAGACGAAACGCTGCTAGTTTTTAATAGTTTTACCTCAGATATCTTCTTTCTGATCCTTGAAATCGAAATCAAAAATAAAATTAGCTTAATATCACAGGCCTAAAGTGTAAGCAGACGTTTAGTTGTTTAGTTCTCTCCTCCATCGTCACCATTAAACAGGGCATTCATGTGAGCGGCTGTGCGCGCTGTGGCTCCTCTGCGTGAGCGCGATCTCTCTTCTAGATTGCGAAAGCAAAAATGCATCATAGACAAATGTCCTAATATTATTGCATACAGACACAGCTGGCAACTCTGGCAAGATAGAATTTGCAAGATAATGTCTATATAGCAATGTCTATATAGCAATTCTTCATAATTTCTCCAGTACCGATAGCAGAACTGTTAACATCAGAGCTTATCGATACACCGGTCTTTCATAATTTAGCCCCGGGGCCATTTTAATACCGGGTTTCGGTACCCATCCCTAGTCACGTGTGACCTTTGTAACATGAATATGTAATGCGTAGCGCATCGCAGAGCAGTGCAAGACAAGCATTTGTGGTTAAAAAGTATATAATTTTTTATTTTTTTTTAGAAAATGACCGATCGTTTCTCTAGATAAGACCCTTATTCCTCGTCTGGGATCATGTAGAGCCCTTTGAAGCTCCACTGAAGCTACCCGTTGAACCCAGTGAAGTATGGAGAAAAATCCTGGAATGTTTTCCTCAAAATTTACGTAAACATCTTCAATGACATGGGGGTGAGTAAATTATCAGGAAATTTTAATTTTGAAGTGAACTAATCCTTTAATCAAATGAAACGCACTAACAGAGCAATCACACCAGGGTTTATTTTAATCGAACTAAACCTGCCAAGTGTGGACACACCCTTGGAGCACCCTGGCATTGTGGCAAAAAAATCTGAAAAGATAAATAAATAAATAAATAATAATAATAAAAAAAAAAATCTGCAACACTTTACAATAAGGTCCTTTTCATTAACATTAGTTAATGCATTAGCTAATATGAACTAAAAATGAGCCATATATTTTTTACAGCATTTATTAATCTTTGTTCATGTTGGTTAGTAAAAATACGTAGTATAATACAAAAGTATTGTTTAGTGTTTGTTCATATTTACTAGTGTAGTTAACAAATGAAACCTTATTGTAAAGTGTTACCAAAAAAATCTAGCAATCCTTATATAGTTGACCATACGCAGGGGTAGTTTGACTTTCACTGACTTCCCAACTCACCGCCTGTTTTGGGTTCGAGTCTGGGCCCACCGCTGATAACAGATAACTGATGGGCGGCACTGATACGAAATGTCAGCGAAAGGACACTTGAACACTCTCTCTCAAACAAACTCACACATTCCCACACACACGTCCCCGGCCTTCGATCTCATACATACACACTTGTAGAAAGCGTCTCTTACACAAACCTGTCTACAAACACACACACACACACACTCCGTCTCTCGCTTTCTCTGTGGGTGAAAACAATTGCAGGCCTAGCTGGTGACTTTGATGAATGACATGTCCCTTTGGGGAGCAGTTTCTCCATCTGTTTATCCCCCCTTCTGTTGCCCCCCTCCCTAAACTCACTCACACACATGTGCAGAAACACACACTGCACTCAGTGCAGGAGTATTTAAGACTGCCGCTGGCTCCGTCATGCACCTGTAAGCACTCTCGCACGCACAAGACATCTTCTTTTTCGAGCAACTAGAGTGTCATTGTCGTATGTTGTTACGTAGTTGGCTAGTCAAGGAATAGAAAGTAGTCGATTGGTTGGACTAAAGGTCAATGTAAATGTGCAATTTACAAGCCATTTTACTTGCGTCAGTAAAAAGTAAGTTAAAAGGTATTAAAAAGAAATAAGACAAAAAAACTTGATTTTTATCGATCAATTTGAAGCTGAAAACTGAAATTTTGGTTATATTTCAAAAAGGAGTCGACTGGTCCGACTAAAGGTCAATGTGAATTTGCAGTTTGCGACCCATTTTGGGTTTGGGATTCTAAGTTAAATGATATTAATAGAAAAATATATAGGACAGAACTTGATTTTATCAATCCAGAATTTATTGAAAGCTGAAAACGAACATTTTGGCTACATACCAAAAAGTAGTCGACTTGGCGGTAACCGTTTACAACCCATTTTACTTCTGTAATGTGACATGTTTCTAATTTACGAGTTATTAAAAGATAAACAAAAAGAAAGACTTTGATTTTATCAATGGGGAATTAATTTGAAACTGAAAATTTTGGTTATCAAAATGTACTGTTTACTGCAAATTGAAGCACTGCCACTCAACATAACACTGTGACCTCTTTGAGGGATTCTCTTCCTCGTCTGTTTTAGAGCTGGCCACTTGTGTTGCACTCTGACTGGAGGGGTTAACTCTGTCTCTCTCTCTCTGAGTGTGCGTGTGTGCGTGTGTGTGTGCGTGTGTGTGTGTGTGTGTGTGTGTAGGAAAAGAGCTAGGATAAATAAAACATGGAGATCTGTTTAGTGACATATGGGCCAGCGCAGCCCGTCTCCTGCATCCTAATGAACGCTAAGCCTTTCAAACTGTGTGAGACGAGAGCTTTGTGCTGCCAGGAATATAGATATCAGCGAGAACCACTGTGCGTTTATGTTTGGTTAAACCTGTGATTCATGTGCACGCTTTATAAGAGTGCATACTGCAACACCCACCTGAATTTTGTACTTTTGTTGGCGTTGTAAAACGTTGTAAGGAGTCACCGTGCATCTTGAAGTGGCACAGTCGTGCAGATTTAACATATGGCAGTCAATTGACAAGTCAGCTGAAAAAAAATCCACAGTTGAACACAAATTAAGCTAGTAATTTGCAAATGCTTTTTTTTTTTTTTTTTTTTTGTGTCAGGAAAAAAAACTTCTCACAGTCTTAAAGTCATTAGCACGTCTGTGACTTTTTGACATCTTTTTTGATATCTGACGAAGGTGACATCTGTACAGTCTTGGCAGAACTGTATACCCTATTTGATTCCACAGGTTACATTTGTGACCAAAATTTAGGGTATAGAAGTATTTGTTGATGTATTTTACACAGAGTTGTTAACTGTAAGCGAAATGCAGACTTTCTTGATTTCATATCACAGCTTGATATGCAGAGACACCAACAATCCTGTTAAATTGACCAGAAAGATGCTAGAAATTCAATGTTATACAGTGATAATGTTTCAGGCTTTACTATATAATTCAGTTCATAACTGAATATGTAATTGGAATGTATTAATATACTTGAACAACTGAGCTAACTTCATTTTTTTTCTTATTGAAATATACTGAT